>NW_027526203.1:82797783-83280283 GCF_048455015.1 Haemaphysalis longicornis | reverse complement strand
ACGCGTATTCACTTAATGCACCCGAAACGCTACGACGCTGAATGTAAATTTTGCTCAGAAGTAGGAACACCCCGCCCCGTAATTGGGGTGTGCGACTTTAGCCCTGAGCACCCTCCTCTCTTTCCGTCAACTACCCATAACAGCAATGGGAGATGCTACTCTCCAGGCCCTCTCTACCTACCCAGCGTCAGCGGGTGGACAGAACACAGGCCGCGCGGACTGGATATGGGCCCCACAGAAGAAGGAATCACTCCCCAGGGCTGCACTCTGGGCTGTTCAGAAATCTGAACAGAAGTATTTCTTCCTCCCCCTTCTCAGCCACAAGCCTCGTCGCCTCCGTCCGCGGCGCAGAGACGGAGAAATCAGATCGTCCAACACCGGGTTGGAGCTTACTTTGATTTTATAAAAAAAAAGTTTCCACTCTTGTGCTACACCAATACAACTGAACCAAACACCGTTCATGCGTCATGCATTGAGTTAACTTTACCGAGAATGTCTCTTTGAAGTAATAAATGGTGTGGTTAAGTGCATTTCACTTCTCTCTGGTTTTACTATTTGTAGAGCGATGTGAGTGATTTTAAGTGACGTCGCATGAGTAATCGTTATGGGTGCCGTTTACAGCTTTGCTTTCCAACCACATTCACGGGGTGGATTGGCGCGATTTTTTTTCTTCAACTGCGAAGTTCCTGAGAAAGCTGTATAGCTTTCCTTTGTAGCCGTTGGCTACATTTAGGTGGATGTCAAAGTTTCATTTGCAGAAACCTACTCCACCTTGGGGATTTCCCGTAAATCTGTACAATTTGCATACACTGTGTACCCCGCATATCTATATTCAACAAAAGTGCATAGTCTTATTTATCACATGTAATGAATATGTGCCGTACTTCGCTCTTTGAAGTTTTATCTGTCATAAATTTTGGTGCAACGCTCCTGTTTCGGAGAAACTGGCGTCACAGGGGCGCTTCCGATAGGTTGAACAAACGGGCGTTCGGTGCAAGCGACGTTGTGGTGTCACTAAAATATAAAGGCGGTTGCATACCCTTGGAAACATCCTGGATTGGAGTTTTGGTGAGATCAAAATGTTCAACTGCTAATCCAGCTGGTCCCAACTGGTCCCAGTTCAACTGGGTTATGGAACAATTCCCAGTTGGGACCAGTTGCAGCTGGTCTCAGTTGGGACCAATTGCAACTGGTCCAAGTTGCAGTGAATCCCAGTTGGAACCACTTGCAGCTGGTCCCAGTTGCAGTGAGTCCTAGTTGGGACCAGTTGAAACTGGTCCTAGTTGGGACCAGCTGCAAGTGGGATAGGTAGGAATGGCCACAACTGGTCCCAACTGGGGCCAGTTCCGGCCATTTTCCCCTATCCCACTTGCAGCTGATCTCTGGCACCCCCCTTTCCACAGTCATTTAAAGCGGGACGTTTGTCCCAACTGCACTTGACTGTGCAACCAGGTAGCACCAACAAATGGCACAAGGCAGCAGAGCTTCTTTGGTGTCATTTATTAAAACGGCATCAATATTGTTCCTCCTCATTGCTTCCTTGGCTCACAGCGATTTTTTCACTCTGTTTCAATGATGTCCCCGTATCAGCAGGCGAGGGAGAGGTGGAAATGGCTTGCACTTGCCCTCAGCATCCGCCCCCTAGGTTCCGGTCCCTGAAAATGTGTAATTTGGTGATTTAGATACACAGCATGACAACCAGTAATTGCTCTGACACAAAACTACAATACAAGGTGACCAAACAAGTGCAGGCAGTTAAACAACGCCATGAACATTTTTAGTTTTCAGTGCTAGCTCTCAGGCATGTACCTCCCAAGCACACAGTTTCATCACTGTGGACGTACACACACACACACACGCAGTTCAAACCCCACTGACCCTCCCTTTGCCGGAAGGCTTCACACAGTGTGAATTACTGAACCCTTACACAAGTATTGGAATGTCCTTCCTGCAAATGCATAGCACCAGCTGCATGGTGATTATCAAATTCATGTCAACCAAACTTCCCATCATACACAAAAAACTCCTTGCTTTTATGTGACACAGACAGACACCTAGCTGCTAGAGCACTAGCAGATTCAGAACTCCTACGTGTGATGAAGAGTCGCATGATTGTTCATCTTGTTGGGCATTTGTTAGCAGCATGATGCTGCGTCGCTTCGTGTCAGCAAGGTACCGGTATCACCTCGAGATTCTTAATGAAAGTCCTAGGTTTGAGTCCTCTCCCCGTTTTCTTTTTTTTTGAGAGACAACCAGCATTGCTACACATTTTTTTATCATTTTACAAGACGGATTTCAGTGCGATGTATCATGCTGCTTCAATTACGCGAAGCACTGCAACAATCATTCTATTTTTGATGGCTGATGGGGATTCGTATTGAGGATTGATGGGGATTGCTCCCACAGCAGGAACAAGACTAATTAAATTTCGGGAATTCAGCCAGTCATTCTGCTAGGGAGTATCTTAGACAGACTCATGATTGACTCGTTACGAAAGAGCAAGGACAGTTGAATTATTACACTGCACCCAGAGGGAATTTTTCACAGTTGTGGGTCGTGCCGCTGCAACACACTTTTACCAAAACAAAAAAACCTTCCGTTTCAGTTGGTCAAGGAAGTAATAAAGCAACACAGAAATAGCTCACATGCTTCAAGTGGTTCTCTTTTTCTCGCGCAGCGAGTGGGGAAAACTGTCACCTTGAAAGGCTCATCTAAAAATTATGGAAAAATGCGTAACAATGTTGGTTGTATCCCTCCCTCAAGAAAAGAAGAGAGAGGAAGATTCGAACCTAGGACTTTCATTCAGAAGCTTGAGGCGGTACTTCGTCGCCACGAATATATGCGCAATTGCTCTGCTAAGAGACGCTCAAAAGATGAACAATTGTGCGACCGGTCTCTCTACATGGGAATATACTACCTATTCTACATCTGCACCCCTGCAATACGGTAATCTTGTCCGGTGTAAATCGTATGAGATCACACGGGAGGCTCTTCTTTCGTGGCATCGGATTTGCATTTGCAGAGAAAACCACAAAGCTTCTCCGTAGTGCGCAGTCTTTTCAAGTCAGCGGAGGCATGTAAAGGCCTGTTGCAGCGTCCGACAGCAAAAATTAGTACGCGCGACTCAGAATACGCCTGCGAATGCGTCCGACAGGCCGGCATCCACTGGCCAAGCCCGCCCTACTTTTCTTTACCCTCTGGGTATTGGGCACGGCCGACGTATCGTAAGATTTTATGGGTCGGCGTACGTCCGACGTATCGTTAGATTGTAGGATCGGCGTACGTCCGACGTACCTTGAGAAACAGCGTCAAAAAACATACCTAGGACGTGTGGTTTGTGGAAATAAAATAAAAATAAAGTAAAACTTCAGTCTACTTCCTCCATGAGCGGTGCAATTACAGAACGAAAGCGCGTGGAAAAAATGTTTATCGAACAAAGTAGATTTGTAGAGCTAAAGTTCGAGTGGCAACTATCACTTACGCGGCCAGTTCATGATTCAGTCACGCACAAAAAAAGAAGAACAGAGGCACGTACCTGCACTGTCAAAGCCGATGCAAAATGCTTTGTCACTCAGTCTTGTTCAACGTTCGATTACTGCACCGTGCTGGGGAAAAAATATCATTGAGACCTCAAGCACAACTTGCTTGTTATAGAGCTTATGCAGATAATCGGTAGTGCTCCCACGAAATATTTAAACGTACGCTACTATCAGAGAAAAGTAGCGTTACCACGATTACCGCGATCACATATTACCTGTACGGGACCATTTGCCTTTGTACGAAACTACAGAAATTGCACGACTAAGATTTTGATAAAATATTGGGTAAATTTCGTGCCCCGCGCGGGGTACGAGATCTAGCCTCCTCGCGGTGGCTCTTGCCCCGCAGAAGTGACGTCAAACTAAACTAGTCACGTGACTTCCTGTGACGTCACTTTTTTTTTGCACATTTGAAGACGCTGTTTGACGACGCATATGTGCGCCATGTGGGATTCCGGCCGTGGCTCCAACCGCAAGCCTGCGCAACGTTACGTCATTATCGCCTTGCGCAGCGGCTACCTCGCGGCACTTGTTTCTTGTTGGGAGGATTGTTTGTAATTACTTATTGAGAATTTTTCGTGAATTTGCTGCTTGTAGTCTTGGTAAGCCTAACGCATCCTATTTTGACAAGCTGCTTCGCCCCGCTTTTTTCCGTGCAAATTGTTGCCGTTAAATATGTTGCTAGCTTCATATTGTCTTGCAGTTCGCGTGCCATCGGCTTTATACCCTGCATTCGTTGTCTACTTGTTCCCATCGCTACATGCATTCCAAGCCTTGTATTTTGATTCTGGCGTAAAACGTGCGGATCAGTTTTCCAGCACTTCGCGCCGTGGCTAACGAGGTAGCTGACTTTGATGACGCGATAACGCGAGCGACGTAGTGTCAGCGGCGTCAGTGTGGCACGAATCAAGTATCGTCAGGTAGCGCAGTGCACCGTCGAACGCAATCCGTCCTCGCATGTAGCCTGTTCTGCAATTTTCTCTCGGGGCAGTGCAAGAACTCTGTAGGAAGCGCAGCTCCACTTTCGTGGGTGGCCTGAAGCAGCCCAGAAGCTGCGCGTCCATGGGCAGCATAGGTACTCAAGCTATCACTGAAACCAAACCAGCCGCTCACTGGCTGGCTTCCTGTGCAAGGAGGCTCAACCTCCACATGTGCAAGTTCGGGAAAAGTCAAGCCGATAAGATCGCCGTTTGTGCCGAGCTTGACACTTGTGTTAAACAGTGCTTTCAAGTTTGGTGTGCTCAAGGTAAACAAGTGACACTTGTTGTTCATCTATGTTTTTCGAATTGGTTGCTTCGAATAATACTATTGTGCTTTCATGATAGGCAAGACCTCAAATGAGCTGCGAATTCTAAGCAATATCTGTAAGCAGCACAGAAAGCAACGTTTTGTCTACCTTGGCATTTTCTACATAGGGTACGTGGAACTGCCAGCTAGCAAGTTTTATGAAAGCTTGTTATCTGCTCAATTGTAGTAAAGAGGTTGCAAGGGATAGATAGGATAGCCCTCCCCTCCTCACCAGCTGATCATCTGGCAGCGTCTCATAACTTCGTTCACAATTACCGAATGGATGTTATTTCCCTAACCTTTGCCCTACTGCCTTCTGCCTTCTTCAACCCGGTTAGTCAACAAAACTTCATTCTGCATCTGTTCTGATTATGTATTTTGGTAGGCTAGTTTTTGTTTACTCTTGTGTTTGGCTTGGAAGTCAGCATAACCAACCACAATACTTTCATGCCCACTCAGTTGGATGGCCAGTAATGGTGAGAGCTTCTCTCGAAGGCTTACAGTGGATTCACTAATTCTGATTGACTGTGACATCAATGTACTCA
Source organism: Haemaphysalis longicornis (assembly GCF_048455015.1). Lineage (NCBI taxonomy): Eukaryota > Metazoa > Arthropoda > Arachnida > Ixodida > Ixodidae > Haemaphysalis > Haemaphysalis longicornis. Next base: position 83,274,912 of record NW_027526203.1, on the reverse strand, counting down.
TCTGGAGCACCCTGTGGAATTCAACTTAACGTTAATTTTTGTGTTCACCGCTGGTAATTGTCTGCTTTGTGCTTGGGGGAGGGGGTTGAACAGTAAAAGTTTCTAATTGCAAGGAGATATTTCATGTTCTATTGCTTCTTAACTCTGTGCTGTGTAAAAAACTGTTTCGGGTAATTGCTTAAGTGAATATTCAGTGTCCCATATTTTGTTTTTAACGATGCAGACCGAGAATGCACATTCTCGGGCGGTGGTCATTAGCTTGAAAAAAAAGGGGGGGCACTGAAACTATTTGTTAAGCTAACAAGCCTAAAAAACATTTTATGGAGCACATCTACGAGGCAATGGTTCTTGTTAAGCTTGACATTGCCCTCTCCCGAGAGTACTTAATACGTTGTGCAGGAACTGGAGCCAAGGACACCTACGTGGACGTGAATGTCTTTGTTTGTGTTGGTAAATATTGCAGTACAGCTGAAAGCTGTATGTATCGTGGAAGGCTTCAACAACAAAATGACTCCAACGAACGTACTTCTGCTTCGGTGTCAATGGGCAGCATGTAAGCATTGATTACAGCTTCGCTGTTGACATTTACATTGTTTACATTTACATTTACATTGCTAAAACATTGTTTAGCTTCTCCAGCAATCGTGCGAGCCTGAGGTAACCCTACCTATAGGTGGTCCTTATGTTTGCTAGCTCCCTCAGCAAGCACATGAATGCAGTGACTGAGAAAGATGGTGGCCAAAGGGAGAAGAGAGGGTGGTTCCTGAACAAACAGCCCTTGATCATCAAAACAGCATAAAAGAGCGCCGACGACTCAGAGTCCTCGGCTGGGGTGTCAAAATACCTTCTGGCCTACGTGTACAGTGCATTCACAAACTTTTCTGTAAAAAATCTTGCGATTACACACATTCCCTCCATGGAAGGGGTTTGTTTCCGGCAAGGTGGTTGAGTTGAAATTTGTGATTAGTAGCAACATCAACTCGCCATTCGTCCCTTTCATTTAGCATGCTTCCGAGCTTCACTTCAAAAACCCTGCTTTTTGTCATTTATGTATAAATGGATTTATTATGCAATATTCTTTTATTTACCTCTCTTCAAATAAAACTGTGTTATACCTTAAACGCTGCTGTGTCCATGCAGGCGTAACATTTTTCAATGGTGTTAGGTGGGGTACATTAAGCTCAGTATTAATAAACTTAAAACCAGGGTAAGTGAATATAACTTTTGTAAGCATTCGAACTGTCTACCAATACTTTGGGGGTAACTCAACAAGGCTCACCCTTTTTTCCCATGCCTTTATTATTGTTGTGCTCTACAAACACATTCCCAGCTGTAACACGCCTGCTGAATTTAGGGCCCAAACCATTCTTTTGCTATTTCACACGATTGCAGCTGTATGAAACATTGCTTTTGTTTAGTTTTAGCCAGTGATTTTCAACAGGCCACTTAACTACTGTCAAAACCATATTAAAACATTAATTGCTATTTATAACAAACAGTATTCTTACGTTTTACATAAAACATTTTGTTGTAATCTCACTTGACGTTTTTGTTACACAGCTAGCCTGGTTCATAGTTATCTAGATATGAAGGACATCTACACAACAAATGCCTTACTGCAATACATTCACATGCCTGTCTTACCGCTAATCAGCAGTGACAGAAGCCACACATTTTTGCTTTCCAGCAGAACTTTGGTATGTATGTATGTATGTATGTATGTATGTATGTATGTATGTATGTATGTATGTATGTATGTATGTATGTATGTATTATGTATGTATGTATTTATTTATTGCACAAAAGAAAGGAAGGTCCACCAACAGGCGTAAATTGTCTCGCCTAGGGGCGGACACCGGAACGCCTGATGGTGTAGGAGAGGTGGGATAGGGAGGAACGAGTACATAGGAATAGGGGGATAGGGTAGAGGGCTAACATAAATATATGACACATGTGCAAGAATAACATATATACAACGTTAGATGAAAGAAAAAAAACGAAACACTAGACATAAATAAAAATCAAAATACAGGACATGAAGGAGTAGCAAAAAGGACACCGGCACACATACATACGCACACACACACAGGAATTCTACACTAGCAGCTACACCCCAATGCGACCCGGGCAGTTACGTAAAGTTGTAGCTTAGTGCGTAAGCTTTGGTGTCAACAAAAAAGGAATCTTTCTTGGCTTCTCTGCAGAGCTTTGCACTCAGGCAAAAAGAACACTTGATGGTTTGGCTTTCCTGCAGGACTGTAGTGTAGTGCTAGAAGGCATCACTTGCTTATTTGGCATTTCTTCTTTATATTGTGCAGAAACCCTGGTGTTTTGTTTGGAAAAGGAACTTCACACCACATACTGTGCAGAGAAAGTAGAGCTATTCACTGACTTTTTTCACAGCCACGTAAGTTTGGTATAATCACTTGTCATTGACAAACACCATGTTTGCTTTCCGTCTGAAGGTGTGATGGTGGGAGAGTTGGTTTATATTTTAGGGAAAAATACAGCGACAATAACAGTACTGAAGTACAAGGACAGGTGCTGTGATTAACAGGGTCCATGTGTTCACACTTTTTTGTCCTGTTTCTTTCCCGTGTTTTTTCATAAAGACTTGCTACAGTGCCTGATCAAGCCTGTTTTTGTGCAACATAAATGTCAACAGCAAAGCTCTAATCAATGCTTACATGCTGCCCATTGACACCAAAGCAGAAATACGTTCATTGGAGTCATTTTATTGTTGAAGCCTTCCACGATACATACAGCTTTCAGCTGTACTACAATATTTACCAACACCACCAAAGACATTCACGTCCACATAGGTGTCCTTGGCTCCAGTTCCTGCACAACGTATTAGGTACTCTTGGGAGAGGGCAATGTCAAGCTGAACAAGAACCATTCCCTCATAGATGTGCTCCATAAAATGTTTTTAGGCTTCTTAGCTTAACAAATAGTTTCAGTGTCCCCTCTTTTTTTCAAGCTAATGACCACCACCCGAGAATGTGCATTCTCGGTCTGCATCGTTAAAAACAAAATATAGGACAATGAATATTCACTTAAGCAATTACCCGAAACAGTTTTTTACACTACACAGAGTTAAGAAGCAATACAACATGAAATATCTCCTTGCAATTGGAAACTTTTACTGTTCACCCCCCTCCCCCAAGCACAAAGCAGACAATTACCAGCTATGAACACAAAAATTAACGTTAAGTTGAATTCCACAGGGTGCTCCAGATGGGTACATTGATGTCACAGTCAATCAGAATTAGTGAATTCACTGTAAGCCTTCGAGAGAAGCTCTCACCATTACTGGCCATCCAACTGAGTGGGCATGAAAGTATTGTGGTTGGTTTTGTTGACTTGCAAGCCAAACACAAGAGTAAACAAAAAACTAGCCTATCAAAATACATAATCAGAACAGATGCAGGATGAAGTTTTGTTGACTAACCGTGTTGAAGAAGGCAGAAGGCAGTAGGGAAAAGGTTAGGGAAATAAAATCCATTCGGTAATTGTGAATGAAGTTATGAGACGCTGCCAGATGATCAGCTGGTGAGGAGGGGAGGCCTATCCTATCTATCCCTTGCAACCTCTTTACTACAATTGAACAGATAACAAGCTTTCATTAAACTTGCTAGCTGGCAGTTCCACGTACCCTATGTAGAAAATTCCAAGGTAGACAAAACGTTGCTTTCTGTGCTGCTTACAAATTTCTTAGAATTCGCAGCTCATTTGAGGTCTTGCCTATCATGAAAGCACAATAGTATTATTCGAAGCAACAAATTCGAAAAACATAGAGGAACAACAAGTGTCGCTTGTTTACCTTGAGCACACCAAACTTGAAAGCCCTATTTAACACAAGTGTCAAGTTTGGCACAAACGGCGATCTTATCGGCTTGACTTTTCCCGAACTTGCACATGTGGAGGTTGAGCCTCCTTGCACAGGAAGCCAGCCAGTGAGCGGCTGGTTTCAGTGATAGCTTGAGTACCTATGCTGCCCATGGACGCGCAGCTTCTGGGCTGCTTCAGGCCACCCACGAAAGTGGAGCTGCGCTTCCTACAGAGTTCTTGCACTGCCCCGAGAGAAAATTGCAGAACAGGCTACATGCGAGGACGGATTGCGTTCGACGGTGCCCTGCGCTACCTGACGATACTTGATTCGTGCCACACTGACGCCGCTGACACTGCGTCGCTCGCGTTATCGCGTCATCAAAGTCAGCTACCTCGTTAGCCACGGCGCGAAGCGCTGGAAAACTGATCCGCACGTTTTACGCCAGAATCAAAATACAAGGCTTGGAATGCAAGTAGCGATCGGAACAAGTAGACAACGAATGCAGGAGTATAAAGCCGATGGCACGCGAACTGCAAGACAATATGAAGCTAGCAACATATTTAATGGCAACAATTTGCACGGAAAAAAGCGGGGCGAAGCAGCTTGCCAAAATAGGATGCGTTAGGCTTACCAAGAGTAGCAGCAGCAAATTCACGAAAAATTCTCAATAAATAATTACAAACATACCTCCCAACAAGAAACAAGTGCCGCGAGGTAGCCGCTGCGCAAGGCGATAAGGACGTAACGTTGCGCAGGCTTGCGATTGGAGCCACGGCCGGAATCCCACATGTCGCACACATGCGTCGTCAAACAGCGTCTTCAAATGTGCAAAAAAAAATAGTTACGTCACAGGAAGTCACGTGCCTAGTTTAGTTTGACGTCACTTCTGCGGGGCAAGAGCCACCGCGAGGGGGCTAGATCTCGTACCCCGCGCGGGGCACGAGACTTACCCAATATTTTATGAAAATCTTAGTCGTGCAATTTCTGTAGTTCCATACAAAGGCAAATTGTCCCGTACAGGTAATATGTGATCGCGGTAATCGTGGTAACGCTATTTTCTCTGATAGTAGCGTACGTTTAAATATTTCGTGTGAGCACTATCGATTATCTGCATAAGCTCTATGACAAGCAAGTTGTGCTTGAGGTCTCAATGATATTTTTTTCCCCAGCACGGTGCAGTTATCGAACGTTGAACAAGACTGAGTGACAAAGCATTTTGCATCGGCTTTGACAGTGCAGGTACGTGTCTCTGTTCTTCTTTTTTTGTGCGTGACTGAATCATGAACTGGCGCTTTCGTTCTGTAATTGCACCGCTCATGAAGGAAGTAGACTTAAATTTTACTTTATTTTGATTTTATTTCCACAAACCACACGTCCTAGGTATGTTTTTTGACGCTGTTTCTCAAGGTACGTCGGACGTACGCCGATCCTACAATCTAACGATACGTCGGACGTACGCCGACCCATAAAATCTTACGATATGTCGGCCGTGCACAATACCCAGAGGGTAAAGAAAAGTAGGGCGGGCTTGGCCAGTGGATGCCGGCCTGTCGGACGCATTCGCAGGCGTATTCTGAGTCGCGCGTACTAATTTTTGCTGTCGGACGCTGCAACAGGCCTTTACATGCCTCCGCTGACTTGAAAAGACTGCGCACTACGGAGAAGCTTTGTGGTTTTCTCTGCAAATGCAAATCCGATGCCACGAAAGAAGAGCCTCCCGTGTGATCTCAAACGATTTACACCGGACGAGATTACCGTATTTCAGGGGTGCAGATGTAGAATAGGTATTATATTCCCATGTAGAAAGACCGGTCGCACAATTGTTCATCTTTTGAGCGTCTCTTAGCAGAGCAATTGCGCATATATTCGTGGCGACGAAGTACCGCCTCAAGCTTCTGAATGAAAGTCCTAGGTTCGAATCTTCCTCTCTCTTCTTTTCTTGAGGGAGGGCGACAACCAACATTGTTACGCATTTTTCCATAATTTTTAGATGAGCGTTTCAATGTGACAGTTTTCCCCACTCGCTGCGCGAGAAGAAGAGAATTACTTGTAGCATGTGAGCTATTTCTGTGTTGATTTTATTACTTTCTTGACCAACTGAAACGGAAGGTTTTTTTGTTTTGGCAAAAGTGTGTTGCAGCGGCACAACCCACAACTGTGAAAAATTCCCTCTGGGTGCAGTGTAATAATTCAACTGTCCTTGCTCTTTCGTAACGAGGTAATCATGAGTCTGTCTAAGATACTCCCTAGCAGAATGACTGGCTGAATTCCCGAAATTTAATTAGTCTTGTTCTTGCTGTGGGAGCAATCCCCATCAATCCTCAATACCAATCCCCATCAGCCATCAAAAATAATGATTGTTGCAGTGCTTCGCCTAAAGGAAGCAGCATGATATATAGCACTGAAAGCCGTCTTGTAAAATGATAAAAAAATGTGTAGCAATGCTGGTTGTCTCTCAAAAAAAAGAAAACGGGGACAGGACTCAAACCTAGGACTTTCATTCAGAATCTCGAGGTGATACCGGTACCTCCCTGACACGAAGCCATGCAGCATCATGCTGCTAACACATGCCCAACAAGATGGACAATCATGCGACTCTTCATCACACGTAGGAGTTCTGAATTTGCTAGTGCCCTAGCAGCTAGGTCTCTGTCTGTGTCACATAAAAGCAAGGAGTTTTTTGTGTATGATGGGAAGTTTGGTTGACATGAATTTGATAATCACCATGCAGCTGGTGCTATGCATTTGCAGGAAGGACATTCCAATACTCGTGTAAGGGTTCAGTAATTGACACTGTGTGAAGCCTTCCGGCAAAGGGAGGGTCAGTGGGGTTTGAACTGCGTGTGTGTGTGTGTGTACGTCCACAGTGATGAAACTGTGTGCTTGGGAGGTGCATGCCTGAGAGCTAGCACTGAAAACTAAAAATGTTCATGGCGTTGTTTAACTGCCTGCACTTTTTTGGTCACCTTGTATTGTAGTTTTATGTCAGAGCATTTACTGGTTGTCATGCTGTGTATCTAAATCACCAAATTACACATTTTCAGGGACCGGAACCAAGGGAGCGGTTGCTGAGGGCAAGTGCAAGCCATTTTTTCACCTCTCCCTCGCCTGCTGATACAGGGACATCATTGAAACAGAGTGAAAAAATCGCTGTGAGCCAAGGAAGCAATGAGGAGGAACAATATTGATGCAGTTTTAATAAATGACACCAAAGAAGCTCTGTTGCCTTGTGCCATTTGTTGGTGCTACCTGGTTGCACAGTCACGTGCAGTTGGGACAAACGTCCCGCTGCAAATGACTATGGAACGGGGAGTGCCAGAGATCAGCTGCAAGTGGGGTAGGTGAAAATGGCCGCAACTGGTTTCAGTTGGGACCAGTTGTGGAAATTCCTACCTATCCCACTTGCAGCTGGTCCCAACTAGGACCAGTTTCAACTGGTCCCAAGCTGGTCTCAGCTGGGACCAGCTGCAACTGGTTCCTACTGGGATTCACTGCAACTTGGACCAGTCGCAATTGGTCCCACCTGGGACCAGCTGCAGCTGGTCCCAACTGGGAATTGTTCCATAACCCAGTTGAACTGGGACCAGTTGGATTCGCAGTTGAACATTTTGATGTCACCAAAACTCCAATCCAGGATGTTTCCAAGGGTATTCAACCGCCTTTACATTTTAGTGACACCACAACGCCGCTTGCACTGAAAGCCCGCTTGTTCAACCTGTCGGAACAGCCTCTGTGACGCCAGTTTCTCCGAAACAGGAGCGTTGCACCAAAATTTATGACAGATAAAACTTCAAAGAGCGAAGTACGGCACATATTCATTACATGTGATAAATAAGACTATGCAGTTTTGTTGAATATTGATTGATTGTAGGGTTGAACGCGCCGACGCAACGCAGGCGATGAGGCGCGCCGTAGTGGAAGGCTCCGGATTAATTTTGACAACCTGGGGATCTTTATCGTGCGCAGAAATCTCGTACACACGGGCGTTTTTGCTTTTCGCCTCCATCAGAAAAGCGGCCGCCGCGGCCGCGAATCGAGCCCGCGACCTCGTGCTCAGCAGTGCAACGCCTTAGCCACTGAGCCACCGCGGCGGGTTGTTGAATATAGATATGCGGGGTACACAGTGTATGCAAATTGAACAGATTTACTTGAAATCCCCAAGGTGGAGTAGGCTTCTGCAAATGAAAGTTTGACATCCACCTAAATGTAGCCAACGGCTACAAGGGAAAGCTATACAGCTTTCTCAGGAACTTCGCAGTTGAAGAAAAATTCGTCCTGGTCCAGGATTCGAACCAGGAACTGGACTGGTAATCGTTTTAGCAGCAGTAAGCATGCTAATTCCAGACAATCAGGAAACCTAAGAATAGCCAGCTGAACCATTAGCTCACGCTACGTATATCCTGGCATAGCCGAGCTAAGCCACTGCTAATTTTTTAATTCACGTTTTTGTCGTTATTTTCGCTGCTCCTTTATTTTTGTCTGTTTTGTGGAGGAGCTGTATAAGATTTATATTTATGGATTTGTTAATATCACTTAAAGATTTCGTATTTTCTACTTTATGTAATTTTTTTATAAATTACGTTCAGGTTATTATCTTCATCCACTTTGTAGCGATCAATTATATTAACTCCGCCAATTTACATTTCTGTGGAAATGCAGGGCTGTGATGGCCTGTGCCTCGAAGGTGTAGTGCTCTCGCCTGTTCCAATGAAGGACACACCCCTTGCAGGTGTTCTGTGTGAGAATCTTCGGCAGGAGCTGACCAGAAATGCGCCCAATAAACTCGCAAATACACTCGTGCCAAGACCAGGAAAACTGCAGCGTTGACATGCCGCGAAATGCCGCATAAACAGCGGCCCAACGGGCTGAACTATGCATTAGATGCATAGGTGCGCACTGCCGCCTGTCGGAGCGCGGGGGAACTAGCACGCTTACAACATGGCCTCCGAGATCGGCTTCCGGCGGCGCGCCGTTGCTGCGGCCGTCCCATTCGGCGAGGAGCCAGGCGGATCGGTGTAATTTTGTGAACTCCTATTCCCGCCGCGAGATGGCGGCCCTGGCCTAAGGCTGAAGAGAAGCTCGTCTGGCCGACGATGCCTCCGCTTTGAGGTGTAAATCAGCCTTCGTTGTCGCGTCTTCGTGCCAGAAAACTCTCAATATGTGGTCTTTGTTTTTTGACTGGCTCCTACAAGTACAAAGTTGTTTAACGGAGGTTGTTTAACACCCACGATTGCCTTTCCACGCAGCTTTAGTGGTCGTTTGTTTGAAAGGCGAATACTATAGCCCAGGGTTCTGTCATCCCGGGCAGAGTGAAGGCCAACGTTCCCAAATTTTTTTTCCTCTGTTACAGCATTTTCGCGGGATATCGCAGCGCAGAAATGTGCTTTTTCGACTTTAAAGTTGTTTCGAACGCTCTAGGTATCCAGTGTGTGTGTGTGTGTGTGAGTGTGTGTGTGTGTGTGTGTGTGTGTGTGCGTGTGTGCGTGTGTGCGTGTGTGTGTGTGTGTGTGTGTGTGTGTGTGTGTGTGTGTGTGTGTGTGTGTGTGTGTGTGTGTGTGTGTGTGTGTGTGTGTGTGTGTGTGTGTGTGTGTGTGTGTGTGTGTGTGTGTGTGTGCGTGCGCGCGCGTGCGCGTGCGTGCGCGCGTGTATATGTGTGCGTGCATGCGTGCGGGAAAACAGCGTAATGCCGATAAGCACTCGTGTATTGTTTAAAGGCAGGTGACTACGATAGTCAAATAATCGTTTAGGCTTTCACGGGTACGAATCAATCATTTTTTTTTCGTTTTATTTTGCTTGGATGTTTCAAGTACCTACTGCAACCTCGGTTCCAAATTATTTGCCGTGAGTGAATGGTTTTCCGCGGTGCGTTTCACAACGCTATCGACTCTACATGTGTATTTTTTCGAAAGACTGTTTCGTAATTTCTAGATATGTTGGGGTAATATTCTGCAAATAATTTGTTGCCATGACAGTAAGCTTAAGGGCATTATTTTTTTGGTGAGCAGTTAAGGTGACTACTAATATCTGCAAGCACAACATCGGCTGTAAGTGAGTTGTTCGGGATATTAGTGAATAAACACATCAAGTGGAGAACTACCAATCGTAACTCGGGTAAAAATTGTATTACTTAGACCACGTCCATTTATGGTAGACTGGAAGTCTCTCTGTGCGTTTGTATATGCAAGCATGCATGTCAAAAACGGCACCATCACGTTCCTCTACCTATTGCGGAAGATATACTGATAGCATTTTGGACAGTATACAATTGTGATGCTGAAGTATACCACGTCTCTGTTAATTGCATTGCGGTAAAAGTTGTGCAAACGTTTCAAGTAATGTTGCCATGTCATCTACTTTATCTGTCGAAGACCGCACGTTTAAAGGAGAAAAAAGGAAACGACCTAGGAGGTATATTCAATAATTCGGTCGGTTGAATTTATTGCTCGGAACGCACGGAATATGCGTTCCGTGCTTTCCAAAGAACATGTACGAGATTTTCAGAAATAAAACCAGAAAACGTGTTGTGTTTTCGAACCATGCGTGACTACAAAAAAGAATACTGCTGTGCAACGAATTCCCTTATGCGTCACCCCGGGGATAGTCTACGACGAAAATTCAAAGGCACCAGTAACTACCCCAATGGCACGAGTAACTACTTCTACCTTTCTCCTGCATTAGTATGCGGTAACTCTTTTTTAAAGGCAGAGCATTTCAGTAACTCACGATGTCACACGCGTTGACGTCCGTAGTCGTAGTTCGCACCCCTCCCCCTACACTATATAAAAAAAAATACTATCCGGCGCCTGGTTTCGATCCCTCGACCCTGCGGGCGGAACGCAATGTACATGGTGCTCTACCCACTGCGCCACAAAACCGACACAGAATGGGAGGCTAAGAACGCGCCTGATATCCTTGACTAATTCAAACTACGTCAAGAAGCTGCTGATACAACGCATTCACTACCACCAACTCCCCAAACACTAAACGTTAACGCAATACACCCACCCCCTATGCGACGCATTTACTCGAGTCCCCCTCGCGGGGAGATGGGCGCAGTTTTTTATTAAGCGTCGCGCACAAGCTGCGAAGGCCGAGTTATCGTCCTCTGCGCCCGCCCGCTCCAGGGAAAGCGACCTTAGGCGCGCCGAGGTGCTGCGAAAAACGCGGCCACGCCCCCTTTTCAACTTACGCTCTCTCCGGGCGATTGGAACGGCCGGAGCAACGGCGCGCCGCCGGTAGCCGATCGCAGAGGCACGCTTACAAAATTTAGCTGCGGTGCGCGGTGATTGCGACGGCCGGAGCAAAACGCGCGCGGGGGGAATCTCGGAGGCCATGCCGGCGTGCAAGGGCACTGTTCCCCGCATTTCACACTTTCTCATTCTAGCCATAGAGTTCCATATAGAATATATTAGAGGGAAATCTGGCGCCACTGCCTAGGGGAGCCGCGCTTCAGCGAGCGTGCCGTCCCGTACCGGGCAGGCACGTTCCACTGGTCCTTGGCATGGCTCACGAACAGGCTGAAAAGTTCGATTTGGCTGGAAAAAGGCAACAATATTACTGCAGAAAATTAATAGAATTTGTAATGTTATTATAAAACTAAAGCTCAAGAAAGATTTATTTGTCAGAGATTATTTAGAAGCTTTATGGAAGATGAACAAAAAAACAGTGTTACCCCTTTCGGCTTCAAGATGAAAAAGAAGCCATGTGGATAACCAATCCACGAAGGCGAGGAGGTGTGTGATTATATATATAAGTAAAGTGGGAGGAAGCCACCCGGTAACTGTCTATCTTAGGATGACACCTCAACCGGGAGGAGAATATAGAGAGGATAGGGAGGGAAGGAGGTGAGAGAGAAGTAAAGGATAGTGTATTTATAGAGGAATGAGGAGGGGGGTTGGGAGGGGGAGGGGATTATAGGAAGGTATGAAGGGCCGTTTCAGTCAGGAAGGTGATGAGGGACCGGAGTGCTTTGTCTTGTACTGAGGGGTGGGCCTTGGGAAATAGGAGATCCGTGGGCGTGGTGTGAGTCAGGCGTAATGAGACGAACGTTGCCAAGAGTTTGGAGCGTTGACCGGAGTATTGTGGGCATTCTAGTAGGAGATGTTGGAGCGTCTCTTCAGCTGTGCAATTGCGACAGCTAGCCTTGTCTGCGATGCCCAGCCTGTGGAGAGGGGAGGCGTCCCGATGGGAGCCAACTCGGAGACGGAGGAGGAGGCCCATTTCATGGCGGGAAAGGCCCTTGTATGGTAGGGGATGGAAATAGAGGCCTGATGCGATGCGAGGGTCGGGGTGTAGGGAGCAGAGTTCTCTACGAATGATGAGACGGGCCTCGTCTATCCGGGCTACGTCGGTGCATGGGGTCGTGGGGGTATTGTGTCCTTCTTTGGCCAGAGTATCGGCCGCCTCGTTGCCAGGGATGTTGACGTGGGAAGGAACCCACTGGAAGGCGATGAGTTTCCCATGGTGTTTACTGAGGAGGAGGGCCTTATTAAGCAGACTTTTGATGGCTGGAGTAGCTTTCCTTGGGAAGGCGAGTCTGGATAGGGCTGCCCTGGGCCCTTTTGCCCGTACGCATAAGTTCCCGATTAAGTTCCCGCTTACGAATAAGACGCCAATAAGTCGAAGTCAGCCACGGCAAATAACCCGGTTGCCAGAAAACCCGACAGAAACACTACCTTAACCGAGCGTTTGTATCAGTTTCGGGCAAACGACTTATTACCTAGACAGCGCTAAAGTCGTAGTTGGAACTTATTCCCACACTTATCGCGTGCGGACAAACGGGCCCTGGAGTCGGTGAGTATGACTGCCTTCTGGATGTCGGGGTCGTTGGAGATTAGGTCGCAGGCAAGGTGGAGTCCTGCAATTTCCGCCGTAGTGGAACATGCGTTAAATTGTAAGTGGCAGAGGCTTCTTGCTCCGGTTGAGGGGATTATGCAGGCAGCTGTAGCTGAGCATCTCCCGTCAAGAAACGAGCCGTCGGTGAAAATTTGGGTGAAACCGTTAAAGTGGTCATGAAGGCGTTCTTCGGTGTCCTGGCGCAAAGCGCAGTGTGGAGCGTTGCGCTTGGAGCGACCACCTGGTAGTGACGTGTTGACCTGGATGGGTGCGGTTGAGTTGGGGGGGGGTGGGGTCGTAGTGAACTATTGGACTGGTCTCACCGATGAGGATTTCGAATTGTGCGACTATTTTTCCCATGCGGGAGTGTGGGCGACTCCTAAGACGTGTTAGGAGGAGTGAGCCATCTGAAGTTCTGTGGAGTCTGTCAATGTGGTTTAGAGCCGTTTTAGTTGCCAGAAGCGAGAGGGGCCACGATACTGCTTCGGCGTAAGTTGGACCAATTTGTGAGCAACGGGGGAGGGCAAGACAGCGCCGGAGGACATTACGTTGAAGAACGTCGATACTGTTTCGGTGTATGCTTGAGAGGTTGACGAGGGGGAGGGCGTAGAGGAAGGCAGAGCCAGCTAGGGCTTGAAAAATTCGAATAACCCAGGGTGGAGGGCACCCTCCCGCTATGAGTTGGGAGGTTATCTTCTGGGTTCTTCGTAATGTGCTGAGGACAGCAGAGACGGCAGGGCGCCAGGAGAGGTCTTGATCGATGAGGAGACCGAGGTACTTCACTTCTCTTGCCCAGGGGACCTTTTGGCCCGAGACACAGAGGGGAGGAGGACGGCGGTGGCTGGAGAGAGGACTCCGTAGGAATAGGGCTTGGGATTTGGTGGGGGACACGGAAAGGCCAAGATCCATGAGGCGGTTGGTTACCGCGTTTATAGCTCTCTGTATGGAGTGCCTGAGTTCGTAGAGGTTGTCGCGGGCTCCATGGGTCCAGAGCGCGACATCATCTGCGTATATGGAGATGCTAACCGCACAGGGGAGTTCTTCAGGTATGCAGGAAGGAATTTGAGATAAGACAAGGTTAAATAAGAAAGGACTGAGTTTGCTCCCTTGAGGGACTCCTGTGATGACCTTTCTGGGGTTGCTGAGCTGGCCGCAGGCCTTGACTCGGAATTCCCTGTTGTTGAGAAAGTTCCGAATGTAATGATTAAGGTGACCGGTGATGCCAAGGAGTTCTAGGGTCTTGATTATGGTATCATGTGGAAGAGAATCGAAGGCGGCCTCTACGTCCATGAGGAAGACGATGCTTGACTCTGAGTTATGTTTTGCTTCCTCGAGAGTAGACACCAGGTCAGCGATGGAGTCAGCAGTACTTTTGTTTTCCCGGAAGCCAGTTTGTTGCTCCCTTAGTGTCCCTGCTATGGTGGCTATCCATTCCAGGCGCTTTAATATAATGGCCTCGAGGATTTTCCCAACGGCTGATTTGAGGGCTATGGGTCTATAGGAGGAGATTTTGTGGGGTGGTTTTCCTTTCTTCAGGATGGGGACAATGATTGTGAGAAGCCAGTGAGGGGGTAAGGTGTCAGAGAGCCAGATTTTGTTGAGGGCATCTCTTAGGAGGGATACTTGAGGGGTGTCGAGGTTTTTAAGTGCCTGATAAGAAATCCCGTCATGGTCAGGTGCACTACGCCTCTTGGAGGAGTTCAGTGCAGTTTGGAGTTCGGATAGGGTGATCGGTGCGTTACAGAGCTCCGCAATACGTTCTGTGTCACGCTTGGGGAGGAGGCGGAAGGCTGGGGAGAAGTATTTGTTGAGGGATGCTGCGGCTGGTGTGATGGGAAGGCCATACTGGTTAGTTAAGTTGTCATCTTGGTTGGTGATGACGGTTGAGGGACGTTTGGCGAAGTGATCAGCAAGGTTTTCAAGCAGCTCGTTTGTTGTGATTTTAAGATGGATAGCTGCTGCAGCTACCGGGTTGGATTGGGTGCGAGGTTGAAGGAGACTGTTTACGATGCGCCAGCTTCGTCGGGGTTTCTTTTCATTTTCGATAGAGGAGCATATGGAAAGCCCCCGCACGGGGCACCTTGAGTATTCATGGTGACGGTGTTGGTGACACCGCGGACCCCGAGCCCCCAACATAAACTGTAACCTACCGTGGTGATGTGTTTAAAGGTGAAGGGTAGAAGCCTCAAACGGTGGCCGTCGGAGCCCAGGTCAAGCTCCGGCGGATGGGCTCCCTGTCTGTTTACCAGGCAGGGAGCTCCGGGACCTCTCAGGCTATCAGGGTAAGGTTTGAAAAGAAAGTACCCCCGTCCCCTGCTTTTTTCTATGCTGTATGGAAAATTCAAAACCCCCCTCCAAACGTGATCGGTCCCTGAAAAGGGGCCGCACCGAAGTATCTTTCCCTCCACTTTCAAGCAGTAGCTTCCCAAAGCCAGACAAATACTCTCGTTTCCTTGTTATCGAATCTCTTGACTCAGCCCGCCCTCTTGCTTCACAATCAGTATTTTTGATTACAAAATACCTTGATGGAATAATTGGGAAAACCTACAATGCCAAAAAACAACGCACAGGTGAAGTCCTTGTTGAAGTAAAAAACCAACAGCAGGCAACCACACTTCTTGGTCAGACGAAAATGGTCGATCTGGACATCAGGGTCACACCCCACCGCAGCCTGAATAGCTCGCAGGGTGTGATCTCTGAGGCAGATCTTCTTAACGAGACAGATGCCGACATTCTTGAAGGTCTAAAGGATCAGGGTGTCACAGCCGTGCGCCGCATCACGATGCGTAGAGATGATAAGATAATCCCCACGAAACATATTATCCTGACCTTCAACTGCTCCTCACTTCCTGACCATATCAACGCAGGGTTCATCCGATGCTCCATTCGTCCTTACATTCCAAACCCGCGCCGCTGCTTTAAGTGCCAGCGGTTCGGGCACGGAACCAACTCCTGCCGTGGTCGTCTGACCTGCGCAAAGTGCGCTCAGCATGATCATCCTTCTGATAATTGTCCATCGTCAACCCTCACCTGCGCCAACTGCCAGGGACCCCATGCCGCCTACTCTCGAACGTGCGAGAAGTTTAAGCAGGAGAAAGCGATCATTAATGTGAAGGTAACTGAGAACATCACCTTCCCAGAGGCGCGGAAGAGGTTCGCCTCTTTCCCTCTGGGGAGGTACGCCGACGCAGCTCGCCGGGGGGCGGAGCGGCGTCTGGTTTCCACAGGGACCCAGTTCAGCGAGTCTGACCTGGTCCCTCCGCCGCCCCCCTCTGGGTTGCCTCTGGCAGCCCAACCCGCCACCACGCCGCTTGCTGAGGCAGCAGCGGTTGTGGTGGCAACCTCTTCCGTCGGGACCGGTGCCGCTCAAGCCTCTGTCTCCCCGTCCTCCAGTGCGTTGGAGGGTACCGAGGTGATGGACACCATGGGCCCCGCACCGGTTCCCACCGCCACCGCACCGCCCGTGCCACCTCTGGCGCCCCGGAAGCCCTCGGCGGTGGCGGCTCAAACGAAGGGCTCCCGAGGGGGGGCAAAGTCCGGGGGGCCCGGTCCATCGGGCACCCCTCGGACATCCGACGACGACATGGATGTCGGGCCGTTCCTGCCTGCAACGCAGCGCAAGGAACGCGTCCCGACGCCAAAGCCTCCCGACAAGCCAAAAAAGGCGAGAGTCACAGCCCCGAAAGACGACACATAAACAAACAAACACACACACTCCAGTAGCTCTCACACTAAATAATGGGAAGAGAAAACATAATTCAATGGAACTGTAGAGGTCTTCTTAAAAATCTTGACGATGTATACGAACTACTGCATGCTAATCAGCCAAGTGTAATGTGTGTTCAGGAAACACATTTGAATTCCAAGCACACAAATTTCTTGAATAGTTACATGGTCTTCAGAAAGGACAGGGATGGCTGCACACACTCTTCTGGCGGTGTGGCCATGATTGCCCGGAAATCCTTAGCCTGCCACCCTGTCACTCTGAACACTGTCCTCGAGGCTGTAGCAATCCGTACGATAATATTTAATAGGTTGATAACGGTACACTCTAAGAAATCGAGGAGTGCTGGGCACTCTGTCTAGGAGTAAAAACTTTTGTCCCATATTTCACTCCCTTTGGAAGCATTGGGCGACTCTTCCGAGGAGTAGCGCGTGGCGGCCGAACGAGAGGCGAAACACTCCCCGTGGGATTTACTTGCTGCTTTCGAAGCGGAGTACTTGAACCCTGTGTGGGAATTGCAATGCCATCTCCAAGGCAGCGTTCCGTCACTCCCTTTAGGCGTAAACAAGCTCTATTGGCGGCGTTCCCGGATACTGCAGACGGGTACTACTACTCTCTCTTGGAAAGCATCTCGTTACGCCTCAAGAGCGTTCTGCTATTCCCCGCGAGGCAGCGTACTTTCGCTCCGCCTGCTACTAGACCCCCCCCCCTCCCCCACGATGGTACTATAGGCAGTTACAAGCAAACAAAACAGGACAAGCTATTTTGAAACACGGAAAAGAAGAAAAAACAAGCTCAGACTTTATTTTTCAAAATACCACAACAATCGGTTCATTCTGCAATTTAACACAAAATGCAATTTATTGGGAATTAAAATATCACGGCGTAAAAACGTTTCCTACTCCACATGGACACAGGAGACGTAGCGCCTATTTAGGATACATCCAAGAAAAATTCACAAATAAAAATGCAGCAAAGCAATTGAAAACACTGAAATACAAACATTAAATTATGACGATAAAAATGACATTAACATCCACAAATAAAAAGGTACTGGCATTAGCACGAAAAGCGTCAGTAGAAATACAGCAGTGGGAGAATAGTTAAAAGTATTAACATAAAACAAAATGGCCTTAGTACATCAGCGAGTGCTTCACATGGAATGGAAAAGCCAGCTCTTATTTAGCACACACAAAAAATATTTACAAATAAATTTTGCGAAAGAAAAATCGGGGACTAAAACAATTCAGCGTGGATTACTATTAACGCATTACAAGGTGCAATCAACACAAAGATACAAAGCCATTGACACGGCAACTTTGCAACAGATATATTTTGGTGGTACAATAGGAAACCGCAGGAAACATTCCCACTGGGTTTTTTAGGCGGGTGGTTCTCAAATGAGGATGCGCTAGTAAGATTTTAAAAGGCATAACTTGGTATTAAAAACAAACACGTTCGAGCTGACTGCTTCATAATGTTGGTGGCGGCCTCCAGAACAGTACCGACCAGGGCACCGTGCTTGAGCCAAAGTAACGTCTACAGAAGAAAGAAGGTGCGCTTCGCCTTTGAAGCGTATTACACAATGAACGGCCAAAACACAGACAGCAGCAATGGGAACCCATCCACGATGTCCAAGGGTGTGAGGAGAAGTGTCTTGAATGCGATGGCCACTGCTGCTGACGCCTCGGGGATCTCTCCCTCTCTCTCAAAAAAAAAAAAAAAAATCTTCGGGCAAGTAGCGTCTTCCCGTGGTTCCTACATAGACAGAAAGAGGGGGATAGCAAAGATAAGTTCTACAATGAAAAAAACATTAACGAGTTTGACAACGTTAAATGAAGTTTATTGGGTGATAGATTAGTTTTTGCGCAGAGAGCACGCACTTAACCCGTATTGGAATGCCATACTGCTTGGCGCAGTAACCAGTCTAGATGCGGATGTGGTGACCTTGGATGCCACCACGCTCATTGTACCACTTGGCCAATGTCATGTCAGACAGCGCGCCCTACATCTGTCTGCCTACGCACTGCGCCCCAAACCCATTAGTGCTTACGTGTCCGTAGCTTCAACTGTTTACCCCGCTATCGTTCCCGGTATAAAAACATTGCACAGAATTTAAGGAAACATAACTATTTTTGTAAGGTTATAATCCCTGAATAATTTGCATTGGATTTTGTCCTCAGCCGACTGCAACGTAGGGCCAATTATACGTTCACAAACTAGCGTGGAAAAGTTGCTAATGGGTCATATAGCCTCCATTCTCGAGTACGCTTCGTTGCATGCACGCTGCAGATCGCAACATTTGATGAGAACCAATAGGCTCGTTATTGAACGATCAGAATGCTCGAACGCTCGAGCGACGGCGGCAACCGACGCGAAAAAAGTAATGTAATGGGTAACACAAACAGTGTGGGCGACAGCGACAAACGAAAAAAAGTAATGCATTTCTGCCAATGCCCTTAGTCGTCGTTGCTGCCCCTCGCTTGTGGGCTGCTTCTGTCCGGGAATAAACCCGCGACGGCGACGGCCCGTCGCCTGCCGCTGTCGCCGCCGTCAGCGGCCTGTGTAAAAAATTTTCGCTTGTCTGTGTCGCACACAATACCTGTTTGCCGTACACACTGAGTGAGGTTTCTCGCGTCGCTCATCGCCTTAGACGCATGTAATTACCCCTTAACAGTGCGGTGAGTACGCCTCGAAAAGTCCCATTTCCGTCCATCCTGCCCTCAAGCAAAACGTAAAAAAACTTGTCTGAACAGCATTTCAGTCTGCTGCTGTACGCGCGGCGGTCACTAAAATTATTGTAATTTAGTGACTACCACGCGCTAGACGCGCTCCTATCACTCAGCCTATTGTACGCAATTCTTTGGAGCCGCGCAGGTAGCCACAGCTACTGCACGGCCGCCACTCTAACCCTAGCCGCCGAGCTAAGAGTACAGCGTAGCGCTGCGACTACTCGCGCGACCATGCTTCCTACCTGCGAAAACATTCCGCAAGGATACCAACACTTCACGAATCAAAGGGATTGAAACGGTGCAAGAATAGACGCTGTTTGCACACGGGTACAAAAGCCGCTCTTCAAAACTAAGCAACGGTCAAACTCAGTCACGAAAACGTTAGGACTAACCGCTTCCGCGGACCGAAGTACCGAGAGTAACTCTGCTTCGTTAAATACACAAGACAAGAATACGAGTAACTAAAGGCTTACCTCTACTTCCCGCCAGCGGTTCTTCGTCCGGTAGATAAATGCAAGGTCCTAATAGCTGCGAAAGATCCCAAGCTCAAAGCGCGAAGCCAGCAACGGCCGCGGATACAGTCCGGCCATAGCGCGCGCATCGCTACACAGTGCGCATAGTTCCGAAATCGGCCTCAGCGCTGTCGCCGCTGTGATGTTCGTCCGAAAGAAAAACTAGTACCACGCACGCACGCACGCACGAATGAACGAATATACGACTTGCTCGCGTGTGCATGATGTCGCGCTGACGCACAAGCGGCCAGCAGTTAGCCACGGGGCGGCCTCTCTAGCATCCACCGTGGTCCCGCGTAATTCGCGCCAACAGCGCCAAATCTTCCCCTAGTGGTACGTGGCGTCTGAAAAACGTTGCATTTATCGTCATGGCAACGAGTGGCGAGGGGGAAAGGAGATTGGTGACGTCGCCGACGCTGATGACGTCATTTTTTCCGCGGCAGCCGGTCCGGGCCGCCGCGCGCCGGCCGCAGCTACCGACGCTCGCCCAACTTCCGCGCCTGCCGCCGGTCGCTGCTCATGGGCCGCTCGGCAATGGCACCAGGCGCGAAAGTTGGACGAGCGACGGCGATGCCTCGGAATGGCCGCCGCCTGTCGTTTGGTATGTGTGTGCAGTAACGTGTTTAACAATTGAACGAAGGAAACATGTTGGTAATAGTATGTTTTCTGGTGTCGAATTGTTGTCTTTGTGGCGATAATAATTGGAGCATTACACAAACATTCTTTTCGCTTTTCTTTTATTCAAAATTCATATGAAGACATCTTTGATTCGAAGTCATGAAAACACATGCACTACACAAAATATAATGCTCATACATTTTATGTACACTCTGTTGGACTCTAAGCAAAAATATGACATGCAAATTTAGGCATGCAACATTGCAGAATAGGAAAAAAACGTGCAAGATGCACATTTAGGTACACAATAATTGATTACGCAAGAATAACTTCGAAAGTTCTAATCACTATACATATTTTTTTCGCGCACAACTCGGCGGAAGAAGGAAAGAACTTGAAAGTTCCACTCAATTTATACTTATTTCTTGGGCTCACCCCGAGACGGGAATGTTCTTTAGACATTCAAAAAATTCGTTTCGGTTGAGAGACACAGTAAACGGGAACGTATAATTTAAAAGAAAGCACGCACAGGTATGCTTCAACGCCTGCCTTTTGGGCCAGTTAACGCAAACTCTGAAAGGAAGCGTTGACCCGACCATACACTTCCGAGAAATCTTGTTCACACCAACAAAATGCAGCGAGAAAAAACTGTTGCAACACAATAACCGCACTATTGACCACTCATTGCTATAGATTATATCTGCATACAAAAATAATGCGCAACCACGTCGTATAATAC
The DNA here is from genome assembly GCF_048455015.1 of Haemaphysalis longicornis. NCBI lineage: Eukaryota > Metazoa > Arthropoda > Arachnida > Ixodida > Ixodidae > Haemaphysalis > Haemaphysalis longicornis. The sequence goes on along the minus strand of NW_027526203.1, from coordinate 83,253,920 downwards.
AGAACACAATCGCAACACAAATCGAGCGCACTGTCTTTTCTTTTAATGGCGCGTGAACAGTCTGATTATGAGGGGGGGGGGGGGGGGGACGCGCAGAAAAAACGTTTTCCTGTATTGTAAGCCGCATATACCGAGCTCATTACTTGCAGATATCGGCTAGGTTGTCACACGCTACTCCCTAGCTCGTGTCTGGGCAGCGCCTCTTTTCTCATCCTGTCCGATATCGATTCTATCTTTACAACTATGGAACAGCAAAGCCACTCGCGATAAGATGACATGGCGCGGGCGCGCAGGTTAGATTGAACAGCAAAGCCGGCAATGCTACCTTTTTTTTTTTTTATGAGCGAAACGCTTGCAATGGCAGCTGCAGACAACGCATGTATTTCGGCTTGGCCTTCCACTGCTCCCTGTGCAAATTGACTGACATTGAACACCGCGGTTTTACGTCAGATTTTTCGGAGCACTGAAGCAACGTTTGGCAGCAGTTTCACCGCAAATATCCGTTCTGGAGCAAGATGGCACCGGAAAAAATTGGTTAGGGCACGCCACCCCGCGCCAACAATCGCCGTGGTAATAGGTACGCAGTCAATGACGAGAAGTGCGTACAGTTGAGCTTGCCTTCTTTGTGAGCAGGTGCAGCGTGATAACTTTCGAGGGGTTGAGGTGATTCACCACAGGAAACGTCCAATGAAGTCTCGAACCGTCCTCGACTTGGGACCCCACCCAAGACTCAAACCCACTGCACGAAACAACAACAAAAAATACATCGATAAGAATCCTGAATCGACGTTCAAGCAGTTACTAAGGCAATCGCAAAACGGCAATGCCGCCTCAAATTCCCCTTACTAGCAAGGGTCTGCGCGCCGAATGCGCGTTTCCTTCTATTAAAACTTTGTGTACCTGCCAGGCTGGGATATATTTGCACATTAGTTTCCACTCCAAGACGACTGACATGTCTCATTAACTTCACGTTACATGTCCGAAGTGAAAATAGAAGAGTGCAATCGGTCGGCTTCTAAGGAATTCACTATAACTTGTACAAAGCTAATTTGCTTACCTGTCATTTTTGGAGAAGACGAGAAACTTGGCCGAACTGTTTCGCCCTGTGTTGCTGCACCACAGAGCTGCGCAGGACTGGTGACGCTCCTTCCCCCGCGGCCCCATATTTAGAATACATTCGTATATATTTTATAATGCAGCGAAACTTTCAGCCCGTGGAGGCGTTTAGGCAACCCGCGCAGCCCTTTGCACGCCGGCTCGCTTAGGCACGCACCGAACTGGCCCGCCGTACGCGCCCAGAGAAAGAAAGAAAAAAATATTTGCGCCGGTGAGCTGTTGCGCATGCGTGAGGAGGCGCGGAAGCATGCGTGGTGTGGAAAGAAAGAAACGATGAGGGAAAGGGAAGGGCCACGCCGCAGCACCCTGCCGCTAGGATCGCCCCAATTTTGAAACCGAAACTAGCCAGAGTCGCCGACCAGTGAGTTAGCCAACACGCGTCGTATACTGTGTCGAAGCAAGTATGACGATAAGGGCAGGTCCAACTTCCCATGTTGCACGAAGCGTCTGCTTGAAAGCCCACTTCGTTCGTAGCACATTGACATCACGGTCTGGCGCGGCCTGTAAGTCGCCCGTCCGGCCTTGGCGGGTTCACCGCCTGTGTAGGTTTTTGCAGAACACGCGCACTTCGTGGCTCGCTGAAGCTGCCTTTCAAATCACGCTTGCTCGGGCGGTTCGCGTTACCTGATCCCCCGGATGTACGGCGCGTATCGTGATCCACGCCTGCGCCGCCGCGGGCAGGGGGGGGGGGTCATCATTTCTCTTTGCTTAACAAAGGCGTTTGAGTTCCAGCAACCGATCGGTGTGTACGCTTTTATCGTCGCTCGTCAGCCGACGAGATAGTTTTCACCGTAGAGGGTGTATTTGAGATGCCCTCGCAGTGGTATCGCCTGTTCCTCACACTCCGATCTTGCAGATAGGCCCCATATTGCTGTTAATACCAGTTATGTATACGGATTTTCTTTATTTAACCTAATAAAAGCTATCGTATGTACTACATGCCTATCTCGGCGACACTAGCCACGGTTGTTGGGTCGGGTTCGTGTTGCGCTTGCAGCTTGAGCTATCAGACGAGCGCGGACTTCACTTCTTGCAACATCATTTTTCTCAATCGATCTCAGATTTACAATCCGTTTTGTTAGCTCGACTAGGCGCGGGACAAGCGTACGTCTATCAAACTCTTTCAAAGCGACCGTCTGCAGCGGTCCGTAGATTAGTTCCTTCGGTTTGCCGCCTGCCGCCACTGAACGCTGCGAGCAATCGTTACACGAATTCATATTCTTGCGCGTCTAGAATGCGCGGCAGAAGTAATCCGGCGCTTTTTACACAACCGCTTTATATAATATATTCGTATGCAAATAAAACATCGCTGATGAGTTGGTGTGCGCAGATGGCAGGAGTGCATCTCCATGCTTACTCCCGCACTGGACAAGAATGAAATTGCAATTCTACTCTTCGTACTGGAGATGGGAGACGATGCGCAGGTTTACTCTTCACTGGTGCGGGAGCAGAACTGGGGCTGCACTCCGCCGCGCACGAGAAGAGTACGCGGTCAGTTTTGCTCTCCTCCTCATGGGGAGCGAGCATTGCATCCAACTCCCCGCAGCTTTCGAGGGGAGTCCACCAACGCTTGCAAGAGTACAATGACGGTTGGACTCTTCAACTGCTCCCCCGATTTCTTAGAGTGTATGCTCCATTTACATTCCTCCTAATTTTGCACTTCTGAGCTCTGATTTCGAGGCACTGGTTGACCAGCTGCCCGAACCATACATACTAACAGGCGACCTTAACGCGCACAACTCTCTTTGGGGCTCCTCCAGAACGGATGCCCGAGGTCGCCTGTTGGAGAAGTTTCTTACATCCTCCGGAGCATGCCTTTTCAACAAAAAACACCCTACATATCATAACTTAGGACACAATACATACTCTCATCTTGACTTGGCTATTGGTTCCGCAGTTCTCTTTCCATGTCTTGAGTGGGGTGTGGGCACGGACCCATATGGTAGTGACCATTTCCCCACTTCATTAACGTATATAGGTATAGGCCCGAACAGTCTATCTTCCCATAACAGGTTTAATGAATCCAAAGCAAACTGGAGTACATTCACAGAAACATCTAAACTACACCACACAACCATAAAACACCTACACGTGGAGGAAGCCGCCCAACTCGTCACGGCGCACATCCTCGACGCCGCCGAAAAGTCCATTCCCCAGGCCTCCAGTGGGTCCCGCAGCCCAAGGAGGCCCTGGTGGAACGAGGACTGCAGGCGGGCGCGAGAGGCCCAGAACAAGGCGTGGGGTGTCCTTCGCCGGTACCCCACGTCAGATAACCTCATTTCTTATAAACGGGCAAAGGCTTTTGGAAAGCGAGTGCGTCGTGAGGCGAAAAGGGAGAGTTGGCGCACCTTCCTCACTTCCATCAACTCATACACTGACACACATAAAGTCTGGACACGAATACGAAAACTAAAAGGACAACAGACACACAGCCTGCCCCTGGTTAGTACAACAGGGGACACACTGGAAGACCAGGCTAACACACTTGCACAACACTTCGAACACGTGTCCAGTTCAGCACACTACACAAACACTTTCATGAAACACAAAACATCTGTAGAAAAGAAGTCCCTGCGTGATAACAACAAGTCGCACACTTCTTACAATTCTCCTTTTTCACTTCATGAGCTGAAGGTTGCTCTGAGCACATGTAAGCCTTCAGCTCCAGGTGCAGACAAAATCACATACACCATGATACAACACCTACACCCAGACACTCTTGAAACACTCCTACATCTATACAACAACATATGGCTTTCGGGGCACATTCCTCGCTCTTGGAGGGAGGCCATAGTAGTGGCTTTCCTGAAGGAAGGAAAGGACCCTTCCTCTCCCGCTAGCTACCGGCCCATCGCCCTCACAGGCTGCCTGTGCAAGCTCCTCGAGAAGATGATAAACAGGAGACTCGTGTACTTCTTAGAGTACAACGGTCTTCTCGAGAGCTGCAAGGCGGGCTTTAGGGTGGGGCGATCTACGAACGATCAACTCGTTGCGTTAGAGTCGTATATTAAAGATGCTTTCCTGCATAAGCAGTACTGTATGACAGTATTCTTTGATCTTGAAAAGGCGTACGACACTGCTTGGCGGTACGGCATCCTCAGCGATTTGAAGTCCTTTGGCATGTCGGGTAACATGATGAATACGCTTGTTAGTTACCTGTCTGAAAGAACGTTTCGCGTGCGAGTTGGAGCTGCACTGTCTAGGGTTCATGTGCAGGAAAACGGCGTGCCGCAGGGTGGTGTTTTGAGTTGCACTTTGTTTATTGTAAAAATGAATTCTCTTCAGAAGGCACTGCCACCATCGATCTCCTGTTCAATCTATGTAGACGATATTCAACTGTCCTTCAAATCGTGTAACTTGTCTATCTGCGAGCGCCAAGTGCAGCTTGGTGTGAACAAGCTAGCCGTCTGGGCAGATCGCAACGGTTTTAAATTTAATCCAGGAAAGTGCACTTGTGTTCTGTTTTCTAAGAGGCGTGGCATGCGGCCGGATCCAGACATTCGACTCCACGGTGCCTCTATTCCTGTCAAAAAGGAACACAAGTTTTTAGGTATAATCTTTGACGAAAAGCTCACATTCATCCCACATATAAAACAACTAAAACATAAATGCTTAAAAACAATGAATATCCTGAAGGTTCTGTCGCACATCTCTTTTGGTGCTGACAAACAACTTCTTTTACGTGTTTTTACCAGCCTAATAGGTTCACGACTGGACTATGGTAGCGTTGTCTATGGGTCAGCCACTAAAACATCCCTCAGAATGCCGGACCCTGTCCTTCATCTAGGGCTCCGCTTGGCGTGTGGCGCCTTCCGAACTAGTCCGGTCGAAAGCCTGTATGTAGAGTGCAACACATGGAACCTTCAACGTCAACGAGCATACACAGACCTCCTTTATGCCTTTAAAATTTCATCCATGCCACACCATCCTTTTAAATCAGTTTTTCATGATAAATCCATGACTGTACTCCTTTTAAATCGACCATCGTTCTCTGCGCCCTTCTCTTACAGAGTTAGAGAGGAAGCGTCAGAGCTTGCTGTCTCCTTTTTAGACACCATCCAAAGTTCTGTAACAGATTTCATAGCACCATGGCATCTCCGCCCTGTGTCATGCGACACATCTTTCACACATGTTGATAAAAACCGAGCTCCCACATGTGCAATTCAGCAGCACTTCTTGTATTTGCAGGAGAAGTATCATTATTCTGAATTTTATACGGATGCCTCTAAGACTTCCACCTCTGTGTCCTGCGCGGCGCATGTGCCCGGCCTTAGTGTCACTAGAACTCTGAATAGTCATACTAGTATTTTTACGGCAGAGGCTTACGGTGTACTTCTTGTTGTCAATCATATACTTCAAAACCACATCCCACAATCCATTATCCATACAGATTCCCTCAGTGTTGTGCGGGCACTGTCGTCAACAGTGCCTTTGAAAAACCACGTTATCAATCTGATCATCAAGGATATTATGTCGGTGTATGTCCGCAAATTTGAACTAGTCCTTTGCTGGGTCCCTGGCCACAGTGGTATAGCCGGGAACGAAGCAGCGGATCGAATGGCTGCTGCTGCTACACTCTCGAATGCAGTAGACATAACCACATTACCCTACACTGACGTGAAACCACACATCAGACAACAACTTCGCAAAACATGGCAAACACACTGGAGTGAACAGACAGACAACAAGTTACACGTAATAAAACCACACTTGGGACCATACACCACCGACACACGCAATAGATACACTGAAGTCGCCTTGGCCAGATTACGGATAGGGCATACTCATGCAACACACTCGCACCTTCTCACTGGGTCTCCAAGACCTCTGTGCAGTAGGTGCGGAGAGGCCCTATCCGTGATGCACATCCTCGTACAATGTAAGGCACTCGACACTACACGACGCAAACACTTCCCTCAACTACACACACGACATATTCCACCACACCCGTCACACTTCATAGGAGACAAAGCCCTGTTTTCAATCCAACGCGTTTTCGAGTTTCTCACCGACGTAAAATTTTTACATCTCATTTCTTATCATGCATGTTGACAACCTGGCCCTTTACACCAGTCATCTTCATTACGTTGTGTTTTACTGTGTTTATTTTTACTAAAGTGTTCTTTTACTTCCATGTCACTTTCATGTAATTACTTTTGTTTGGCGCTCTTTGCCCTTAGTCGGCCTTGCGCCATTAAACTCTAAACAACATCAACATCAGCATATGGAAAGCCAGCCTTGTTTACGTCTGGCTCTAGCGTGTCTCCGGCAGGCAGCGTCGAGTCGATTGTACATATTCCAATCTGTTGGGTTGTTTGTTCGGATAGCACGCCGTTGGGCTTGTCGACGAGCAGCTCTGAGATTTAAGAGCTTGATGTCTGGAGTGGGTTGTCCTGGAGTGACATCGTAACGCTTGGTGGCAGCTTTGACACAGTCAGACAGCCCTGTGAAAAAGTCAGAATCCGGGGAGATGTCCACCGTGCGAGCTCTAAAGATGGCCCAATTGGTGACGTTATAGGAGCGCTTTTTCGGGGGGACGTTGCTCCATGGAGTTAAGAAAATAGGAAAATGGTCTGAACCCCAAGAGTGGAGATCTTGACCATATGTAATGGCAGCTTGAGGAAGTGAAAGATACATCTATGGATGTACGTGCACCATCCCTCCGGGCAAAGGTGAATTGCCCATCATTCTTGGGAAATAAGTGTGGGAGGGCGTCCATGAGCTCTTGGCCCCTCTTTGAGGTTTCCCGACTGCCCCATTCTTTGTGGTGGGCATTGAAGTCACCACATATGACTGCATCGTTGCCCAGGCGTGCAGATAGGGTGTGAATGGATTGGGGATCCCAGCGGGTGTTTGGCCGTACGTAGACAGAGGCAATGGTTGTGACCACACCTTGAATTTTCACTGCCGCTGCCGCGCAATGGAAGGTTTCAGAGCAGAGATCGGTTGTATCGATGGAGGAATGTGGTATAGCTTCTTTGACATAAAGGGCAGCTCGGGATTTGCCGCAAATTTTTGAGGAGCAGCTCTGTTGTATGCATTGCCTTGAGCAGCGAGTGGGGGGGCTATTGTAGCAGACATAGTTAGGTAGGGGAATTCCGGAGGGGCCTATGTTTGGTTCTTGCAGTGCCAGTACATCAAAAAGGTGTGTTTCCAGTTGCCCTAGGAGTTCTGGTTTCCTTGTGCTCAGGCCATTGACATTCCATCGTCGGATACTAGGCCTAGGGAGTGGTTTTTTAGGTGGCCCGAAACGAAGGCGAGGAACGTCGCTAGCTGCAATGGCGCCGCACACGGCGGCCTGCGATTGCAGCGCCAGATTGCCCTCTAGTATATATTAGTATGAAACTCCGTGATTCTAGCCACCTCCACCTGGCTGCAGTGCAGAAAATGCTTTTACAGTGAACTATTCTAGTTGACTGCGATAGTTTTTTTTTTAGTTCACTGTACCCTGGCGAAAGTTATAAAAGTAATCTCCAATGTACAGCCGATTCCCCATATTGAGCGCCTGTTTCAAACGTGAATCACGAGCTCTTCTCAATGAGCAGTGTCCGATCATATAACATGCAAGACGAGGAGCGAAGCAGCGTACGCTCGGTTATCCGTGCATATCTGCGATCTTGTGTGAGTCAAAGATGGCTCCGAAGCAGCAGTTCGTGTCCCTGGTTGTCGCTGTCCCTAATGAGAGCGCTTCCGCTACTCCTCGAAGTGCGACCAGTCAGTTTTCACTGCCGGGTACCTTGCAGAGGCTTTTATCCACGTCGTGCTCGCTAGCACCTCCCGCCCTGTGTTGCTTTTCTCCCGCAGAGGAGACCTCTGGTGAAATGACCTCTGTTCGTTTGTCCCCTTCGCCGTCTGGGTCGTCGGCACCCTATTTATTATTTGGTTTATTGATTGGGCTTGGCTTTTTCGGCCACGACGTTATGACTGGGCGACACTTGGCTCTGCCTATGCAGCTGCGTGAAGGTCGTGCCGGGTGCCTCACGCTAGAGAAGTTTTTTTTTCTTTGTATTACCGTGATAGCGTTATTAGGCTCATTTTTAGATTTTCCCGTGGCTCCTAGCCGTCCGCTATCACCCGTGCTCATCAGGGCTGTACGGAAATACGTCACCGCTGCCACCCGGGAGCTACTTCCGAGGCTGCAAGATTCGAGGGCCCCACTGAATCTGTAATGTGGCGCAACGGCAAGTGAAGTTTGGAAAGGAGGACAACGATACAACCGCGGGTGCGAAGTTAGGTACACGCGTATTCAGCAGTCGCCGCTCCTGCGCGGGGAGGTTTGTTCTATGTCCACTCAGTGGTAGCATGCTGAGCAGACACCGTCGCCAGCCGTGGCCGCAACCTACGCCATTACACCAAAGCGTGTTTCAAGCAGAAGACCTAAAAATATAAATTTCGGTAATTCATGCGCCGAAGCTACACGTGCGCTACGGCGCACGCCGTAGTGGAGGTGGCCGGTAAATTTAGTCCACTTTAGGATCAATAAAATTCGCCGACATCTGGACACACTGGCGTGTTTGTTTTCTGTTTCTCTCGCGAAAACGGCCGCGGCGGCCGGGAATTGAACCCGTGTCCTTGAGTTCAGCAGCGCAATGCATTACCCACTGAGCCCCTGCGGCTTGTTCACCACCGCAACCTATGCGGGCACCAACATGGGGTGACCTAACAAAAACAGGGGACAAATGATTAACGCCGGTCTCTTAGAAATCTAGGACAGCATAATTATGAGAAAAGGACCAAAGTAGCGCCCACTATGTAGCGTCTAATCACATAAGTTTTCAAAATACTTCTGAATATTCCCACGGTTCCGTCTCCGCTGCAAGCTCGCTTTGGCAAACGACAGATGGCGCAACGTGGCCAAGTTAACAATTACCCTTGAATTAGGGACGGATGTCCTCCCTGAGAACAGTCACGTAAGAATCGGCGTGGCTCTATAGAGACAAGCGGTACGCCAAACTCACAATCGCCAAAAACAGAAAATCTTTAACCAATTTTCGACAAACAAAACGCCCAACCAAGAGCAGAGCAAGAAGAAGACAAAAAGAAACGATAAGACACGTGCAACTATTGATAATGACCCGAATATACTGCAGAGCCTACCGCACCACAAATTCCCCCGCACCAAAGAGAGTGAACGAAGCACCATAATCAGGACGGCATTAGGGCAGTCCTCAATCTCGCAATTTTGAACGTGAGGCGAACTACAACGGGTGGACCACCAGGGTATAAAGGTCATGCGTAGGCGTGTCTACAAGAAGGGGAAGGCCATTAACTCGATAAAGTGATAAGAAAACTATATTAGGAGAAAAAAATGGACTCAGACCGAGTAGCACAAGAGCGGATGGGAGTCGCTTTCACCCTGCATTCGTCCAAAATAGGATGCAGGTGATAATGACTATGAATATGCCTTCAATTTGCGTCTTGATAAAAAATTTCAAGAAATAAGAGAAACCAATCTCCTAGCATCAAGAAAGCGAATGGGAAAGCAAAAGGACATCTACGTTCGTTCTCAAAATGTATGACGCTATAGCGACCCGCCGCGGTGGCTCAGTGGCGAAGGCGTTGTGCTGCTGATCACGAGGACGCGGGTTCGATACCGGTCTGCGGCGGCCGCTTTTGTGATGGAGACGGGAAGCAAAAATGCCCATGTGTACGAGATTTCGGCGCACGTTAAAGATCTCCAGATGGTCAAAATTAATCCGGAGGCCTCCACTACGGCGCGCCTCATCGCCTGCGTTGCGTCGGTGCGTTAAACCCTGCAATCAATCACTCAAAAGCAAAAACGCCCGTGTGTGCGAAATTTCGGTGCACGTTAAAGATCCCCAGGTGGTCAAAATTATTCCGGAGCCCTCCACTACGGCGCGCCTCGTCGCCTGCGTTGCGTCGGCACGTTAAACCCTACAATCAATCAGTCATGACGTGATAGCATTACTTCGGCGTCGAGGGAGCGTTTTTGAATGGAGTTAGAGCATTTACCATTTATCTGTACCAGGCACTGAAATTCAGTGACTGGAACAAGACTAGCCACAAAGGTTTTAATTCAGCGTGGCAGAAGAAACTCAGTGGAACCTACAAGTCTGCGGCTTAATATATGGGCACTGCGCCGTGCGGGTTATGGGAAGACCACGCATCGGCTTTAGTGGCGCCAAAGAAAAGAGACGCAAAACCCAGCATGCGTCTCAGCAAGAGTCGTGTTCTTTTTCAAAACACAAAGCAAAAGGCACAGCACGCGCTGCGTGCTGCACGCACATTTCTAGCTCATCGTCCTCTTCCCTGCGTGGCTCATTCGAAACACGTGACAGTACAGCGCGAGGTTACAATGCAATTTACAACACGGGTGTCGGTTAGTTTGAGCGAGAAGACAACAGTGTCAGTGTGTAAAAGTGTCGATTCTCTAGCGTCGTGGCCTGACTGAACGTTTTGTTTTTTTTATAATACACACATACAGAGAGAGAGGGAGAGGGAAAGAGATACCTCTTTGTTCAGTAAGAGTTAGTGAAAGTTTGGGAAATGGGGTAAAGATATGGTAGACCCCAAGGGTTGAAGTCGAATTCCAGGGTCACATATTCAGGTCACGCTAATTTTGAGGTGACAAGCGTAGCAGGGCATCGAGCAATGTGCCGATATAAGAGGTGTATGTAATGTCTGAGTTCACCCCTTAGAATATCCTTAGGGGTGACCAGATTTTGTAGAAGAGAGTGGGAGTTTCCTGGTATTTAGCGCAGCTTTAAGTTAATGCCAAACATTCTCTGCCAAAATTTTTAGCCCGTCAAGATTTGTGGTTATGTGTGTTGGTGCTTATCCTGCGCAGAATTTGCGATTCCTCGGTAGTGTGAGAAACATCGTGTGGCGCGTAGAGGGTTGGTGTTCCTATAGGCTCCGGACGAGGAGACACTTTCCATATTTCTCGGGGAAGGGAGTGTGGTAGTCGTGGTCAACGAGAGGCACGGTTGCGAGTTCGCGTAGATCCTGGTAGATTGCCTCCTTTCCTTCCAGAGCCGTGTGTCCGGGTGTTAATGTGATGTTAACTTCCGTCATTGTGTATTGGATAATCTTTCTGAAGTGTTCAGGTACAGTGCCTGAAGAGAACAGACTAATGGATTTTTGAGCGTGTGTAATGATGTTGAAGCATCCATTCCACAGTTCCGCTAGGCGGATCGCCAAGAGGATGGCTCCTATTTCCGCTATTTCCGTTCCTGTGTGTGGGAGGGTAACGAAGTCGCTGCGATTGCCACGGTAGTCGACTGCGACAATATTTGCCTTCGTACTTTCGGACGTCCCGGCGTCCGCGTATACTGTGTGGCCATGGTTTTAGAACTTTCCTTGAAGGAATGTGATCTTTGGTTGTCACCTCTCCTTGGTTAGATTTGGATCTATGTTGTTCGGTAGGGGTAGCGTTTATGTCAGCAACATATGCATCACGGCATCCAGCCGTTCTTTCTCTGGAGGTGTGTCTATATTTGATAGGGCGACTGGTCCCAATTTTGTTTTTGCCAGACGTTCGTTTTGCGCAAAGAGAGTGGTCTCTCTGTTTCGTTCAAAGGTATTGTAACACAGAATTTAAAGACTCCTGCTCTGATGGTAAATGTTGAGAGGGTGAGGCCTGCCCTATATACTGCCCTGATGATTTTGTTTATTTGGCCTCCTTCAGTGCGCGAAAGTTTCTTTTACGGCAGGCTGCGCAATATCGGGCTCATGACCAGTGCCTTTGTAAGTTTAATCATTTCTTCCATTCCCGCTCTTCCCTGTAAAGACGTTCTACAATGTGGGCCAAATGTTCAAAGATTTTCTGTATCGTCGCGATTGTGAGATTGGCTCTGCCTGTTCTCTGTCCATGCCAAGGGTTCTTACGTGGCTGTTCTGTGTGATCACATGTATGCTGACCTATTTTTAGGGGTTTTGTTTAACTGACCGCGTGGCGCCATTCATCGTTTGCCGAACCGAGCTTGCGGCGGTGACAGGGCCACGAAAAATTCGAAGAGTCATTTTAAAATTTGAGGAATTAGACGCCATATACTCACTTTTATTTCGTATAGGACGCATGTGCGTCCCAATTTCTGGTTATGACCTAGGCTTTCCTTCGTTTTTAAGAGCCTGGCTTTAATCTTTTGCCCCCTTTCAACTAAGTGACACAATGTTGGTTCCGGCATCATTTTTGGTCGTCGGAGAGCCGCTTTTAGGACGGAGGGGGGAGGCGGGGGGCTAGCCGGAAATGAGTCTAATAACGCTATCGCGCTAAAATCGCGAGGGGCCATCGTATAGAAGACCGGCACCCCCTACCCTCTGAAACGAAACTACTGCACTCCATGATAGACATGGCACTGATCCAGCGACCCCGTATAAAAACTCTCCTCTTCTAAAAATGTGGATCCACATCTACAGAACAAGAGGCGATATGAAAGGATCAAGTTCATTCTGGGAAAGTTCGAATATCACGAGACCACAGTATACACCGACTCCGGGTTGTTCGAAAGCACGAGTCCCCAATTGTCGTAGTTGACTACTCTCGCAATCTTTGAGACTCCACAAAACTTCAACATACAGGAAAAAAGAAGTTGAAATTGAACCTATCCTCCTGGAAATCCGAATAGCCGGAGTATTGAACAGAAGCGCAACATCATTAAAGAGTCTCAAAGGAGATTATACTGTTTCTGCAGGCAGAATACCTAAGCGCTTCTGTAACGTATTCCCATTCACAACGCAAAAAGTTAACGTCACCTGCACACCCGCACCCAATGGTCTGGAAGGGAACGACGCACTGACCAAGAGGCACACGAAGTTTCATACCTTGCTCCATTAAACACCACCCTCCTGTCAGTTCCCGCCTTGCAGTTACCATCCACAGTATTAAGGATTTCATTTGATAATATTTTCCCGAAAAATGCCAAGTTTCTCCCGACTAACATAACATTCTCCTGGCTCACCAGTCCGAATACCCATCCCACGTGGTCATTGCAACTGACGCCTCGAAAAAGGACGAGAAGGTTGGGGTGGGTATTTTCTCTCCGACGTTGAACTGCTCTTTTTCATTGCGATTACCAGATTTCATCGCCATTTTTTAAGCAGAATGTTTTGCCCTACTCCTTGCAATCCTGAAACTTGATTCGGCGAATTCTTCCGTGATGTTACTCACCGACTCCTTGTCCGTGTGCATGCTGCTCTCCTCAGGAACTTTACATCCTATTCTCAAGCCTTTTTATTCCTGCGTCCCCACTCACGTGCGGGAGATTCGGTTCGTTTGGCTGCCCGGCCACTGTGAGTTAACCCTCAATGAAACCGCTGACATATTAGCTAAAACAGCTTTGGCTTTACCGATCGTCGAGGTTCTTCCCCCGCTTTCTTGCGTGTTGTTGGCACGTTATCGCCAATACCTGTTCAATCAAGATGCCTTCTATCTAAAGAGAAGTTTATGCCAAACCCGCTTGTGCGAAGTATTGCTGACTTGTTTTCGTTGTGGTGTGCCGCCACTTAATCCGTATTTACAAGGGGAAAATCTGATAACCTCCCCCTTATGCCACTTTTGCCAAGACATTGAACCCGAAGAGCAATTCTTTCTTTTTTGCCGCCGATTTTCTAACCATCGGAGAAGGCTGCTGGAGATTCCCCTGCTTCGTCTAGGGCTGCCTTTGACTGTACCGGTGCTTTTGTCGTTTGGGGGGATTAGGCTGGGCCGATGCCATAGGGACGTGTGCAACGCCATCCACTCCTTCATTTCGGAGACAGCTCCTCTGCAGTGTTAAAAGCATTCTGATTAGGATGACTTTTACTATAGTTTTCCTACTCTTCTGTCTGTTGTTTTTTTGTGTTTTTTCTCTCTCTCTATCATTAACCTAGACCAAATTCTTTCTTCTGCTCCATTATCTTGCCTCGCATGATTGATTGTAATGGAAACATAACTCTTCTTGGCCAAACCCCCTAAGTGGGTATACGTCATTTTTCGGGCCATACCACCACGCTCCTTGTGACCGCGACTACCACACTCCCCTCCTCGCAAAACATTAAGAACGAATCCTCATCCTATGACTACGAACACGATCTTTCCACTTGTTACAACGAGGCCTCAATGCCACAGAATCACAAACTCTGTGGACGAAAAACTAACACACTTACCTGAAAATCTATGGGCGTTAAGGTGTTCGGTGGAAACACCAGGCATTCACTTAAAACTCTGCTATAAGCGGGGAAATATTCACCCTCTTGCACGCAACCTAGCTAATTGTAAGGGTATGGTAAGGGGCGAAAAACTCCAAAATAACATATTCCACTTCTTCGAGACATGGGAGGCAGCTTTGACCTGGTCCGACCTGGTCAAAGCTGATCTTGAGGTGACGGTCACCTGAACATCAGCGCGATCTGATCGAAAGGGCAAGGGTAGGAGCTGCTGCATCTGGCGCCGTAGACTCAGGTTCCACCTTTGAGCTGCCTGCCATCTCTTTACGCCATTTGCCTAGACCACAACTATTTCTGGTGGTTTTCCGGTGGTTTTCTCGGAAAACATCAGAAAACCAGCTCTGAAATTTATGAGTGCCCGGCGTGACATATAACCCTATGGCAGTGACCGAGCTTTATGCCCCCAAAAGACAAAAGCGCAGGAAGGGACAAAGACAGTCCTAGGCGTCAAAGAGGAGTCTCCAGCAGCCTTCTCCGAGAATTAGAGAACTGGCGGAAAAAAAAGAGAAATGTTCCAGAGATTCCATTTCTTGGCAGAAGCGACACAGGGGAGAGTGTTCATTTGGTTGAATACTGCTACAGTGTCTTAGCCGAAGAGGTGAAACAGAGCAATCATGACGCTATCTCGTTATCCAGTTGACCCTCCCGAACCTCTGCCCCATCCTGGATGCTGTTAATTTCAGGCTTACTCCACATCGGTGATGAGCAGCGTCGCCATCCCTCTTTGAAATACATCATCGACAGTCTCACCATCGGCTCCCCTGCATCCACCACGAATCTGTTTCGACGACAGGATGAAATACTTTACCGCTAGAATCTCTGTCCAGATGGCCGTGAGCTCCTGCTTGTTTCCCTGACCACCTTCGTTTAGACATCTTCAAACAACTTCACAACCTACCTACGGCTGGTCACCGCGGTGTTTCCCGCCCTTGTGACCGTGCACGTTGTCGATTTTTTTTGGCCCGGCCTTTACCGTTCTGTCCAACATTATGTTGCCAGGTGTGACCTAAGCCAACGCCGCAAGAAGCCTACCGCGTCGCTGCACCATAGCCTCCCATGGCTGCACAGAGCACCCACGTGACATGTGTGATGTCACTGCGCGCGCTATTCCTTTGAGCGCCTGCTAAAATGAACAAGCCGTTCTGGCTCTGTAGCCTCGACGTAGAGCCATGAGTACCGACGCTGACTGCTTTGGTTCGAGCCTCAGCAGGTTTATCTTTTAGTTTTTTTTCAATTGCCTATTTTTTTGTAAATTTAATTTTTTTTCTAAACTCTATTCTACGCGTCGTTTTTATTAATAATGGTGATTTGGTATGTATTAGGTGCTTTAGGGTTGGGGCGCAGCCAATGACCACGTTGAATTACCGTTCTCCATCGCGCGAACAGACATTTCCGGTGGGTGCTCTGTGCAGCGAAGCGTTTGGAAATACGCTACCGCGTTACCTCCAGGTCTCCTACAGCCGTTAGACATCCCCACTGAGCCATTTTATCGTGTTGGTGTCGATGTCCTCGGTCTCTTCCCGGAGTCCACCTCGGGCAACAAGTGGATAGTAGCCACCAGTGATTACACGACGCGCTACACCATTACCCGTGGTCTTCCCATTCCCACCAGCTGCGCATCCTACGTTGCAGACTTGCTTCTACGCGATGTGATTCTTCATCATGGAGCACCGAGACTTCGCTTTCCGCCGCGGGGGTTATGCTACAGTGTATTAGCCCAAGAGGCTAAGCAGAGCAATAGTTAGTATACAGGCTATGTACAACATTCAGACATGTTCCCGGTATCTGCCGAAAGAAGATGATGGTTGCATGCTCGGACTAGGACAACTAGCTTGATGTAGAAGTAGACGAGGATTTTGCGCCTTGCCTGCGCGGTGCTCTCAGGATTGTAAATAAACTATGTGGATACCTCTTGTTAATCTTGGTTTCACGTCTTCCTTCACGTCACCGTAATAAAATGAACGAAGACGAAGATGGGACATTGTCTGAATAATTTCATTCACATTTTACGAAGGTTTGGTCAGTTCGGTGGCCACTGTTTCAAAGAACACTTTTTTGGACACCTCTGTTCAGGGACACAAAAGCGGAGCTGTGCTTCTGGCGGTAATTTTAAACGAAGGCAAACTATACTTAGAGCTTTCCTTTACACCCTAGCTTCTACGATGCGAAATGGCAGATTGGCGCTGTAATCGCCACATGGCTAGAACTGCGGCTTGTCTGCAGTTTGCGCAAAAGAATTTCCACGATCAATGCGCCTCGAACATATTCAAAGTCGCCCAACGCCTCATCGTCTGGCAACATGACACTTCAATAAAATTGTTTTGCTTACATCACGTCTCGTCTACGGACCACGCCTTAAAGAAGGAAATCGGAAAAGCGTCCTTTGACAGTTTTTAAGCTAATCGCTTTCCTTGGATTTCCGCTCCTTCGTTCCACGTGCCAACACCTGTGGAACCAACTGTTGCGCACCCTGCGCCACACAACTACGCGTATGAGGAAACGGGATCACGCATCTGTTAAAGGGATGCGAAATAGCTCAGCCGCCACTCAGATGAAAAAGAGCTTGATGAATTGGGCGCTCGGCATTTCGTCAATATCCGCAAAGTTTTTTTCTGATATTGTCACGAAGACAAGGACGATGCAGTTGTCTTGAATGAGAAACACGTTTATTGGAGCGAACTTGTGCTCCCCTAACAACTCAAAAGAATACAGAGGCGGCGAAGCAGCGGTCAACAAAGTGACTTGCACAAGCGAGTGTCGTCGAATCGAACGCCCCGGCGTCCGCACTGCAGGCTTTTTATCTTTTGGCGCGCGTGGTTCTCGAAACGTCGATTCGCATCGAGAACATAGTAGATCCAAGAAGATTATTCTGGGCTGTTCACGTTAGATCGGAATGCTGTCCCTATCACAACAGATAACACATGCGGCACAGAAAGAAAGAATGGAAAACGCGCTTCCCTTGGCGCAGAGATAACACAGACCTGCACAGCCGGGCGGTAAAAGCCAAACACAAATAAACAAACCCAATGTATGGTTCGCGGCAATATGATGTACCTAACAGCCACTGGTTGGTGTGGGGTGAAAGTATCATAAGCATCATAAACTTACGTGTAATTTCACGAAACACACGACGGTTGCCGTCAGAAAACACAGAGGAAAAAGAAGATGAAGCACGCCCACCGCATGGAGCACGCCCACCGAACAGTTCCGTTTAAAAAAACTGGATCTTCGACTGTGGGTTTACTGGAATCCTCTCCAAAAGCAAAAGCAAAGAAAAGTCAAGGCGTTCCCAAAACAAACGACATCTTGGAAGCTGCGGTGGCGGCCATCGTAATGTCGCTTCGGGTACTACAATGGAATTGCCGCTCTGTCATGTGAGCTCTCACAGACCTTGACTTCAGTCTCTAAAGAACAACCAGAGATTATGGTACTGCAGGAAACCTGGCTGACTCCGCGTCGGCCATTTTATTTCAAGGATTATCGGATATTCCGCTTAGATAGACTAACTAGAGGAAGTGGATTATTAATTCTCCTATCATTACAATTTGCCATAAAGCCCATAAGTCATTTGAATTCATGTCTGTGGATTGTTAAGTTCTAGCAGTTACATTTAGCCTGCCTGAGTGTTTTACATTTTCTCTGGTTCACTCCCATTTTCCGGAAGGCGTCATTTATGCCTCTCCTCTCGATGCTGTTTGTCATCGTGTTAGAAGCGCGTTATTATTTGCGGTGATTTTATTTCACACCATGTCTCTTGGGGGCGCCGCAAAGATTCCTGTGGTAGGCGCGTAAGTGGTTGGATGAATGACAACAATATGCATAGTTATAACTCAGGTTCAGCAACATTTTTTTCGTTGGAAGACTAATTTAGTCTTAAACTTGACTTTTTCAAACTCCGCTAAAACTCCACTAATTCAAACACCGCTAATCGTTTTGGGGGCACACGTACATGTACATTTTTATTTCTAGAACGTAATAACCCCGAAAGCGGTTGGGCAACAATTTAAGAACGTAGGTCCCAGTTCTGGTTTTAAAACGTCAAGGATAGAACGACAAAAGCTACGAGAAGACGCTACCCCACACCAGGGGCGGTATTCTCGAGTTTTGTCCCTTTTGCGTCCCTTTCAGAAGTGTCCCTTTTGGCGAGCCCTGATTGGCTAAAAGCAAACAACAGGAAGTGACGTAATGCAAGTGCGGCAAACCTACTGCCAAAGCCCACTGCTTAACCGGAAGTACGTCACGATGAAAGGGACGCAAAAGGGACGTTTTCAAAAGGGACAGTTACGAGAATACCGCCCCAGTTTCGGTTTCAGAGCATCTGAGATAGAACGATCAAGACACCTAGTAGAGAAAGATCAGCGGTGCGCGTGCCACAAGCTGTGAGCGCGTTCGAACATCCCATGCGTGCCACGCCATCGGACCTCGCGCTCGAGAACAGTGAACGCAGATTTGACGTGAAAAGGCAGACGGGGAGTCGGTAGTCCAAAGTGCTGTTACCGGTAATCCAAAGCCCCGAAGACCTCCCTGACAGCCCCGGCACTTGGACACTCCGCAGGATAAGCAGCCACTGACGCTGAAAAGCCGTCAGGTGTACCGCAAACGGTGAGTGGCGAAACGCGTTCTGGACGCAGACTGCGTCCTACGAAAGTGAAAAGTTTCTGATGGCCTTTGGTAGATGTCAAATTGTTTAGATGTGTTTTTCGTCCAGTGCCTTGATCACTGTTGCGTTGCCTGGGGGAACCGAGGCTTAAAATGTGCCGGCTTTTAGCTCAAGCGGTGAGAGGTGGAATCTGTTCTGCACGCAGATTACGTCTACCATAAGTGTAGTTCTCGCTGCCTTTTTTTTAACCGCTCATTTTCTGGGATGTCTTTTCTCGCCTTAGCCCTTGTACGTTGCTTGGGAACGGGCGCTGAAAAACCACCTGGTGCAGCGCAAACGGTGAGGGCCGAAACACGTTCTGGCACGCCTAGTGCGTTTGAACGTTGGTTGTTATTTTAAGGCGAAAGCCCGATATCTGTCGTTGAAGGTTGGTATCGACTCAGCCCTCCGCCGACACGAAAAGTACGAAAACCGAAGGAAGGCCAGAAGTGAACCAAACCACGCCAGCCGTGTATGGGATGAAAGGTAAGGTTAGTGTGGAATAAGACGCAGCAGAATAAGTTGAGACGAGTTGAGGTGACATAAAATAGATTAAAATGAAGTATTAATAATGGATTAATGATTACTAGTAATGATGACTAAAACGGGCTTTACACGGGTTAAAGGAACCCTGCCACACTGTTTTCAACTTTTTTTGAAATCCTAAATGTTTGCAGAACGTAGTCACCCAACACACCCAGTACTTAAATTAGGGGGTCGCAAATTACCTCAGCCTAAACTTACGGCTCTATGCCCATCAGATAAATTGTAAACTCGCTCAAACGATTGTTTTCTCTTTGCCGGCCTTGGCGTTCTTCGACGGCTCGAATTACGTCACTAAGGCCATGTAGCGGCTGTTGGCCGGATTTCCTTCAGTTGCAGCAATGAACGCTTTTCGATTGCAACTTGAAAAAAAGTTGCCTCCAATCCCCGCTGTGAAGGTGGCTAGAAAGCAAAGCTTTAAACGACACCCACAACAACTGCCCATGCGACGTCAGTTGGAACAGACGTGGCTCTACAAAGAGTGAAACCGAGAGATTCTGCCAGCCGTTACCTGGAATTCCCGGGGGCAGCGTCCCGAATGAAGGAGCATCGGCCACGGCCGGGCTAGAGCAGCGGACGACGCCGCTGCTGCAGACAGGCCGTGCGTTGGCAGAAAACGGAGAGGAGCGTCTTTCGAAGGGTGAGACAGCAGAACCTAGCCATCCGGATGTGCTAGCTAGGGGCTACACCATCGCGTGACACAAGCGCAGACACCGAAACAATTCGGCATGTGTGCTTAGTGATTCGCATTTATACCCATTTAAACTAGTCACTTTAGTGAGTTTGAGAATTGCGAGAAAGCTGCGGGAACTTTTATAATCGCAATTTATCAGATCAAGATGCTCCTTTCGCCTTTTGTAACACTTGTTAAAACACAACCAAATTGGTATCCACCAGTTTAGAAAACGGAGTCCCATTCGTGGCAAGCAGTGCGCAAAAGTTCGCGTTTCTCTAGCGGCCAGATGTCTGAATGTGGTCTCTACATTTTGTTTTCGGCCCTGCAAACCAATTCGTGACGTATCTTTACCGTACGACCACTTAATTCCGTCGGGTCCGGGTTACCCAGAAGGTGCTGTCGAACAAGTTAATCAAGCCGTGCGACGGAAGCGCGCAATGGACGCGAAGCACGCCAGAAGAGGCCAAAAACAACCGTCGCTAAAGCAGACAGCAAAGCCGTCCCTCCAACGCGCCCGCCGGTGGTGCGAGCAGGCGGCTGCGCGCGGGGAACGCTGCGTAATAGCACCCTATCACCGCGTACCGCGCGATCTACACTGTGCTCCAGAAGTGAAATACGGCCCCTCGCCCCCCCCCCCCCCCGTTCCATCCGCGTTCGGAATTTCTGATCCCGCACGTCACGATGGAGTCGTTGGCTAGTAGAGGTAGAAAGCTTTGCTTTAAAAGCCACGAAAACAAAGCAGAAATGGAAGGCGTATCTGGTGTGACGAGCAAATCACGCAGGGCCACTCCGTGCTCGCGATAACTATAGCTTTCGCAGTGGTTCCAGACCCGAAGTAAAGAGTGAAAGCGCCTATCGAAAGTGTTGCGGATGCCTTTCAAGGCCAACTGCACTTAAATTTCACCTTGACCAACATTTATTTTTAATGCGTAGTAAGTACTCCGAAATCAGCTGGGACACAAGTGGCAGCCCCGTAAAACGCCTCATTAACCAGTCAGAAGCGTTTAAAAAAGCTCCGCCGCAGACGCCGCTGCACCTGCCGGCGGATCGCGTAAACAGCCATGACGCGCCTGTGACATTCCAGCCGACGGGACTGTGACGTTCCAGCCGACGGGGCCTTCTTCTCTGGCCAGCCACGCAGCTGGAGAACCGGTCGAGCTCCGCTGCCCCGTGCGCGCGTAGAGCTCGCGCGCAGACCTCCCGAGCTGGTGACCGTCCGGCCGCTCGCTGGACGGCTGCAACGTCACTGCAATGGCCGCGCTCTCCTCGGTTTCGGTTTCAAAATCGCTGATTTTTGCTGGCCGCTTGCGGCGTCCACGCGTGTATTTCAGCTGTTGTATTTTGCATGTTGCTTTTTTTTTAAAAGCAGACTATATGGAAATAGGGTTTCCAAGAGGTCAAAATTTTGAGTGCAGTTGTCCTTTAAGGCGGAATACGGCAGACTAAGGTGGGACTAAGGCAGATTAGAATGGCCTAAGGTGGATTATGATTAATTAAAAAAAAGGGTAATGTGGATAAGACGTAGAAGGGATTAAAGTGAACAAAGGTGTGACTAATGCGGATTCAGATAGATTATGGGTTATTAAGATGAATTAGTATGAATTAAGGTGGGGTATCTAAATTAAAATTTTAAGATAGCGTGGCTACTGTGTTGACGAGTATAAAAAGGGTACTCGTCAGATAAGTAAGCCAGGCTTTCGCGCTAAATAGAATCAATGTAAGCAGCCTTTAGAGTCCCGTCAACTGCCTTGATCTGTGTAGCGTTGCCTGTGGGAATCGGCGGTAAAAAGTCGCCTGGTTCTGCGGAAGCAGTGAGTGGCAGAGCGCGTTCTGGACTCCCATTGCAACAAGAGGCGGCGTAACGTCTTCTAATACCCCGTAAAGGTTGATAGGTCATCGTAGACTAGTAGTTGCGACAGCCTCCTGAAGACTAGAAGTGCCAAGAGTTATAGCATGGTGACGCCATATCATCCCTATGGTCGAAGCAAGATGTTTGCTTCCCGGCTTAATCGCTCGGCACTCTAGGCAGAGCGCACCTCACTTCGTCGTCTGCTCTAACGCCTGTTTGTAAAGCACCACCGACGCAAAGCCAAATTTTCCCTCAGAACTCAAAATTTTATTCAGACTGGTTACAACCGAGGAGAAGCGTTAGGATCCCATCATATCAAGGCTGCGTGTTTAGTACGAAGGCTGCCTCAAAACATATATTGAGATCTCTTTGCTGTTAAGATATTGCAGCGCCCAATATCGATACCACGCGGCTTATTACCGCAAAAGCAACAAAGATGAAGCGCAGAACGCGACGGAGCAAACGCTGGTTGGCTATTCTTCTGACCCGTACGACTTCGTCCTCGTTTTTTTGCGCGGAGGGCCATCTCCGGAAACCGCCACACTTGTAATCCTCCTTCAGAACTGATACATGTGTCATGAATTTTGCCTGTCCGGAGTTTCGGGAGGTATTTTTGGAGGCATACTTCAGATATAAGCGTTAGGCCAGTCGCATCTACAATAACATAAAACAGCGTGCGGTCAGTCTGTACACACGACATTTCTACGTGTTCTCACTTCCTTCTCGCAGTGGGAAACCTGGAACTTGGACCTGTACAACCGCCAGCGCCAGCCGAGGCGTTGCCTGTGTCCCAGCCCCTGCCACCGAGCTCTACGCCAATGTACGCCGATTCAAGGCCATCCACTTCTACCGCAGCGGTGCAGGCTGCGCAGGAGAGTCAGGCAAGTCTCCCTGCCCAGTGCCACTTAAAAAAAAAACAAAAAAAAAAAAACTGGTACATATTCTAGATGGCGGTGCCCTGCCGCGAGCGTCGACAATCTCGGGCAGCCTAAAATGTCCGTCGTTGAAGGTCAACCGCACTAAAAACTTCAAGCTCTTAAAAACGTTATTACGCCTAAAAGACTGCAAGATACAAAATATGACAGCTGAGATACACGCATCCGCGTCCCAAACGACCATAAAAAAGCGGAGATTTTGAAAGCGAATTAGCGCAGAGCGTGGCCATTACGGCCAGGATGAAGTGACGTTCCAGCCGGCACAGCCGGCGAGCGAGCGGCCGCAGCAAACCTGCGCGCAACGCCTCGCCCTCGCCGCAGCCCTAGGAGAAGCACGCCCGAGGAGCTCGACCGGTTCTCCTGGCTCACTGTTATAAAAAAGCGCCGGGCCGGCCGCAAAGTCATGTCCGTTTCATGGCTCTTTGCGCGATCCGCCGGCAGGTGCATCGTCGGATGCGACAGAGCTATTTTTATAGGCTTCTACTTATAATTAACAATGCATTTCACGGGGCTACCAGTCATGTCCCAGTTCGTTTGGTGGTACGTACTGTACGTTCAATGTAAAATTAGGTGAAGTGAAATTTTAATTCGGTTGGCACTTAATGTCCTTGCTTCATACTCTACGACACAGCCGCTCGTATTTATTCTAAACCGGGTAAAATGGGAGTAGTGGTCAACATTTCAGGCGGTGCGCCACGGGATGGTAAAAAATGCCACAAGAACATGCCTCGTCCACGGCGTGTTGACATATTGATGTTCTTTGATCGGAGTTAAATTCAATTTTGCCATGACACAAATCACGACGAAACAAAAACTTATTTGCGAAATTGAAAGGTCGATCAATTTAACCCGAATATAGAAGGTCCGCAGTTAAAGTGTCAACGCCGGTACCTGTTTCCTCGACACAGGTTCCAGTAGCTTCCAACCAATGGCCTTAGTCAGTTACGCCTCGAGCACGACGGCTACTAGATAGTTTTAGAATCCATCGCTTGCACTGCGGTGCACCCTCTGCAATGTGGCATTCTGAGAAGTGCGCTGAACTCTGCTGAAGTCGTTGCTTCCGCTCGAGTTACTGAAGGGCAACAAGGCAGAATACCTCATTGGTGGGCCACTCAGTCATCCCGTATAATGAAAGGTACAGTCCGTACTGTCCGTTCTGCCCTTCACCTCTCAATGCGCCTGAAACGCTCCGACTTACGCAGCCAGTTCTTAGCAGCGCGCGCCCTTTCCGAAAGCCACTCCTTCCCTCTCTTCGCTGCCTCTGTCCCTCATTTCTAGCCAGCTCTTTAGTGCGCAGCACTTTGGCGCCCAGCCCTTTGGTTTGGCAGCGGCAGCGATGACATTGTAACCGAGCGAGCGAGCGAGATATCAAAGGCACAAAGAAAACGGAGGAGCGCCTGGCGAAAGTGTGGCGGGGGTGGCAGGGAGGAATTCTGGGCCGTGGCGACACGCTGGGAGATGACGCCATAGCATCGCGTGCCATCGTGCGCTCGACGATGTCCCTTTCACTTCCTGAGACTCAGTTCGGGCCGCTGACGTAGAGGCTTACCATCGCTGCCGGCGAGAGAACTCACGAGTGAGTACTGCCTCAGCGCACTGCCTCACTCAGGAGTGAGGGCTGAACAACGAGTGAGGCAACCGGTGGATATACTTCCCGTCCTGATTGCGTGGCTCATCCGAAGCGTGTGACATTTGCGCGGGAGGCTCAGGCACGATTTGCAACAACATGCTCGCCGGCGGCGGCGACGCGCTGTGAGATAACGGCGGAGTAGCGCGCGCCGCCAGGAGTTCGTTGATCACGCGATCACTTCCTCAGATGCAGAACCTATGTGCCGTGACCGAGAAGACTGGAGTTCGGGCTGCGCACAAATTTCGCATTAGGGAAGTATAGTAATAGTACACAGCTTTTTTTCCTTGCTGTGGTCGCTTTGCATACCTGAAATAAATCTACGGCTGCACTTTGCCCACAGGCCGTTCTGGTCAGGACTCCTGTAGACCATCGTGCCGGTTTGTAGTGCCTCTGTGATTGATGTCAGATACCCCAGCGAGCTCGGAATATTATGTCGACGCTCTGTATATGCTATCTAAGCCCAAATCTAAGCCCCATTCTCCTTGATTCTTTTTTTACACTTTCAATAGAGTATTAAAAAGGAAGTAGATGATTGCTAATATTTACCCCAGTAAATTTCTTAAAGCTCTGGCTTCTTTGTTCGAGGGGGAAAACAAATGATTCCTCCCATGTTTTCAATAAGGCGTCTGCAATCTCATCGCCTGTGCTACACCAATATGGACGTTAGGAACCGACTGAATGTTTGCCTCGTTTAAAAATGCCCCAATTATGCGTTTATCCCGCTTTCTCTATTTGTCAATTTCTGGAATCAGTTTTTAAGACACTTTTCTTGAATAAGAAGGTGGCGATCGCCCCTCTACCCTGGAACAATTTGTACGGACGCCGCTTGTGTGTACGTATACTGTAATTTCGCTTCCCTTCGGGCTCGTTATTGGGGTTCGCGCGAATGCTTTTTTCTCTTCTTTTAAAAAATTACTTCATGCAATTATCTATTCCTCGTGCTTCGACTGGGGCTTCTTCCGTGATCTTACGTTTTTTTCTTACTCCTGTACTGCTCCCGAACCAATCTTTCCCAGCAGCGACAACGTCGATGTCCGGCTTCTGCCACTGAACCAACGCTCCCGATGAGAACAGTCCCCGTCGGTAAAGCCACGTGATTAGTCAACACGGCCATCTGAAGCGTAAGACTTCCCAACTGCCAGTAAGCCTGTTCTGGAGAATGGAGAATCCATTGAACGACGTCGCGCCGTCTTTAAATGCGGCTAGGATTGTTTAGGTATGGCTCGGTAAGGCCGTTCCCCGAGAGATTATATGTTTCACTAGCCGTCTTATAGGCGCCTTTAGTTGGTGCTCCATGGGTGAGAAGTGCTCGTTTCCCGTTGCCTGGCATGCAGGCTGTTCCGGCTGGCAAGAAGGTGCACCGCTGCACCAAGTGCGCGGCCACCTTCGACAGCCTGCTCGAGCTGGGCGAGCACGTGCTGGTGGAGATGAACGACGGCGTCACCTCGCCGCCCTTCCCGTATCCCCGAGGTTACGAGCCCCCGGCCCCAGTACAGCCGGCCACGCAGCAACCGCAACCCGAGCTGCCTTGCGACACCCCCACGGAGGAGAGGCCACAATCCTCGTTCGAGCGACCCAGCATGGAACCCAGCCAAGAAGAACATCTGGGTTAGCTTCACTCCTTGTGTTCCCCCTTCTTTGGCGCTGCGTTGGAAACGCCGTCCGGTCGCGGCCATGGCTCTTTCTGAAGAATGAACATGAACCTGCTTTGCCACAATGCGTCTGAATGCAAATCGGGCCGTACGAGGGTGCGAATTCGGCTAACAAAGAGGTCCGCCTTGAGATTTGACCCCAAAAACGTGGTCTATGCTGGGACGCCACACAGCATTGCAAATCGTCATGCTTGCATTGTGCGATGTCAAGCGCAGATGATATATTTTTAGGCAAATGTCTCGCTGAATGTCGTCATTGGTTTATTTTATAACTTTGATCGCGATTACTGGCCTCTTCGGGGCATTGCGGGAAAGCAGACTGGTGGAAATTTGCTGAGTGATGCCCACTCCGGCCTTCAGAACATGAGGGGGCCTTTGCGGCCCATCCTGTATCGGAGATTTAGGTCCACGTTTCACCGGCGGTTGCAAATGACATTCCCTGGCTCAGGCAGGCTGGGAGCCGTACTGCGTAAGAGTTTCAAGATGAAACAAGACAGTTATAGAGATATGCATGCTTTTACAGACGCACGCATACATTGTTCTTCATCAGGACAAATACAATTATTTGCACTTACACAGGGTAACACCGCAGCTAGCCGGCGTTTCCTGTGAGCGCACTGAAGATTGTAAGAGGGAGAATTGCACTACGGGTACTAAAGAGAAAAAAAAGTTTTGCAATATCCTGCCGCATGACAGAAGTATAATACTGGTTGAGGATCTCAACCACGAGAAGAAAAAAAATCCGACGAAAATTTGGAATGAGCCGTGGTTCACTTGGCCAGCACTCTGAAATAAAGAATAGCAGGGTAGCCTTGTCACTAAAGAGAACGGTGCAGTGTCAATGCTTACTGCCGTTGATAACTTACGGGACAGAAATGTGGCGCCTTACAAAACGCCTGAAGAGGAAAGCCTAATGAGCGATGGGGCGAAGGATCATTGGAGGGACACTGAGAGAGAGACAGAAGGACCATTTTGGATCAGGGAACATAGTTTCGCGGAAGACATCGTAGCTCAAGTTAAGAGGTGCTTGCATGGCTAAGCGTGAAATGCGGCCATTGGCGACGCCGCGGGCACCGAGAGATGGGGCACGCAGTATGGGAAGGCTATAACCTCGATGAAGGTCGAATGGAGAAAAAAAGCAGCCGACGGTTACTATACTCCCTAATGCCAAATTTGTGTTCAGCGCGAACAGCAGTCTTCTATGTCACGACGCATAGCAGGTGGCGCGCGCTACTCCGCCGTTTTCTAGCAGCGCGTCGCCGCCGTCGGCCACCATGTTTGATGAAAATCGTGTTTGAACCTCCTGCGCGAATGTCACGTGGTTCGGATGAACCACGCAACGAGGACGTCGTGAAGCACATCCACCGGCTGCCTCAGTCGTTCAGCACTCACTCCCGAGTGATGCAGTCCGCTGAGGCAGCACTCACTCGTTGGTTCTCTCGACGGCAGCAATGGCAAGCCTATGCGTCGGTGGCGCGGACTGCACCTGAGGAAGTGAATGCGTCGTCATCGAGCGCATGACGGCACGCGCTGCTATGGCGCAACTGCCAGAGCGTCGCCCCGGTCCAGCATGCCTGACTGCCTCCCTCTCCCAGTCTCGCTAGACGCTTCTCCTCCGTTTTCTTTCTGCCTTCATTGTCTCGTTCGCTCGCTGGGTTACGAGGCCGTCGCCGCCGCCAAACCACAGTACCGGGCGACAAAGTGCTCTGCACTAAAAATATCGAGGGCTCCTAAGCACTTCTGATGAGTTGTGATGGGGAAAGCAATATTGGCCACTTGAACGCCGCCGAGTGTCCCTCCGAGTTTGGGACTGCGAGTGACGTTTTCTGATTTCGCTTTGGGGTATCTGCGGGGTACTGGCGAAGACAGCGGGACGAATCAGCTCAGATATCCGCCCGTTTGCACGCCGCGATTCCCGCGTTCACGCGCCATCGCTGCGAGCTCCGCAACCGCCTCCAGCTGGGGCGCTTTTACTCGCCCTCTTGAATATAGGGTCATCGTCGCCACGCAGGTAGAAAAGCCTCGTGTCACAGTTTTGATCACGTCCTTGTGCATAGGTGGCTCGCCCGTGTGCATAAA
Source organism: Haemaphysalis longicornis (assembly GCF_048455015.1). Taxonomy (NCBI): domain Eukaryota; kingdom Metazoa; phylum Arthropoda; class Arachnida; order Ixodida; family Ixodidae; genus Haemaphysalis; species Haemaphysalis longicornis. The sequence continues at coordinate 83,225,634 of NW_027526203.1, read as the reverse complement.
CTCCGTGAACATATTTATTGAAGTGATGCTTTCAATGTTTCACAGATGGCGTATATCGCGTCGGAAACCCAGTGCAGGAAAGCCAACTTTCTCTGACGGTGATGATGATCGTTGGTGAAGTGAAAGGGAAAAAAACGCTTCCCGTGGCCGGAGCCGAACCTGGGTCTCTCGCGTTATAAAGCCGACGTCTATCCCATTACGCCATTTCGACATGGGCGAAGCAGTTTGGATTTTGAGCGGGGCGGGGATCAAGGACGGGCAAAATTGAGAGGGAAACTCGTGCATCCCTTCATCTAACGACGACGATAGTTGAACCCCAAGCTTTCTTCGTGCGCAAACAAAATGGCGAAGGGTCAAATTTAAAAGCCCCTGCAATCAGAAGTCGAACATGCCCGTGACTCAAAGCCAAAGCTCAATGAGTAAAAGTCCAGGCCGTCTGCGACTCAAAGCCCCAAATCAGACGACAACCAAAGAATTACCCTCGCGAAAGCTTCGCATTCAACCATCGCCGTCGTGAGACGGAGGGGTGCATATTTTTTTTCGCCTGGGCTCCCACACCGATACGGTTCTGTCAGTCTCGGCGTTGTGACACTTAAAGGGGCGATGAAAACAACGTGCAACTTGGTTTTATCTGAAAGGACAAGAGTTTGCCGGCTCACTCAGCTCTATCCTAGCCGCGAAAGACGATTTTTAACAAAAACAATGCAAGAAATATTACCACCTTTCAAATTTCGTGCGATAGGGCCGTAACATGCGCAGGATTGAGGTGCCATGGAACAACACTAAAAACATTTTTATCAATGGGCTAACTGCTCGTTAGGATTCAAGTTATGTGATCAAACGCAACTAGAGGCCCCACTGTAATTTCCCACTCGTTTTTTGAGCGGCGGCGCTTGGCGGCCGCCTATGCCGGGACGTCATACAAAAATTGTCGGATACTTAGGAATATCCTTCCTTTATTATCTCGATTGCTTGTTTGAAGTTTGCTATAACATTGGGCCTTTTTAATAAACCGAACATGTATTTTGTCTTCCTAGACCCTTAAGTGTGTTTAGAACATCCGACGCAAGCACTTAAGGGTCTAGCAAGTGTTGTAGCACCGCGTTCAGCCTCCGCAAATAAGAGTAGGCTTGCGAAATTCAATTTGCTTGCGTTAATAGAAAAAAAATTGGAGCACTGTAATCAGGTCTGGAAATGATCAATAAAGGCTCGCGGCATACATATTGTACAGCGGTGCATACAAGAGGGGCCGTAAACGATGTCCTGCTTCGAACGGGTAGTGTTACATTAACGTCCAAACAATCAACAAGCAAAATACTGACAACGTGGAAGAGGTTTCTGCTTTCGTACGGTGAATGGCAAACTATTTACGTTGTTCCATGACCCTGCTGTGCCGTTCCTCGCATTGGTCATAGCGTTTCTGCTGGGTGCCCAACGTGGATTGTACAACATTGGGAAACCTTTCGAGTGCATTTGGACGTTATCAAGGTACGCAAGGCCTTCGAGTTAGCCACAGCAGTCTAATGGCGCTGATGTCATGACACTCGAAGCACATAGCAAGATGACATGCGACAAGCTGTGCGACAAAACGAAACATGCACACGGGAACTGATTCGTGTCTTGCGCTAGCGACGCTCAAAAGGAAGCCACTGAAACACGCTGGCCACGAAAATACTTGATACGTAGAGGAAATACTGCCACTTCGTGAATTAGAAAGACCATTGTTGTGAACGACATGCGCCAAAACACGGCTACTAACCTTCAACTTGGGTGCCGTGATTGCCTTTTTTTATTTTCTAAACGCATGTAACAACGTCAGTATGTAGCTTTCGGCGGTGTCGCGATACAGCCACGAAGAGGCAGCTTCTACTTTGAGGAATCATAGCAATGAACTCAACTACCCAGGCGTTGCAGTAGTGAGAATGTACCAGATTCTCGAATTCCGCGGAATATGGAAGAATGGCATTGCGACAAGTTATAATTTCTCTGAATCGGATTGTAGTAGATGAGGCTCACTTGTCCATTCCACAACACTGCTAGCTCATGATTGCGACGGCCCCTTCCTGTCACCGATCATCGCTTTCTTCGTCGCTATTCAGCACTTCCCTCGAATATATCCGATAGCTTTTTAGAGTTTTACGCCAGAAAATAGCTGCTTGTGCCAGTTAGAGGACAAAATACAGCTTAGGCGCTAAATGCATCACGTCTATTTCTCCCAAACAGTGCCCGCAGATCCCATGGCTGTAGAATCTGCGGGGGCTAACGTCTCATGCCATCATTTTTTGCAACCATTGACTTCCGACACTAGAGTGAAATGCTGAAGCACTGACATAACGAATGCAAACTCGTTAGGCGCGAATGTCCTGACCCAAAGGGATGCGCACAAAATTGGAAATAAAAATTTCTCGGGCACTTAAGATTGCTTTTGGGATTTGAAGGCAAAAGCCAGCAATTACCAGAGTTCTTCACTGCTGCATCGTGCTTGCGTCTCTCTCTTCGCTTTAGTTTCTACATCTTTGGACGCAAACTACTCCGCAAGGAAGACTGGCCGCCATTGACGTGGTAGCTTCCCCATCGTGAGAGCTCTTCTGCGCGAGCTTTTCTCCATATGCGCGTGCCTTCACGTTCGCCTGCCACGAGGCACGCATCAGGCTAATTCTTGTTGCTTTCTTGCGCGGTGCTGAGTTATCGCAGTGTTTAGCCCACTTAACTGCGGCGCTGGCGACCCCGGTTCAAATCCCACTCGAGCCAAATACTATGTTTTTTTTTTTTCATTTTACAGCGGTGGCTATCGTAGTAGCATAAATGTTGAGGGCGACGACGACTTAGTCTTAGACTAAGGTCACTTTTCGCGTTTGCTGAGCCAGCGAAGGGCTTTCGTCGTAAACCGATTGCATTTACTAACTCAAAACACGCCCTGATGTGTGAGAACATACCGCGTAATATGAGTTACAAGTTGTGTTCCAAGAAGTAACTCTTCCTTTTCGTTCAAAGCTTTTCCTTTCCAGCCAGACATCATAATTAGCCGCCTGTATACTTGCCACGCGATGCAATGCGCGAGTTTTCAGTCAAAATCTATTGTACTCGTGGGTTACTGTCTGATATAGTAGCGCTTGCCAACGCGCAACTAAAATGCTACGTGAGTGTGGTGCGTGGCGTCGTATTATTGGAATGAGCATGCAGGGTTCCGAAGCCATTAGAAACCGATGAGTCCGATAGCTTCACATTTCGGCATTCCGCGTTTCACGCGCACTATTGCGCTACACACGCTTCCCTTCTTTCCAGCAGGCCCCGAGAAGGCCCCTGATGCTTATGCCGCCGTGTTCCCCTGCCCCAAGTGCGGCGACTGCTTTGGCACAAAGGAGTACCTTGAGCGGCACAACCGATGGAAACACCGCAGCTCTCCCTGCCCCTACTACAGCCCCTCCAGGTGGGTGCGGGGCAGCGGCTGTCTTCGCATGGCTGCGACACGGGTTTACGTACTTCATTTTATATTTTAAACGCCCATAAATAGCGCTAACAGATGTCATCTGTCGCGGAATTATAAAAATTGAGCGAAAACATTGACTGCCGATTTCGGTACTCCTAATGCGAAACTTGAGCGCAGCGCATACTACAGTCACCTCGGTGAAGGCGCATATCTGCTGTGTCTCAGGAAGGGATCGCGTCATCAGCCAATGTACGACGGCGTGCGCTACTTTTTTGTTATCTTGTGGCGTGTCGCCGCCGGCGAGCACGTCTCGCAAGGCACCCTCGGCAAGGCACCCTCCGAGGGACGACGCAGAACCATAGGAGCGGGCGCTTAAGTGCTGCGCTCCAAAACATTTTCTGGGAACTTGTTACTGCAGTTTTCCTCGAAATTCCCGTGCTAAATCTTCATACAGGTGCCGTTCTAAACCTTAAATATAACCACTTAAAAACCACGGTGTATGTAATGCTCGAAAAAATATTTGCGCAAAATAATTTTACAAGCAAAATCACTTCGTAAGAAAAATCACTGTTATCATCTGTCCTGGAATTCACACGTTTTTTTTTTCACATGAAAAAAATATAACCACTGCTGTGTGTTATCTTCGGTTCGTCACTAGTGAGAATCGCTTGTCTAATAGGGGTCGGACATAACCTCCGCCGGTATATTTAAATCGAAGTAAATTCTCTTCCTCGCTACCTCAAACACTTTATTTATTACAGGGAGAGAGAGAGATAGAGATAGAGAGAGAGAGAGAGAGAGAGAGAGAGAGAGAGAGAGAGAGAAATATTCGAGGACACCTAAGCAATTCTTAAAAATTGTGAATGCGAAAGCAATATAGTCAAAATGCACGCCGCTGAGAGATCTTCCATATTGGTTTTGTGTGTTTTTGAGATGTCAGATTGAATTGGTGAGGGTTACTTTCCCGGGGTTCTGTGTTAGCATGTTGGCTTCATGCCGTTATCATTTTGACGGTGTGGCTTGGGATTCATTTGCACGCATTTTAAAGAAGTCCGATGGTGTGCTTAAGAGTCCTGTTCGCTGCTTCCTTCCGCTTCTTTACCTCATCCGCGTGGTGTGGTTACGTGAATGACCGCGTTTCGCTACCGTCGAGGCCGCCGACAAACTCCGCAGTGGCCACGTGGTCACGTGGCCTACGGGGCTACCGTCGATGGCAGCGCTGGTGTGGTTCACGGCAAAGCAGCCAGAAACCCCGCCTCATAGTCTTCTTGCAGGTGACGTCGTGCGTCTTCCTGCACAATGCTTCGCATATGGCGCGCAACCAGCGTATGGTGGTTGGAGCATTGGGCGTGAAGTAGTCGTGTCGGTCTGCAGCAATCTAAGGGTCGCTGGAGACACCCATCCGGATTGGTAGTTCCTATATGCCTGCTGCGAGTCGGTGACAATTGTTTGTGCCGGCGTCTGTGTAAGGTACAGAGCAATTGCCATTTCCTCCACTTCAGTAATGTCCGCGGTCTCGACTGTTGAGCTTACAAGGAGACAGTTCTTGGTCGATGCCACTATCGTTGCGTATGTCTTGCCTCTGCAGCGGGAGGCGTCCGTGTATACGATTCCGGGGTCTTTTCCAAAGCTCGTGTTCAGCGCTCAGGCTCTCGCTGCTTTTCTGGCCTCGTGATGGGTGGGGTGCATGTTTCTTGGCACTGGATGAATAATTAAAGACTGGCGCCAGGGGGTTGGTATCTGAACCTGCGGGATCGCGTAGAGGGCCGCCCACTCTATCTTGAGAATTTTTCGGCTATCTTTAGTTCGGTTGAGTCTGGCTTTTTGGCTGGATAGATGACCTTCGATAAATTCTTCTGCGGTGTTGTGTACTCCACAGAAGAGCGCATCCATAGACAAGCTGCCATCCTGAGCAGCTTGTCTGTGGATGCGCTCATGGGTGGTCATATGTCATGCTTGACTGACTTCTGTATGAGTATACGGAGGAGATTTATGTCGTTCTTATTCAGTGAGAGGTAAGTCATGATGTAAGTTATCCTTGAAATGCCTCGACCAAACGCAGGGTATCCGCCTCTTTCCTTCCTGTCTTCCTGGTTGACACATTTCCAATCATGTGCATTCTTTGATCAGTAGTTTGCTTCAGTTTTTTTAGGGAGATGTCACTATTTGTATCTGCTTGTAGGTGAACGGGATTTTAATACTGGGACTAGGAATCATCGCATGTCCTTCTGGTTGTACTTGGATGTCTTCCGTGATGTTCTTCTTGACTTTCAGGTGGACAACAAGGAGTTCGGACTTTTGTGGCGAACACTGGAGGCCACAGGCATTGGCGTATTGATTTATGACGTCCGTTGCCCTCTGAAGGGTGTCCTCAATATCTCCGAGGCAGTCGGTTCCCGTACAGATGGTGATATCGCCAGCATATAAAGCATGCCCAAGGTTATCGATGGCATCGAGTCTTCGGGGGAGGTCAAGCAAGGCGACATCAAAGGGACCCTGCAACACTTGCCACCGACTACTAGAAATGTATTTTGGGATAAAGTCTATTGTCCCAGAAATCTCTTCCCGCAAGAATTATGGAAATCCGTTCACAATTAACGAGACTACGCGCGATGAGAAATCGCGCATAATCGTTCCCTCTCAAATCGACCACGCCCAACGCGACGAAAGCTGCGCGCTCTCTCCCGGAGAGGGGGGCGGCTCGCGGCGTGCTCTTCGGCGGCCTTCGATATGTCACAGGCCGGTTAGTTTTCTCCTTTTCTCCGCAACACGGAGGGGCCTATTTCCGGTCTGGTGCCACAAAAAAGCAGGCATGGGTGCCTGCTCGCAAGTGCGCGCTCGGGCAGGTAGGGCATTTTTGAAGCAATAAACGTTTGTAGCCGAGTGGTCCCGTTGAAAGGGAAGTATTGACACGGCCGCTGGATGAAAGGCGCACTGACGTGCGGCCGGCCGCGTGCCTCCAAAGCGGCGTGAGTGCGCCTAGAGCCAAATACTGCCACCGCGGCGCCACCGTTCCGGGACTGGTTGCGGCGAGCGCGGCCCGCGGGACGCCGGCTTTCGGGCCGCTTATTTCGAAGTGTGGGCTTATCATCGGCGTTCCACGCTCCACATAAGGCATTTACCAGCACTAATGTTACGCCTGTTAAAAGACAAACACGATTAGCGGCGGCCGAGCTTCATTTGGTCAAGATGCAAGTTAAATTCCGTTCGCAGCAGCAGCATTACGCGTTGATAGTGTGCCTTCTGTCTCGCATTGCTGTGTCGTTGTGTCTTACATCGCCAGGCATGCTCTTTGTGACCTCACGCCCGGCAGAGATTTACGTTTTGTCTGCAAGCTGCGACTGCAGAGAATATATTAAAATTCCGGACAAGCAGAAACAATGTATTTGTGACGGCGCTTGTTCTTTATGAGTGCCAACACTTCTCAATGTTTAAGACATAACCAACTTTTTTGTAGGTTTCTCCTCGTGCACTAAATAAAACACCACAATTCATTTAATCTCACGGCACATATGAATTGATTACACGTTGTTTAGTTATGAAGTAATACTACTATCACAGCTGTGTCGGCCTTTTTTTTATTTTGGCAATATATGTATATACAGTTGACTGAAAAGCGATTCCAGTTTCTACCTGATATTTTTACATGTTCCCTGTAGCCTCGAAAAAAATTAATGAGGGCATATGGAATTTCCGGGTCGACAAAAAATTTAAAAAATTTGGCGAGCTCGGCAAGCTAAATTTCTGCCCGGACACAAAAGAAAAAACGAAATTGTACAGAAATTCCGAAAATTGCCTAATAATGCGTAAGCATTCAAACACCGCTTTTCCATTTCACATTTTGTTCCTTTCTTTGCTATTTTAAACCACCAATCTACATCTTGAATATCATAATTATTAATAGTTCTAACTGCGTGAATTACGCATTTTTTGTGCAGATTCAAGGCATTACACATCTTGCACAACGTAGAGATTATGCTTGGGTGCTCAAAAAAGAAAGCTGACGAGATAACGTATGTAAAAAGTTTCCTACGCCACGAAAATTATTTCGAATTGAAGCGCAGTATGTTCACAGAGCAAAACTACCGCAACGTCTTTAGACCGCGCTAATTTGAGAACATACTGGTGCTGCTCTGCAGGAGCCCGGCCGCTAGCTTCAGGGATAAGTGCATATCAGTTTGAATCGGTGATGAAATAACGGAGGAACTGTACCTAGAGCTAGTTCTCATCGCAAAGTTGGAAAAATGCTTAGCAGCTAGGAGAGTGGACCGTACGTACTGTCTCTTGAACACAGCACGGTGCATTTATTTTTCTTTCCATACAAACTCTGTAATCAAGTTTTCAGTAGCGCATTTAAAGGCATTGTCGTGCCTGCGAAAATGAAACAACCCATATCTCTATGCGCGGCAAGACATGAATGAGCCAGTATAAAAGTATCAAAAGACACGCATAGTAAAATATCTAGTCTCTTCAAATCCTTTTTGAACCATCCTATCGCGTGTCCTCGTTTTACGAGGTGCGCATTCCGCCTGGCCAACATGTTTTTGCAAAGAAGTGTCTTTAAAAATATTGATCGCTCTCCCATGGGTCGACACGGCATTTCCCAAGAAAAGGTGACATTTTTGATATTTCGGACGAATAAGGTCCCACCAACAACCTGCCGCTTGAACTGTAACTAATCAGCTTGCGGCTTTAAACTGTGCAACGCGGTTTACGTGCTGTGTGTGAGTCTTTTTCAGACAAAGGTTACCGGTGGTTATCATCTTTTTGTTGAATATTATCTTTTTCTAACAATGTTGTCGGATATGGGGCATCTTTTTAGATTTGTTAGATTGAAAATGTATTGCCTATATCCCATTGAAGAATTATTTTAACTTCTGGCTACTTCAGTCACGACCGGGCGGTTGGATCGAGCGACAGAGTGGCAGACATACATACATACAGACAGACAGTTTTTGCGGTTGAGTAGCCCAGGACTGACAACATGTTTAAAACCAGTGCGCTGGCTGTCTCTCAGCCGACGCAAGCGCTCGCCTGCGAGGACCGCCCCGCTCCGTCCCGAAACCAGTCCCCGAACGCTAGCGCCATGAGGCAGTCAAGCGGCGGCAAACGTAAACACCGCCACTCACGCCCTCGCCCGTTGAAATCCGGGCGACGCGCCAGGCCGCACCTTGCGTGCGCTCTCATCCAGCGGCCGTGGTATTGAGCTCATCACTCAAACTCCGCGCGCACTCAAAACACAAAAGAAACGGCAAAACTGTGCCTACAGGTTCAGGCATAGAAGAGGTTCGTACACAGCGATGACGACGACGGAAATGGGAGAATCTCGCCGCGAAGTTGACCAGTGACAGCCGATCGGGCAGCCATGGCCTATGTGACGTCCCTTAGGCCATGCCAGGGGTTGGATAATGAGGACAACTGAAGAGAGAGCGGTTGGTTTTTCCGCGTCTTTCACATCGATTTGCGCGCTCACCGCTTCACGTGCACGTGTAATACTTGGCTCAGGTATTCCTGGCAGTGTAATCTAAACGTCGCGCAGGTTTACTTGCACTGCTCAAAGAGTGTTGCAGGGTCCCTTTAAATAACAACGGTGACAGCACAGATCCTCGGGGCGTGCCTCTACCTCTTAGTTGTACGGGATCGGATGTGGCATCTACTATCCTGAGTGCGGCAGTGCGCTCCGAGAGGAAGTTGCGGATGTACTCGTACGTCCGCGTTCCGTGGCATTGAGGTTCCTCAATATACTTGCGTGAGTCAAGTTCGCTCGCCCACTGAGAGCACACCGGACTGAGTCGCACTGGGCCGTTTGACGTCCACTTTTAAACCTCCTGCCAGCACAGCGGGTATGTCACCCGTAAGGGCATGAAACCTATATCTTCGCTTGCCCGCAACCCCTCCCCCCAACCCGTGCACGCCGGCAACCGGTTATGCGCGCATGCTTAGAAGTGAAAGAAACCATCGAAAATGTCCCTCTAAAAGGCATTTAAGCTGTACAAGTAATATTTCCGCGTTCGTCGTTCCAAGCGGGCAAGTTAGCATTCATCCGGGAGGGATTCGCAGCTACTAGACGAGCTGGAAATAGAGGATGCAACGGGAGCAGCAGCGGCTTCCTGTTTTCGCGCCTATTTGCGCTTCTGTTCGAGCCGGCCCTTCTTCCATTCCCGCTCTTCCCCCAAGCGAACGACATGCGTCCGTCCCATAACAAATTAAAGCTAGAAGGTCTCGAGCTTTATTCTTGCGATAAACATGTGACTGCCAACTTCCTTCCACCGCGGTAGGCATCTTACTGTCAGTGTAACACACCCACCCAGACTGAAATCACTCGACAACGGAGGGCAGTGTACAGGACGCATTGAGCCATGAGTCTTCCGCGTTTGAATCTCGAACCAGCAAAACAGACATCGGTAGCGGCATGGAGCCCAGCTGTGCGCGCACGCCCCTCTTCTCTTCCATCCCCCGCACCCCGTGCATGCATAAACTGGCAACCGGTGGTTGGCGCATACATAGGCGTGAAATACACCAGCGAAAATGTCGCTAGGAAAGCCTTTAAAGTTGAAGAAGAATTATGGGCTCACGCCGGCGTTCCAACCGCGCAAGTGGCTCTTTAGTTTACACGCACTCAGCGACGTGGAACTTGAGGTGGCGGCGGCCTCTTTCGGCCATTTTTTGAGCCCATTCCCCTTTCTGTGTGTTCTCCGCAATCATCTGATAACGGCGCTACCACTGTTGTCAGCCGATAGCGCAATTTGTGAAGGAGGCATCGGTGGTGGCAAGAGCAATAGCAGTTGTGAGAGAGCGGTCGGCGGTGGCGAAGAGGAGCTCCGGAACGGCGCCGAGTAAATCGGCTTCACCGGAATGAAAACTGCGGCGGGGGGAGTTAGACATTGTGAACGAGCAGACGGCAGGGGTCGAACAACGCTTTATTGCCGATAACGAAGGGTTTATGTAGGCTGGGAGAGTGACGTCACGCTCACGTAGGAGCAACAGCTTGTGCTCGTTATCGCGGCAGTGTCAACTCGGTTACATCTTACTTTCCTTGGTGAAATCAGGGTCGCTCTGGCAGGGGGTACCGACGAGGCTCGCGACGTTCCCGAGTGCTTCTCTGTGGTAGTGTCGGCTCTGGAACGGGACCGGAGCCTGGCAAGCCTGAGGAAGGTGTTGTGGTAGTGTCGGGGCATGGTAGCTCTGGAACCTCCCGGAGATGCTCTCGTGTGCGTCGCATTTCTCGGCCGTCTTGTGTTTTCACCAGTACGGAGCGGGGAGCTCCCGCTGATCCCAGCACAACGACCGGGGACCACGTCCGTGTGTGCATGTCGTACACCGAGGCCCGCTGACCTGGCGAGAAGGTGCGCAGGTGCCGAGCTCCTCGATTGTAGTAGACCCTCTGCTTGTGGCGAATATCCTGGAGACGGGAGTGCACCTCCCGGCTTGGCAATGGTGATGGCTTCAGGTGGAAGGAGGGAACCGGTAGCAGCGTTCTCGTTTGTCGACCCATCAGTCTCTGCACAGGTGACATCAAAATAGCATCACGTGGAGTATTGCGCAACTCAAGCAGAGCTAAATAGAAGTCTGGGCTGTTATAGGAACACTCCTTCAACAGTGTTTTCGCTTCTTGAACTGCTCTTTCGGCAATGCCATTTGCTCAAGGGTGATAAGGGCTTGACTTGACGTGGGTGACTCCTAGTTCATGGATAAATTCACGGAACTCGTGGCTACTAAAAGGGAGCCCGTTGTCACTAGAGAGCTTCACTGGTAAGCCATGGACAGAGAAAACTTTCGCGCAATACTCCTTCAAGTGCTGGGCAGTTGTGTATTGAAACTCCTGTATTTCAGTATAAGAGGAGTAGAAGTCTACAACGATGGCAAACTCTTTGCCATCGTGATGGAATAAGTCCATGCCAACTCTTTCCCATGGCAGATTGGGGACATCATGACGCAGTAGAGGCATTTTCCTGTTTTGCTTTTGGTGAGCCCGACAAACTTTGCATGATGCTGCAACCTGGTCAATGTCGCTCGACATTGATGGCCAGAACATGATACTCCTTGCCCGAAGTTTCATCTTTTCCGCCCCTGAGTGGGCCATATGAAGAAGACGAAGGATTTCAGCTCTCTTAGCGCTTGGTACGGTTACCATGTTGCTGCGAAAGACGAGGCCATCTTGTGTATGCATCTCTTCTCGATACGCCCAATATGGTCTGGCACTTGCTGGGACGTCCTCTTTGTTTTCCGGCCAGTCAGTCTCGGCGTAGGATCGGACGGTCGACAGAGCAGGATCGTTGGTGGTTGCTGCACGGAGCTCCTCGAGGCGAATCTCGGAAGCTGGAACGAGGGCAATGACGTTAACATTGAAACGCTCGGTTTCTTCAGTCAATAAGGCCTTGCTTGGAAAACGAGAGAGCGCATCAGCAAAAACAGCTCTTTTCCTGGCTTGTACAGTAGATTGATGGCGTATCGCTGCAATGTCAGTCGCATTCGTTGCAGTCGAAGTGGGCACTGGTGAAGTGGCTTGCTGAAAATTGGCACCAACGGACGATGGTCGGTTTCCACCGTAACCTGAGACTGGCCGAAAATATAATCGTGAAATTTTTCGCAGCCATGCACAATCGCTCGAGCTTCCTTTTCAATCTGCATGTACCGGATCTGAGCATCGCTGAGCGATCTAGACGAGAAAGCGATGGGGCGGACGTCCTGTATCAGAACTGCGCCAACGCCCATGTGGCTGGCGTCAACAGAAAGGGTGACTGGCTTTTTCAGATCAAAGTAAGCAAGCACTGGCGCTGTTACTAAGGCTTGGCGCAGCTCATTGAAGCTGCTTTGCTCTTTTCCCGTCCAGACCCAGGCAATATCTTTGCGCAGCAGGGTTCTAAGTGGTGCGATGAGAACCGACATTCGCGGAATGAAGCGCTGCACGTATTTAATCCTTCCGAGGAACACTCAATTCCTTGCTGTTACTCGGCGCTGGCATGTCCAAAATGGCTTGGACGTGATCGGGGTCCAGGCTCAGTCCCTGCGTGGTGAAAATGTGTCCCAAGTACCGAACTTGCTCCTGCAAAAAGACACATTTCTGCGAGTTCAGACGGAGGTTGTGCTCACGGCAACGTGCAAGCACTCCGGTCAAGTTGTCATGCTCTTCCTTCGTTGTGCCCCAGACTAATATGTCGTCCATTACAACAGCTACTCCAGACAGGCCCTCCAAGAGGCGGTGCATGGCTGCTTGAAATATTCCCGGGGCAGAAGCAATTCCAAAAGGTATGCGGAGAAACCGATAGCGCCCGTAAGGCGTGCTCATTGTGCACAATTTCGTGCTGCTCTCAGAAAGTTTTATTTGCCAGAACCCGGATGCTGCGTCCAAGGTAGAAAAATATTTGGCTCCAGATAGTCGTTGCGCGACCTCTTCTATAACTGGCATAGGGTAGTGTTCATGCAGCAGAACCGTGTTAAGCTACGTGGGGTCGAGACAAATTCTTACTTTATCACCTTTAACTACGGCTACCATATAGCTTGACCATTCAGTTGGTTCGGTTACCTTGGTTAGGACGTTTTGCTCCTCCATGCGTTGAAGTTCGGCCTTTACTTTATCTTCAATGGCGACCGGAACCCTTCTGGCTGGCACAACAACATCGACGACGCCGGGCTTGAGCTTCATTTCGTACTCAAAAATTTTCAGCCGTCCCAACCCTGTGAAAAAATCGGGAAAAGGCTGCGCCGCCGGATACAGTTGCTGCGTCTCGACGCTATCGATGCGATAAATTAAGCAAAGGCTTTCTGCTGCTGCTCCGCTGAGTGTCGCCGGCACGTTTTGCTCAATGACAAAGAAGGTTTCATCATGCTGTTTATCGTTCGTGGATAGCAGTAACTTTACTTTAATCTGCGTAGTCGCTTTGTGGCCGAAAAAAACTCGTTAACGTGGCTCGGCAGGCTTCATGCGTCTTTCTCGGAGGCGACAAAACATCATGCTTTGAAATCGCACAACAGTTTGCCCCTGTATCAAGCTTGCAGACTATCGGACGGCCTTCAACGCAAACTGTCGCGGTCCACTGGTCGCTAGCGAGTGCGCTCACAGTTAAAGCGTCCAGAAAAAAATCTGACCCTTCGTCAACATGCAGCTCTCTTATTTCCCTGCGCTTTGAATCTTCGCTGCGCAAGAAGGATGACTGCGCGCACGCTTGGGCAAAATGATTCAATCCTCTGCATTTCTTGCATGCTTTTCCTTTCGCTGGGCACCGGCCGGCGCGGTGAAATTTGTAGCCGCATTTGCTACATGGCTTTGTCACTCTGTCCAACGCATTTACGGCTGCAGTTTCAGCGCCTTCAATGGTGCCACGTATCTGCCGAAACTGCTCCTCGCCTTGCTCTTGGATGCGACATATTTCGACTACTCTTTGGTAAGACGGGTTTTCCGAAATTAACTTCTTTTGCAGGCCCTTGTCCCTAATACCGAGTATGATGCGGCTACGAAGCATGCGCTCTTCTAAGTCTCCAAAGTCGCAGTGTTTGGCTAGCGTTCGCAATTCGACAAGCCAGTCATTGAAACTTTCTTCCTCTTTGTGGTCTCGGGAGCCGAAGCAAAATTCATGGTAAGTGAGGTTCTTCGCGGGCTTGTAGAAGTCTTAAAATTTTTGAATTATGAGGTTCACATCACTTGTGTTTTCTCCTGGCTCAAATTTGAACGAAGCGTACTCTTTTCCAGCCTCTTCTCCAATGGTCACTAAAAGCGTCGCCGCCTGCGCTTCTTTCTGTTGCTTGTTCACCTTAGTAGCCGTGGAAAAAAGTTCAAACTCACTTTTCCAGGTCTTCCACCCAAGCCAAGCGTCTCGCGATGTGTCGAGGGGCTTCGGAAGCAACAGGAGCATTGTCGGCAACGCAGGCGGTGTCGGCAACGCAAGCGGTGTCGTCATGCTGGCTGTTTTCCGCTGCCACCATGTGAACGAGCAGACGGCAGGGGTCGAACAACGCTTTATTGCCGATAACGAAGGGTTTATGTAGGCTGGGCGAGTGACGTCAGGCTGACGTAGGAGCGACAACTTGTGCTCGTTATCGCGGCAGTGTCAACTCGGTTACAGACATATAATTTTTCCCGGTAATATGGGACGTGTGTTTCAGCGCCTCATTATAGAGATTTAGCTGACCGTTTTCGACGGTCCGCTCTGGTATTAGCGGCCCGCTCAGCGCAACCAACAATGCCGTTTACGGCCATAGAGTTTCATACTAATATATACTAGATTGAAATCTGGCGCGACTGTCTACGGGAGCCGCGGTTCGGCGCGCGTTCCGTCATGTACCGGGCAGGCACGTTCCACTTATCCTTGGCATGGCTAATGAAGACGCTGTAAAATTGGCTCTGGCTGAAAAAAAGCAACAATATTACAGTAGAAGGTTCATCAATGTTATTTTAAAACTGAACCTCCAAAAAGATTAAAATGCCAGTGATCAGGTAGCAGCTTCATGCACGAGGAACAAGAAAAAGATGTTACCCTTTTTTGTTGACTTTGGTTTCGAGACAAAAGAGAAGTCATATGGCCAGCTAAGCCAATTGAGCAGGCGAGGAACGTCGCTAGATGTAATGGCGCCGCCCACGGCGGCCAGCGACTGCAGCGACAGATTTGCCTCTAGTATGAAACTCTATGTTCGCGGCCAAGCGCGCCACGCATGCGCAGTGGCTCGCCCGCTTGCTATCAGAATGGAGCGGACCGTGAAAAATGGTCAGCTAAAACTCGCTATTACTGTGCAAGACGGCGAAATGAGCGAGAGTAGTCGCATGCGCAGAACGATACCGCCCTGGCGAGTGTCGTCTGCAACGCTGTCCCTCTAAGCGCTATACCAACGCCGCCAGTATAAACATTGTCTAACGCGTGAGCGAAAAATGGCGAAACAGCCACTCTCCTGTTGCTCTCCTACCCTTCCCAGCTCCGTATACCCTTCCTGCGTGCTTTCATGTCCGCAGGCCAGCGCCGCTTCTCGGAAACTATGCAAAATAGTTGAGCTTGTTTAGCGTTCCGCAGGCGGCGCTCATATGCCTTCTTTTTCACCATGCCTGTCTGTGTTGGTCTGTCGCTGGTAAAACCGCCTTTTCCTCGAAGCAAAGTGACTTGGGCTGCCGCGCATGCTGATGCCGGCTTTCGGATCACGGGCCTCGAAATTTTCTGAGTGGGGCATCCCCCCTTGGTCCCCTCCGCATTTCGGTCTTGTTTTGTCCCCGCTCTTCGAACTCCGCATCGGTACGCACTTTTAAAGGGGCCCTGACAGGCATTTTGAACACACTAAATGAAGTAGCGCAATCGTTAGATTGGGTCGTCAAGGTCATCTGGGCCAAGTATTACTATTTTTCGCGCAGCGGAAAGCTCACACTTTCGTTGCAAAGTTTGTCGCTTTTTTCTCACCCTTTCCTTCGTGTTTTTGAACGCCGCCATCTGCACATCTCTACATCATCGATTCCCAGATGTTCGTCATGAGCTAGACATCCTGCTATTGGGCGGCTTTTTCACGCACTTCCGGCAAAGAGATGAGTCGTCTGCTCAGCGTTGGCTCGCCGGTTGATCTGCCAGAGGAGTGTCGGAGTGCTTGGACATTTTACGACAAACGAAACAAGTGTGAACAAGCGCTTAACCGTTCGTATTGAATGCAACACGGCCATAACACGACATGGATATTCTCTTACCTGAGTACGCTCCGTAAAGAAAGCGTTGAAGCCCCGTGGAACTTCTTTCGTGCAATCGCAGAGAACGCCCTGAGCCGAATGCCCGGGTTTGACGGATACATTTTATTCCACTTCAAAACAATCCAGACATGCGTTTCGAACGAACACAACGTCACAACATGCGTTGCAAGTCTGAACCGCGATTGACAGACGATAGGTTGCCTCCTCCTGCCCGTCGTAAATTCGGCACTCACCTCGCGCGCGGTTTGCGGGGACGAACAGCAAGTCACTTAACTCTGGCGCGCAAGCCGAGATGGCTTTTAGCCACGCACACTGCACATACCCCATGCGAGGTTGAGTCGTACGTCGCTCGATAAAGATAATCCATACCATGGGAAGCACTATCCACCCGCAGAAGCACAACGTCGCATTTCATCGCAAAACAAAGGCGTCCACAACACACACACCATCGCCTCCTGTAATGCCAAACGCATCTCACACTTCCCAATGGGAGTGAGTGGTACGCCTGCAGTGCCCACATGTCGCGAGGTGGGGCCCCGAGCTGAACCGGGACCACGCAACCGTAACTGATTTCTGAAGCGGTTTGTGCCTTGTTGCTAAGGCAACCGATGTTTGAGATTGTCAAAGAAATGGCGCTCGCTCCAGCACTATATAGAAAGCTCAGAGCCGCGCCGGAGCATGTTTTGCCAACGTTGCCGCTCTCCACCAGGCGTCGCCCCAAGCTTGACTGGTCACATGATTGAAGCGTTTTGTGCACGGGTTCTGTATCGGTTTAAAATGTCTTTTTCACATGCCGCCGGCAGGAATTACCACCACCTCAAAATAAGACCCGGCACCAGTGGGGCCACATCTGATACGGCGCTTTTTGGATAAACGAGTGCGCTGTGCATGAAAGGGACCGAGCGCACGATCCTACCCGAGCGGCTGCGAGTCCGCCGCCGATTGAAAGTCACGTGCTGCCCTGCAACAACGCACACCGCGAAAGGGCAAGGCCAGGCCGCCGCGCAAATGCGCCCAGATTTTAAATGCGAATGCATTTCTTAGTCGAGCCATGTCAGGCGCCGTGCGGCGTCCACGCGCCCGCAGGTGTTATCTCTCCGCTCTCACCCCCTCTTCCATAGCAACAGCTGCGAGCGCGCGCGCTCCTCCTCTCCCCTAGCAACCGGAGAAGGTGGTGCGGGCGGATCAGCAGCGAGTGAGTGGAGAGGAGGAGCGCGCTCGGGCGTGTGAGGGCGCTCGCATTGCGGGAGCTCGCCGGATCTCCCGCATGTGTGGGAGAGTGTAGGCGAGGGTAGGCGCGGTGCTTCGGTGCTTCTCCTCTCGACGCTCGCCCCACTCTCCCACGCCCGCATGCTTCTCAAAGACCCTTTGACTGTGCACTTTACCGACCGCAAGGCAGTGATCGTAACCGTCCAGTACAACGACAACAGAAACAGGTGTTAACTAAATGGTTACGCTACAAATCACCGTCTCCTCATTAATTATAAATTCCGCGCACTCTCGCGCAAAAGAAATGCATTCGCATTTCCTCACGATTCCCTTCGGGGAGGTGGGGTGCATTTTTTTCGTTCTCTTTTCCAGCCTTCAGCGGAGTGCGGGATTGATGGTGTCAACAAAGCTTGCCCGTAGCAGACGGCAGTATGAGGAGCGCTTAGGGGAAGTACGTCACCGCTGAAGCGCGCAGCATCATGGGAGGGAAGGCTCTCGCTCCGTCAGCAGCGAGAGGAGGAGGAAACGCGGCGCGACGATAATGCGCAGTTTTTGATTTACGATTTCTCAGCTTATACTCATGGCTTTAACAAAATGCTTGCGGGAGGAGATTGCTAATACAATGTCTTATTTGGTTACATGTACATCCATGCATCGGCGGAAGGTATTTCAGGACCCCTTTAATATTGAGGGCTGCACTGTAGAAGCGCCCGGACAGCGTGGCGGGACCCTTAGTTGATTATAATTTTGTTTTCTGTAATCTTCTGAAATTTACAAGCACGTGATATTTTTGGAAAGTAATGGTAGAAGTGAGCGCCTGAACAAAAATGTGCACGCAAGTTTTTCTTCCCTAAATCCTCCAGAGAGAAAAACACGAGTAAAACAATGGCTGCACCATCCAAAATATCGTTTTTCCGTTAGATATTTGTCTACCCGACAATTAATATGTTCTTACACTATTTCAGTTGCGCCTCCGTCAATTATTTTTGGGAAAATGCAGGAAGTACGAAGCGAGCGAGACGTAGAACGAGATCCCCGGTGCGCCCCAGAACTATCGCCCCGTCGCGGCTAAGATGTGAGCGAAACGGCTTCTGAAACCCAACAGGCAAGCTGACAGACACACGTCGTAGAAGTGGGGGCAGCGTTTCCGACTCGCGAGCACTGACGTAAGGCGAGATGACCGCCGGCGAGCGCCAATAGCGGATGAGTGCCTGAACTAAGCGTCCCTACCGCTCCCGTTGGAAAGCGGTCGACGCGTTCGGCAATGTCTATACAGGGGGCGTTGGCTATACAAAACCATTCCGCTGGTAATCTACCCACTCCGTTCCTTTCTGGATGCTAAGAGCAGCAACGCGTGCAAAAGTTTATAAATAGAATTGTAGTCACGTGCCACTCCTTTCTTTTGACAATGTGCTCTACCGCAGGCATTTACGTCCTTAGACAGTGTGTCAGTTTTCAACACATTCAAGGCTACCTGCATTGTCGGAGGAACAGAATTGGTCTTCAAGGGTGCTTTAACTCGTGGTAGGCACCTCTTTCACCAGCCGTAACCAGCTACCGGCCCTCAGCAGGAATACAATGCTTATCTTCCCGTGAATTAAATACGTTCGCTTTTTTTACTCTGCATGGGAGCCATTATTCCTGTGGTGTTATCTGGTTGCGTGATGATTCTTTCCTTTGTTCCGGCGAAAACTAGATCAACTAGTAAATTAAACCATGGAGCCTCACATCTAGCACCTTTTTTCTATCCGTGTGCGTACTTGAATTGCCCGTTACGTAGCAGAAGGGTGTGCATCCTCTTTCACCGGCCTTGGCTGGCCGTTGCTTTGATGACGGCGCTTTTGAGGTTGCTTCCGTTATGAGGTGCCGGCGAGGGGAACGTAGTCCGAGCATGTGTCGCTCTGTTGAGAGGACGGCTCGCCTGTTCCTGCGATCAGCCCCACTCGATGGCTGCTGGATTGCTATGCTCTTGCCCTGCAGGTTCAGGGTGGCGGCGCACAAGATGAACGCACACGGGCGAGCAGCCGTTCGCGCACCCCGTGTGGCGGAAGCGCCTGAAGGCGTCCCTGGCGGACCACTCGGACGTGCGCGGGCGGGTAAAGTGCCACGCGTGCGCCCTTGGCGGATGCCGCTTCCTGCTTGTGCGGAACCTGCTCAAGCGCGGGAGCCGCACGAGTGCCGCCTCAGCGAGAGGCTCGACAAGGGGCTCACCAAGAGCCACCAGCAGTGAGCGTGGGTCGGCTCCTTCCCACAGTTCAGCCGACAGTACGGACTTCCGACGGCGTGGCGCGCAATAAAAAGGACAAATAAAGTCAAAACGTCTTCGTCAAATGTTTTCCATCGATGAACAGCGTTACAGATGAGCCAAATGCGAATAAACAATGTCTGCGGGAAAATAATCGGGGAACAGTAGAACCCCGTCACATGTAAGCTCGTCGGTACCGAGCGCGACATGCATGCGGATGTGTACCGTTGTTACGTAGCAGGGAACCAGTCTATTTACACATGCGCTACGTACACGAGAGGGATTCTACTTACAAACTGTGCCCGAGAGCCCGAAATGCATATGTAGCAGCTAGATGATTGAGGCAGCAGGCTCTCGTTAGAACATTTTGCACTAATCGTATCATCGCCAGCTAGCTGGTGTCGCGATGCGCATCGTAGTCTTCACTGCCATCTCCTGGCCTGAGCTGCTCAACAGCGTAAGTGCTACGTGCCCTTTATGTTCCACTGAACATTGCTCTCTGGCCTTTTGGGGACAGGGTAGTCATTCCATACGCTTATGTCAACGCCTCAAATTCTGGAAATCAGACTGAAACGTTTACTTCACCGGCGCACGCGCGAAACGCATTCTCATATACAGAACTCGCTCAATGTCATTTGCATGGCATTAAACAAGTTTCGTTCAACTTCAAATTCCCTTGAACAAGTTCTGATTCATTGAATAAGCCAGATCCCGATGCTTTGCTATAGGTTTACGCAGGCTTCTTCACCTAGTTTCATTTCGGCAGAACCTGTTTTCTGATAAATTGGTAAACAGCTGAAGCACACGCGTTTGCCAAAACATTGGGCGCCATCCCGCCCTGGAAAAGTGAAACTGTTGTAAACCACTTCAAATGGTGATGGAGGAGGGTATGAAACTTTTCTCGTCGTTTCGGCGAAATGTCACTAGATAAATCTACACAATATCGGCACTCTTTTCTCCTGTTCCGTGCTGC
The DNA here is from genome assembly GCF_048455015.1 of Haemaphysalis longicornis. Lineage (NCBI taxonomy): Eukaryota > Metazoa > Arthropoda > Arachnida > Ixodida > Ixodidae > Haemaphysalis > Haemaphysalis longicornis. The sequence continues at coordinate 83,205,119 of NW_027526203.1, read as the reverse complement.
CGCCATGATCATTTGTCAGTTCGCATAACGCGGCATTTGTTTACACTGCCACGCTTCATGGGCGCTGCCATTGTGATGTTTATGCGTTTTAGTCGGTCAACTCTGGTTGGCTTAGCTTGTCGTCTCTGCTCTGCGGCTGCACGCGAGTGACATCGTTCGTAATGTGAATCAAAGGTAGCGCGTGTAAAAGCATTTCAGCAGCAGAAGTGTGTCAAGATGCCGTTTTGCTGCATCTTCGCCGTTGCTAACAAGCGAGACGGTCGAAGTTAACGGCGAGGCCATGGGCGCAACACTGATAAGTGCCAAAATGACCGTAGTTGCTGACTTGCGTGCTTCAGTGACGGTACTCTAATGCCTTATCTACTAGCACTACGCTGGGCTGCTCTGGCAGAAAATGCCGGGTCCTGCCTAGCCTCACGCATGCGCTCGGCGCCTTGGGCAAGAGAGAGAGAGAGAGAGAATAAATATTTTATTTGTCGAGGAGAGGCTGATGAATGGGCCTCGCCCCGTGGAAGGCATCCCTAGTCCGGGATGCCTTGACTTCGGCTGGCTGTCCTTGCCCGGATCACCAGGCTGAGCTGGGTATCCGGGTTTGGGTTGGCCAGGGAAGCCCTCCACTGCTCCTAGGTGGGGTTGGGAATTGGGAACAAGTCCGGAGTACGTTGGCACCCCAATGTTATATGGTAGAGGGTGCCAGGCTGGGGACATCGAGTAAATGGAGCTTTCAATAGCTCCCCGGCACCACCGTAGTATAACCAGTTATACCCAATTGCAACAGTACAAAAACAGGCCAACCGGCAAAGAGAATTTTGTCCACCCGAAGGTGGAGAGAAATTAACGGGAAAGGGTTTTTTGCGACCCACCGCCAGGGGGACGAGTACGGGGGGACCCCTCTTGTACCCCCTAGGAAAAAGCCGGATAGGGTGGGTTGCTGGGAACGGGAACTTGGACATCGGGATGGGTTATGGGAAAAAGGGTGGGAATGGGGGGCGCAATTTTGCTTCAATCCAGATGTCTGACTCTTTTTGAAGACTGATTGCCTAGCGAGGGCATCAGACAGTGTCAATTGCCAAATGTGCGGTCCCTGCCACGGGTAACCGCTCACCCATAGGGTCCGCTAACTGGGCCCCAACCGTCGGAGACAGGAAGTACCCTATTTGGTGACGACGGCCGGGCCTCCTCCCGACCCCCAGCTCCGCGGCCGATCCGTATCGATCGACGGCCCCGCACCAGGTACTCACGAATCACCACTGAATCTTTCCGCTATAAACGGGTACTTGCAAGACCTGCTTTTCACGGTCTCCGGACACCGGAAGTTTGTATGCGCATGCTGCCTCAACGGCCCGTTCGCAAGGTCCCTCGGCAACTAAGGGCCTATTCTTATGTCCTCCTCTTTGCCTACTCTGTCGCTCATAGGAACAAGAGTCTTCGGGCATTGCCTTGCATATGGCAGAGGAGATCGGTCCGGGCCTACTAGCCGTTACCAGAGTCCTTCAATGCTTTACTGGTCACGAAACTGCTCCGTAACTCAATGGGACAGCTTCATATGCTGCGTTTGGCCGCCGCGCGGTGGCGCCACCCTCTCACTGAGGTCACTCCTCGGGCGGCGTTGCGTTGGCTCGAACGGCGGAGCCGCGGCGAGTCGGCGAGTTGTGTTTGTTTTGTGCGGGGAAAAATGTAACGTGCATCTCGTGCTGTTATGATGCGCCTTAAGTAGTGCCATGACGATGCCTAACATGTGTTGCGTCCCGGGATGTCGTTCTTTGTACAACGATACCACAGAAAATGTTTCCTTGTTTTGTTGACCGAACGACGGCGAGCTGCGAGAGAAACGGAGGTGCGCCATTCCAAGGCAAGAAACGGGAGATTTCAGCTTCGATTATAAGTGTGTGACAGTGCGTGCAAATGCACTGTGTGCGAGAATGGAAGAAGCAATGTAACCTTTTGAGAGCATCGTGGACCTAGAGTTGTACAAGGCTAACTTAAAGCCGGATTTTTGTCATATCAGTCAGGTTGTAGCGGTGCTTCATTACCTGTTTGCAAACTTCTATTACCTTGCGCTCAGGCTCGCGTGTAAAAAAGCTTTGGGACGTCCTTGTGCTTTTACTTTTCATATTTCCGCGAATTATCCCTTAGGGTTCGTCTTGTTTGTTTTGTAACCGCGCGTGTCCGATTCCGGTTTCTTATCTGGCGTTTCAACCGGAGCACCCGTTTGCTCTTTTTGTCGTACGTCCCGTCGGGTAATATTGTTTGATATGAAAAGGGTGGCAGCTTGTCGCCAATTTGATTTTTTGTTTCTTCGACAATGTTCTCGATCCCATTTCCATGGATCCGAAATTAATAACGTTCCGAGAGTAATGCATGCATTGCAAACGCCGCGCAACTCACTTTATCGACGTTCATCTGTGCACGTCAAACTGCGGACTGCTTCTTCGACGTTTGAATTTCATTCTAGTCTTCTGTAGAACAGAAGCTCGCTAGCTCGCTGCGTTCAGAAAAGCTTTGCGTCGCTCTTGGCTACGTGGCAATATTCTGTTTCCTCCGTGTGCTCCACATCGCAGCGCGAAAAAAAAACTTCTTCTACGCTGGACCACGCTCTTTTGTCCCCCTTCGTAACATTGAATTTTCGTTGCGTGTGATAAAATCAGTTTTATTGTTCTTTTTTCGCTTCCTGTTTTTGAAAGAATTGCAAAGCGTGGAAACGGAAAGACACATGGTGCAACATATATCTCTTCGTGTTTTGATCCTTCGCGTTTCTGCAGCGTTTTTATGTTCTCAAGTATGTACCCACTCATTGCAGTGACAATACTATTGGGCTGTCTCTTTTAGTGTTCTGTGCATTCCAGAGCAATCTACGGATTCATAAAGCGTAGTCTGAACGACGCGTACTTGCTCTTTCGGTTTTTTTATTGTATTATCGATAGGCCAGAAGCAGTCCGTGACTACGTAGCTACCGTATGTGTGGTATTTAGAACTTTTGCTTTAAGAAAAGAAGAAATAGAGATTTAAAAATCCGAAAACACGACGGCGCAGCGCTTGTGCCAGAGCACGCAGAAGCCGTTGCCGTTCGCGGCCGAAGTCTACGGTAATTTACTACGAAAAATAAAACCCCATAGAAAGCAGGTGATGACTGTACTATATCGCTAACTACTGCGAAAAAAAAACACACTTAATCAGCGCGCAGACACCAAAAGCAGCGAGCGTTTGCACGCCAAGAGCAGGCCAATACGCCGCGAAAGCGGCGGCTGGATGACCTTCGTGCGGTGGTGGTGCCTGCAGTGGCGCGCACGGTCCCTATATGAAACGAGCGCCGAAGTTTCGTGACCAGTAAAGCATTGAAGGACTCTGCCGTTACTAAGCCAGGAGAGTTTCCCCGGTCGGTTTACTAACCTCACCTTTCCTCGTTTTCCCCTTGCGGGACACCAAGTAGCCCGTCGTAGCACGTCCCGCGGCTTTTGGGTGACGAGGTTCGCCTGCGCCTCAGCTAGAGAAGATCAGCCTATAGGCCCCTCGCAGCAAGGTTACAGGGGGGCGCGACCCCGCCCGGCCCCATACGGACTGTACAACACCTAGCCCCCATGACGTTTGGTTACAGGGGTATGTCACTCCCCCCGACTTATTGCGATCAGGTCGCTGGCCCGGCCAAAGCTTGCGGTTACAAGGGTCGCCAGTCCCCCGGCCCGTAGTGGTTTGCCGACTATAATCGGTACTGCCAACTACAAACGACTGTACGCTGACATCACTTGCTACTTCGCAACTTGACTCGCCGGCCACCTCTCACGCGGGATTACAGGGTTGCGTTACTTCCCCCGGCCAAAGAGAGTCATAGTTGATCGATCTCGACACGCCTTTCTACTTCAACCGCATTGCCAAGTGCCGGGTTGATACCCGACCGCCCGACCTCCGCGTAGGACCTGATTCCAGTTGTACCAAGAACCTCCGCAGTGGCGGCCGTTTTGCACTCTCCCGGGCAGGGATAGTGCGACCTCCCCGATTCCTCGAGGATGTCATGTGGAATTATCGTACTTCCACGCTCTGGCCCCTATGACATTAGGTTATTATGTTACAAGGACTTGTCACAACCCCCGGCCTGCAGACCAGCTCGTAAGTTGAGCTGAACGAGCCCCAAGCTATGGTTACAGGGGTGTGCACGCCCCCGGCTTCACCATTGCTTCAGCAATGGTACGCCAACACTACGTGCGAACTGTACCGCTTGAGCGCAGTGATTACTTCGCAACATTGACCCGCAGGCTTCCTCCCACGCTGGATTACAGGGGCGCGTTACCACCCCCAGCCTTTGGCCTCCTCCCACACTGGATTACAGGGGCTCGCTACTTCCCCTAGCCAAGAGAGTCATAGTTGCACCACAAATACCATCTTTCGAAATACACGGGATCCTCTGAGGAACTCCCAGTGGCTCTGCACTCTCGCCCCCAAGACTGAAGGTTACAAGGGCTCATCAAGTTCCCTCGGTCAGCAGACCAGCTTGCATTAAAGGCCCCTTCCATGCTCCGGTTACAGAGGTTCGCTACACCCCCGGCCTCATTGTGTGTACCCATGCTTCAGCATGGCACGATAAAACGAACTGTATGTACAGCATGTACCCCTATGACTTGGGTTACAAGGGCTCGTCACCTCCCTCGGCCAGCAGATCGGTTCGTGTTTATAGACCCCTTCCTAGCTGCGGTTACAGGGGCTCGCAACTCCCCCGGCCTCATAGAAGCGCTCACATTACTTCAGCAACCATGCGCCACTATAACACAAACTGTACCGCTTGGTGCAGTTGCACTTCGCAACATTGACACCCCGGCTGCTGAGCACGAGGTCGCGGGTTCGATTCCCGGCCGCGGCGGCCGCTTTTCTGATGGAGGCGAAAAGCAAAAACGCCCGTGTGTACGAGATTTCGGCGCACGATAAAGATCCCCAGGTGGTCAAAATTAATCCGGAGCCCTCCACTACGGCGCGCCTCATCACCTGCGTTGCGTCGGCGCGTTAAACCCCACAATCAATCAATCAAACACCCCGGCCTTCATTCACACTGGATTACAGGAGCGCGTTACCGCCCCCGGCCAAAGAGAATCATAGTTGACCCACAGAAATTTGCGACCGCAAATTTTGATCGAATTACCATTCCAAGCACCAACCTCGGTAGCCACCCAGGCTGTCCGGGACCTGCGTCCGCATCACTCATCGGTGTTCTTGGAAGGCACTTGCCCTCAGAGTGCCTGGGAGTTGCTCAAGCTCCCATGGGCGTTGAATACCCAATACAGTGGGCCTGGCACACCACTGACTCCTGTCATTGCGACAGAACAAAGCAGAACAGCCGAAACCGACCGACACAGCCCAGTCCGCCGGTGGGGGGGGGGGGGGGCACGTGCAGGCCGACAGTAAGATTTCCCCCCAGGCTGGGGACAGTGAGCACAGAGGGAAGGGTGTTGGGTGGGGAAGATGAGGTGGAGGCGGGTGGGATGTGGGTAGGTGTTCGTTTGGAGCCGTCGCCAAGTTGTAGCTTCCTCTCTGGAGAGGCGCCTGTGTGGTGGTGGAGGCGACGGCGAGTTTGCCTGTAATGAGCGAGAATCTCCGTGTAGCCACTCAGTGGGTGGTGTTCATCTTGAGGGGGTAAACATAGGCCACCGTCGGCAATGGCTCGGTGTTTGAGATCGCGACCTTCTCGCTTTAGTGACACTAATCTTGCCTAGCCATCAACGATAATTTTGAAACATTACGTTTACCAGGAACCCAAAGGGGGGGGGGGGGGCATGTCTTATCCATAATGCGGTTTCGATGCTTGTTTTGTGGGTTCTTTAAACGAATTCCGAACTTGGAGTTTTTGCCCGTGGAGGTGAAATCGTTGTGGGGGGGGGGGGGTGGTAGAGGTACACTGGTTTGCTGTAATATTCCGTCGCTAGCATGACGGGGTGTCGGATTGGTGACAAAAGCATCGCCAAGACTGCCGGTGTCATCGCAACAAATTTGTTTGGTTTCGCTGCAGACTACACTGGAGTCTTCTCTCGCAAACAACGAAGCTGAAATTTTTGTATTGCGAGTTACCACAGAGGGGGTTATTCTGGCGCCACACAATAATTTGCCCGAAGAGGCTACGAAGACAAAGTACAAGATTGGTTCATTAAGGATTACACAGTTACCAATCTTATCGCAAACTTCAAAAAATTATCCATATAGTAAAGAAAACGTTACGAAGCCGTCGCTATTCTCCTGCCAATTTCTGGCTATTTCCCTGTGCCGACCCAGGCCACCATCCAGAACTATGACTACGCGATTGCAGTGGGGCCCCTAGTTCTGTTTAAACGGGTCACTTGAATGTACGTCACTCCTGCCCATAATAAGCGCGTACTTTGAACGTTGTTCAATATTTATGGCGTTTGTCAATATTTATTGTGTTCTGTTCCCCGACCACGAGGCAAGGCGAGTCTCCCTCAGGAGACGCACCAAGCCGGTGGCCTAGCACGGCTTTGCGAGCTAGTGGGACTACGTCCTCCGTCCAAGCTCGGGACAGCCGCTCCCTTGTACATAATTGTACACTTGACCGAATGGGTAGCAAAGCGCCCTTCATCGACTTCGCCAGCCTCCGAGCTCGTCTTTGGCACCTTCCGGTGAGTAGATTGCACTCTCAGCGGCGTCCAGGCGACGCCAAGGGGTGGATTGCGGCTTTGGGGCTGGTATTCCGGCTAACTATCTCGGTAATATAGCGTATTTATAGCGGCCAGCCGAACAAGGGAAACGACACGGCCCACGAACACGCCCGAGTGCTCACGATCGGGCAGGGCCTAATCTCTATCCCTCTCAAGTGGCTCGGTCTGCGAGGGATCGTTTTGTTACAATGACATCCTCATACACTACCACCTCTCCCGTCGGATCTGCCCACCGAAGGACCAGCAATTAGATAATAGCAAAGCTCACATTTGGCGTTTCCTACAAACACTTTGCCCAACCCAGTCCGTCTTTCTTACCCACGTCCACCCAAGCCTCTAGTCACCCGCAGCCTGCCACCTGCGCGGTGAACATGTCACCCTATCTCATATATTATGGGCATGCCTCAAGGATCCGTTCCCTTTTATCTCCTCTGAGGAGCACTGGGAGGATACGCTCCGCAGCTCCGGTCGGACTTTAGGTTCCGGTTAATCGACAGGGCTTAGGAGGTCGCTGGTGAGTGGATGCCATCGGCTTGGAAGGCGACCTGAATGACATTAACCAATATAAAGTTTGTCTCTGTCTGCCTGTCTGTCTGCGGGCTCCGGTAACCGAGGAAGGGCAGCTGAGCTCGAACGCATTTCAGCAGAGCTCTTGGTTGAGCATTCAGATCATGAAATCCTGGCAGGGGCTGCCGTTCAAAACACGGATGGTTCGAGAAACCACGAGGTGAAAAGACGTTCCCACAGAACGCATTGAGTCCGCCTCCTCCACTAAAGCCCTACACATTGCCCCGAACTACAGCCCTAAAGGAGAAACCGCCGCCCACCCCAGGGTTCAGAGGCCATAATTGGCTGTCCTGGGCCTTTTCCTTTAACAGCCATCCCCCTCTCGCTCGTGTGTTACACGTCGCAAAGGTGCTTGAATTCACCAAGCAGACACTCTCCCTTCCTTGCCCTCTTATTACAGCACCAAATTATGGCCCAAAGTGGCACGCGCCGCTGTCAGGTGTGTGGCCGCCTATCCTGACGTGAAGCACGCCTACTGGACTTGGAGGGTGTCTCCGAATTATATTTTTCAAAAATGTCTGACTTTTCCGGGTTTCCCCTGACGACCCTCAGCATATTTCCTGACTGGTAAGCGTGCTTGGCAAACAAGAAAAGCTTTAGTGTCCTTACTGGTTCCGTTGTACACCAATAGGCTTTGCAGAAAAGCCAACTTTCTCTGACGATGATGATGTAGGATCGTTGGGAAGGGAAAGAAAAAGACAGGTGTAAACTGGTCTACCCTAAAGACAAAAATCGCCACACAGGAGGAAATAGCAGCTTTCGCCCTGGCCATCGCTTCTAACCCTAGGGCCATTATTTTAACTGATTCGAAAAAGGCCTGCAGAAACTTTATACAGGGCAATGTCTTCAAAATCACTCACCACATTCTTTGTTTACACTTACCGGAAAACGTTCTCATCATATAAATGCCAATGCACACGGGTCAAAAGGAGAACTAGGCCGCTGATGCCACAGCCCGAAGTCATTTTATCCAGGCACCCTTGCACCAATCCTCGTATGCTTAAATATTGTATGCTTAAATCCTTAAACACTTATACCTATGCTTGTAAGCTTAAATATTAAGTCACCATAATCTTCAAGGAATATTTAAGCCTATTGAGACTTGTTTCTATTTGCGCTGTAGTTATTTTTTTGTATCTCCTTCGTTCCGACGTGGGTAGTTTTTTTTCCTGTTTCTCCCCAATACTCCATGACTGATCTCTAATGAAGCGTCGCGGAGAAGCAATTCGAGTGGGGGTAGCTGTTACCACATGCATGTCTGGCCGTGTCCGCAGGTACCGTGGGCCGCGACAGTTATTTACAATCTGCTTAGCGGTTCATGGAGAGGGCCGTTTTCATGGAAGGCGCCTTTTTAATTGACCCCTGGAGCGAAGGGCTGCAGAAGAATCCTCCGAACATATACGTCCTTCGCTCAACGTTCATTTCGTTCAACGTTTTTGCCGCCGCGCAGTATATGCGTAATTGCAACCTGCAGCCTGCCAAAAGAGCTTTTATGGCTGCCTCTAGGACGAAATCTTCCAAGAGCTGGAAAAAGACAGCTGAATGGTTTAACGTCTGTAGACCTAGAGCTAAGCGTGGTCTATAGCCAGCCAAAAGCTTTTATGGCTTCTTCTCTTTAGCTTTAGGACAAATTTTTTACCATAGTTAGCTAAAGACAGCTGAACCGCTTCATGTCTGTAGACTTGGAGCTGAACAACGGCCTATAGCCAGTCAAAAGAGCTTTTTCGGTCTCCTTCAGGGCAAATTCTTGCAAAAGCTAGAAAAATACAGCTGAATGATTTCAAGTGTGTAGACTTAGAGCTAAACAATGATCTATAGCCAGAAAAAAGAGATGTGTCGCGGCTGGCCTATAGAACAACAGCCACACACATTATTTTAGCTGGCTAAAGTAACCTGAATAGCTGTCACTCAATACCATAACATACTACGATGTTCTATAATTGTCTAAAGAGGGATTTATGGTTTACTGTTTCTAGCGCCGGTAGCATAAAAACTTAAATACTTGACCATAGCCTATTTTATGCAGTTTTATCGGTAACCATAGGGACCCACAGGCGGTGATAGCTAACCATAAATTTCGTTCACGTATTCGTTCACGTTTTACACAAGGCAATTCTTGCTCACAGAAAATTCCCGCTCCACAGAAGAATCGCCACGCAAAAAGCAAAGTACAATCTTCACAAACAGGCGTAGTTCCTCATGTGCAGTTGCAAAGAGCTCGACCAAGAGCGTCTCCAAGCGCTGCCCTGTGCGATCATGCAACGTTTTGCATGTGCGCCTATGCAGTACCAGTTGACCATACCTGGACGTATGACTGACTTTCCCTCCCCGCTTGTAGTCATGTGAGCCACCCAAGCCCTATAAGCACATCTAGTGCAATGTTCAGCTGCTGCTGACCAGCTTGCACTAATGATGCATATACCACTGGGTTCGAGCCCCTGGTCCCCCTAGTCAGCTCGCATATAAATCCTGACCTTTAAATTACGTGTTTTGGACAGGCCTTAACAAATGAAATGCATTCGTTGTTAGTACTCACCGCCGTAATGTGTGATGGTTTAGCGATCTTTCGCAGCTAACTTTCGGTGGCAAGACAGCTGCAGCTAAGGCAGCTACAGCGATCATGTTGTCAGGGATGTCAACGTCAATGCTTAATAACTTTGAGGACGTGTCAGCAGCGTCCAGCTTTCCTTTAAGTACTATTAGACCTAGCAGCGAACGCAATGGGCCATACAGAGTGCTAATGCAGGAAAGGAAGCATTGGCTTTCCTGATTGCGATTCAGCCAGAGAAGGGTGCAGTTCTTCTGCAATTGAGGGCATGTTCACTGGCATCCTCCGGTCAACCACACCCTTCTTGACATTGTCATAACTGCAGCACGTTGGTGCTTTCTCCTCACTGAGCGGTCAACACATGCGACCAAGTTAGGAAGAACTTGAAGAGAAATCACCTTGCCCTTCTCCAGCCACCGCAACAAGCAGAACTTCAGGGGAAAAAGGGTGCTACAAGCGAGGCTGAAGTACTTGGCTGGACGTGCAGGAACCTCTTCTAACAAGTTGTAGATGCTTCGAAGGGGCACTACAATGTTCCATTTTGCCACATTGCGTCCGGTTTTAAACCCACCGCTCGCAACATGCCATCCACAGCGTCGTATGTCAAGATACTTTGTTCATAGCTGTAACTTTTGCGCACACAAAAAACGAGGCCTAAACAGAGATGACTGGTCACCAACTAGCCCGCCTTTCAGTGCTATTGCAAGATACTTTGGTTCCCATTAAAATAAAATTTATTTACAGAAGAAGAGCGCTACTAATTGCCTATCATTGTCGACATCGCGGGGCAGCCATGATCGCACGTCAGGTACAATGAGGCCCACCGCCAAAACTATGTAATAAACCAAAAACACAAGCAAGGCTTAGCTTTTTGAGCACAACGAGGGCACCTACTGGATACACAGTAGAGTATAATGCACACACGCACAAAAGTGAAGCGCCCGAACGCACGTATCGGGTGGTAGGTGCTGGTCGCGGGTTTGTTCTCCAAGGCGCCAAGGTCGCGTACAGCAGGTGTGAGGAGTCCGCGTAGCCTTAGGAGTGCTTCTTGTTGCAAGAAAAACTAAGAAGAGAAACATGAGACAGCAAGTGGCCCTTTTTAGATAGCAAGCAAAAGATAGCGTTTTATGGTTTCCCCGTGGAATAGGTAATAGCAGCGAACGGACGTGGTTCTGTGCAGTGGGCTCCTTTCTATAGATGATTTCCCGTACAGCCTTTCGCTAGAGCGGCTACTTTGCCTTTTTATATTTCCGGGTTTCCTCGACTTGCGTATCCTACGGGTGGTATGCCTAAAGGTAACGTTGCGACTGGAGGTTTTCAAAAGCCGTCCCAGTACGATTACAAGTGACGCTCTTGGGCGTATAATAACCGCTTGTCCTGGGAAGACGTATTTTTTTCTTTTTTCCAATCGTCAAAATCAGGTGCGCGTTACAATCGAGGGCGCGTTAGACTCGACGAAATACGGGAATCACGTTTTAGCAGCCCCAGGCAACTTTTCAGTTTGTTGGGAAGCCATGCCAAGTGACAGTTGAACGCTTCTCCGCCGTACCCGACGGCATGCACAATCGCTGAAGCGCGGCTCGCCTACACATTGTAACCTTGCATTGTTATATTGCCCGATTTACCCCTAGTGTACATGTTAAGCTCTGTGCTCACAGCAACCTCCGAGCTACAGCTGCAGACGTCACGCCATGGTACTGTAATGAGTGCCGGGGTGTCACGATGTCCTTTTCGCCTGTCGCTCTGAGCAGGATGGGGGCATTCTTGAGGGGCTCTCGCCGCAAAAACCGGCATTTGGAGTATTGTCCAGCTCGCACATATCCGTGCCAGAAGTGGCCACTGTGTGTCAGTTGACCGATAGAGGTAATCAGCCGTCAGTTTCCATGACCTAGCCACATTTTTGAAGAACTTCCGGGCCATAGTTCCTTTGCAAAAAAAACAGCTGACGGTTACTATACTCCCTGATGGCAAATTTGTGCGCCGTGCTAACTGCAGTCTTATCGGTCACGACGCATAGCTGCTACATCTCAGGAATTCTTGATCGCGTGACCACCGAACGCACGGCGGCGCGCGCTACTCTGCCGTTATCTCGCAACGCGCCGCCGCCACCACCGAGCATGTTGTTGCAAATCGCGTTTGAACCTCCCCCGCAAACGTCACGTTGTTTGCATGAGCGACGCAACGAGGACGTCGCGAAGCCCATCCCCCGGTTGCCTCACTGGTTCAGCACTCACTCCTGAGTGCTGCAGTGCGCTGAGGCAGCACTCACTCGTTGGTTCTCTCGACGGCAGCGATGATAACCCCATGGAGTTTCATACAAATAACTAAAGGGGAAACTGGCGCTACTGTCAACGCGAACATGGCAGCGGCGCTTACGCTTCAATGGGAATGATGGGAAGTTCTGGAACCGGATTGCGTTGGATCGAAACGGGCCTATGGCTGCGCAAATGGTGTTTTCTGACAAAAAAACCCTTATTGCCCGGTTCTCCGTTTGTAAATTACATGATGACCAAGGAAGTTAGTGACTAAAAACTGGTTTTGTACGCAATAAAACCGCGCGTTTAAATAAACAGCAGACGTGGAGTTGGTGAGGTTTGTGGAGCAGGTTTGCATTTGCCGCCAACTACAGCAGGAGTCGGACTTCTTTAAAAACTTTTTGTAAAAGTTTCGGCGCTTGTAGTTTGTAATACTAAGAAAGGTTTTGTGATCATAAAAAAAAAGAAACCGATTACCTTTGGAGAAGTTATTCCTGCCTAAATTAGTGACATTCATGAAGCTGCGTTCCTATCAGCCGCCGGTGATGCTGTTCTACGCCAGAGTTACTGGATATAGACAGTTGCGAAACACCCCATAGGCCCCATGTATCGAAAGCCGGTCTTCGTTTGCCCCCCTGCGCCGGGGCAAGCACGGGGCAAGTTGACTAGCCTGTCGTCTGTCGGCAGGACGTTGAAGCAGTACTCAAGTGCTTGCGGCTGCTGCCGTAAGTCATAAAAAGGAAAGCCGCAGAAACACAAATAAATTTTACGTAATTATTGTGTTTTAATTTAAAAAGCAATTTTTATGTTACAGAAGAATTTTGAATAATAATAGTTTAGCGAAGTTCCGTTTTTATCTCCTAGGTGCCGCGCGCGTCGACTTGCCCCTCAGCTTCCACGGAGTGGGGGGGCTAGCGCCGCCCGTATTCTGAAGCGGAGTTTCGCAACTGTCTATATTGAGTAACTCTGGTTCTACGCCGTAGGAGCCGGCGTTCGCACGAACTCCGGCTCCTTTGGATTCGTGTAAATCAAAAACGAAAACGAAACTTCGTGCAATCCATATCAACTTCCACAAGCCATCGAGCGCCAATCCGAACCCAAAACTACCCATCACGCCCATTGAGGCGCACGATTGCAGCGTCAGATTCCTGTCTAGTTGTTATTGTATGAAACTCTATGGAAAACCGTATGCGTCGGCGGCGCGAACTGCGTCTGAGGAAGTGAAGGCATCATCTTGGAGCGCACGACGGCACGCGACGCTGCAGCGCGTCGCTACGGCCCAGCATGCCTCACTGCCTCCCTCTCACAGTTTCGCCATGCGTCCCCACCGGCAGCGCCCTTCCCCTCATACTTTCGCCAGTTGCTCCTCCATTTTGTTTCCCCCGCCGGTGTTTCGTTCGCTGGCTCGGTTACGAGGACATCGCCGCCGCCAAACCACAGTACGAGGTTCCAAAGTGCTGCGCACTTAAAGTCAGGCAACCCTGAACATTCAGCGGTGACAACACTAGTGGCTGTTGACGCGATGACGCGACGACGACATGAGAAAGGAAGCGGCGCCGCGTAACGCCGTTGTGGCTACGCGTTTCAGCCCGTCGCTTCACCATTCTGCAGTCATAAAGAGAGTTGTTTCATGTTTTTCATACGCCGCTAATGCTCTGTTGCTTTATAAAGCACGATACCCACACACTGCGGCGCACCTCTTTGCGAGCAGTACGAATATGGGCAGGGATAAGTAATGCTGGGCAAAAGGTACCAGCGGGGACTTAATATTCTTGACCCCGCGAGCGCGCGGCACAAGCCCCCGATGCGCACTCTGGAGGCCTGGCGCTTGTTTTCGATACCGGCGCGCGCGCATGTGCGTCCTGTTCTACTTGAGGGCACGCTGATTTTCTCGTTTCATGCAAAGGTGTTGCGATAGGTAACGAAGCACCGCACAGCGACGCCTTTGTAGCGCTCCTTTTGTCCCGGTTGCACATTTGCGGATTAATGTGACGATTGCGCCGGCTTTTCCAATAGTGCTCCTCGCGTACTCAAAATACTACGAGAAATATTTTGATTGGTATTTTTTGTTTTGTCCTTCATTGGTTATACACGATGACACTAGCGGCTAGCGAACGGCGTCGCCGAATAAAGTGTGTATGAAGCACAATCGCAGGGTGCCCCGCTTTCGACCACGAAATACCAGCAATATGATTCGCGAACCTTTATTCATCTAGCTTATATTGTATTCTACTTAAATATTGAACTTAAGCTGGCTTTGCGCTGCCGATAAAGGCGGTGATTTGCAAGGTTCAATAAGCAATTTGTCTGTTTTTTGCTGTCTACTTCCCTGCTTAAATTTAATCCAAAGACACACTCATTAAATTGTTTGTTCGACCTGCACGTTTGCTTTCGTCAAAATGGCACCTCGGGTTCCCATCGTCGAACGCCGTAAGATTATTCGCTACTTTTTAGAAGGAATTCCCCAAAGGGAAATTTGCGTGCTCAATAATATTCCGAGGGATGCTGCCAGCCTAGCGATTTATGCCTACAAGGATAAAGAAGGCCGGCTTGCAGATGCCCAGCGGAGTGGAAGGACAAGGTCCACAACAGAAGAAGAGGATTTTAGCTGACTGTTGTAGTAGTGGTTGAAGACCCGCTCCTTCATCATCATCACCAGCCTATCTACGCCCACTGCATGACAAAGGCCTGTCCCATGAGTATCCAGTTACCCCCGTCCTGTTCTAACTGCGACCAATTTATCCCCGCGAACTTCTTGATCTCATCTGTCCATCTAACTTTCTTCCACCACCTGCGACGCTTGCCTTCTCTAGGGATCCACCCTGTTACTCTTAAAGGAGCCATGAAGAGAAAACACACGTCTGGTTCATTCGAAAGATTGCCTCGTTAGAACCATACTGACACCACTTTTAACGCAAACTGGCTCAAATAAGCTACAAAATTAGGAAAAAAGGGAATGACCATGTGACCCCCCAGCTCATTTCCCGCAACAAAACCTGTGATGTCACACGAGAACGCTCTGCGATTGTCGGAGGCCGGCAAAAGCAGACGCAAGTTAGGCAGGGCTTACCAGTTTGCATAGTGAGCTATATGCCCGTTAAACATACTGCACATTCCTTTTATGACACTAAGAACGGTGGAGTAAACGGTTGAAGTTCCGAATAAACACGCAAGCGTGTACGCCAATGCGTACGAAACTACCGCCAACTGAACTCGACATCTCGCCGTCGCCACCGTCGCGCAGACGAATTTTCGGGTTCGAGGCTCTTCGGGGCCAACGAACCGTCCCAGCACGCACAGCCGCGACCTTGCTTGGTATCGTAATCCCTCCACAGGAGGTTGGCCGTCATATCGCCTACCAGCAAAGGTAAAAATAGAAACGAGGGGAGTAAGAAACAGAGATCAGCAACGAGATAGTGCCACTCGTCGCACAGGTTTCGGTATGGAGGTCGTGTTGGCTTGCTGCTGTCGTTACGAGCTCGTTTACAGTTTACAACCACTGAAAACTTCAGTTTGTTCGAGTACTTTACAATGAAATTTCGTTGCTGCGTTTTGAAATGCCCATGTAGTACGGGCAAATCGCCGAGGGAGTGCGACATCCCCGCCGGTAAGGAGATCTCCTTTCATGTGCTGCCCAACGACGAACCTCGGCGAAGGAAGTGGCTACGTTTTGTGACCTTTGCAAACGGAGGAGAAAGAGAGCTAAAGGAAGTACGAGTGTGCTCGCTTCATTTCCGAGAAAGTGATTACGGCAGCGACCCTTACGTTAGCTCACTCATGGGACATGCTGGCGCTCGTCGACGACTTCGTCAAGTCGCCGTCAAAGCGCTATGACCTTGGGGAAAAAAATGCCCTGCACACCGCGCATTGACGCTCGTATCTTTCTGGTCGGAGCAGAGAGCTCGCGTGAACGGCTTTCCATACACGACACCAGCCAACTGGCATAAGCGATACTGCTACTGAAATTGAAATATTATTAACCGTAATAAAAATACGGCACATACGTACCAGTCTGTATTCGTCCGTCGCGACGGGGCTGACGAGGCAGCGGTGCCGACGGCTGGGCGTTCGTCTGTTGTGGCTATCGCGGAATGATCGCTTTCCGGTCCATCCGCGTATCCCACAACTCCTGCCGCTCGTGCACTTAGAAGCATTGAGCGTTCGAGTGGTGTGAGGTTGTTAAATGCAAGCCCGAGCTTCTGGGCGAGAGTTTTGTTCTCCCGATCAGGCGATTCCATGACTAGGGCTGTGGGTGCACTAGGTTTTACTAGTATTTTTAAAATGGCCGCCGTCTCGGTTTCGGCACGAGTTACGGTTCCTGTAGATTCCCGCGTGTGGCTGCTATATGGAGTCGACATACTAAGTATCTGTTTGATGGACCGGCTCGTATGACGCCATTGTTCACGTAACGAAATGTGCAATTTAGCGGGAGATTTAAAATTTTGGATTAAATTGCCTTATTTCTCAGTGAATAAAGCATCCTTTGCTACCGGGAAAGTGCTTAGGGTACTATGAAACACCTAATCTTTCGAATAAAACAAACTTTTTTTTTCTCTTCATGGCTCCTTTAATGACCAACGGTTATCTTGCCTTCGCATTACAAGCCCTGCCCACGTCCATTTGTTCTTCTTAATTTTTACTAATATGTCCTTAACACGCGTTTGTTTTCCGACCCATTCCCATCTCCTCTTGTCGCTTAATGTTACACCTATCATCTTCCGCTCCATTGCCCGCTGAGTCGTTCTCAATTTAAGTTGAACCCTCTTAGTGAGCCTCCAAGTTTCTGCATCGTAGGTGAGTATCGGTAAGATGCAGCTGTCTCACACTTTCTTCTTCAGGGACAATGGTAGGCTGCCATTCATTATCTGAGAATTTCTGCCGTATGCACTCCACCCCATTCTTATCCTTCTTACCTCATGGTTGGAATCAGGGGTCACAACTTGGCCTAAATAGATATATCCGCTTTCCACTTCCACTGCCTCGCCACCTATCTCAAACCGCTGTGATCTCCCGAGGTCTTTACCGAGATCACTACTTTGGTTTTCTGCATATTAATTTTCAGGTACAGCTACCCTCTCCTTAGCGCCAAAGAAATTTGGAAGGCCCTAAGCGAATAACCTTACGGGGAAAACTAGCGAACAATCTTTCGGCATTCTTCGATAGGATGGCACTGTCAGAATTCCCACAACACACGGAAGCCGAAAATGCCACATACCGCCGTGCTCACTTCCCACCGTCGACCACTAGGGAATTTCAAGCGCGCAGCCTCTCTCAGTATCTCATGGCCGCTTCACGCTCATATCTCAAGGTTCATCTCACGTGCTCTGCAGCGACATAAAGATGTGAATGGGTTTCACAAGGGCAAAGGGCAAGCTATTTAATTATCAGCACAATCACGATGGGCACACAAAGGGGCATCCACTGTTTCCACCCGTTACGAACGGTTTTTCTTTGCGCAAAGACCACCACCGACCCCCCAAAATAAAGAGAAAGATAAAAGAAAGACGATAACTCGGGAGCACATACGCAAGCTGAGAGGACTGCGCGGGGAGGTGCATTCGCTCCACCAATTGCAATGTCTGGTTGTATAGAGCTCGAGAACCTATTCGAGAGGATGGTGGCAGCGGGAACACGCTGTTTAAGGCAAAAGCTTTAAATCTCTAGGTTTCATGTACGCGTGTTCTGAGGTTCAGAAATAGTGGTCCAATGAAGTTGAAGTTGCCCGAGCTGCGGACGTGCGCCAGGAAAAGGAAACATTAGTGAAATAGCAGGGTCGGAGAAGGCTCTGAGAAGGCTGGGAGATGTTTTTGGTTTTGATGATAATCAATAAACTTTATTTTAGCCGAGGCGCTGATGTTAGGGCACCCGCCCGGTGGGAGGATTCCTTAGTACGGGATGCCTCGGACTGGGCTGGCCATCCGTGCCCTCTCCACCAATCAGCATCTCCACCCACTGTTCATAGGTAGGGATGGGGTTAGGGGTGAGGGATGGGGATTGCTGGCACCCCCATACTATGTGGTCCAAGGTGCCTGGTTGGGGGCAGGATTTGCAAATGGCAGGGTATAGGGTGGGATACATGGCACGTAGCAGGGTGTTGTGTGTTACAAGTTAGTGTGTAGTCGAGAAAGATGTGTAGAGAAAGATAAGAACTTTTATTGGACACAACCGGCTAAGGGGCCGCCACGGACACCACCATGGCTTGTACCTGAGGGACCAGTGGTCGCTGAAAGTCTTCCTCCAAGCGACCCAGGGCCTCCGTCCAGTGGTCAGGGGTGGTTATGGCTGAGGGGGGGGTCAGAGGAGCAGGCCCACATGTGCTGTTCCAGTGTCGATTTAGCGCCACAGTGTCGGCAGAGTGGAGGAGATTGGAGAGCTGATGGGTGGATGTGATAAAGGTCGGCTCTGTTGGCAAGTGATTCAGCGTGAAAGAGGAGCCAGAGGCGTTCCTCGGAGAGGGTTAAGGATGGGTGAGCGGATTAGCCTGTTGATTGAAGGTTGGGTTTAACGCGCCGACGCAACGCAGGCGATGAGGCGCGCCGTAGCGGAGGGTTCCGGATTAATTTTGACCACCTGGAGATCTTTAAAGTGCGCCGAAATCTCGTACACACGGGCGTTTCTGCTTTTCGCCTCCATCAGAAAAGCTGCCGCCACTACCGGGAATCGAACTGGCGTCCTGGTGCTCAGCAGCGCAACGCCTTAGCCACTGAGCCACCGCGGCGGGTGGTTTAGCGTGTTGCGGGAGAAACGGTAGTGATCAGTGACCTTCCAATAAGTGGTAAGGGCGCCTCTGGCCGACCAGGAATACTGAGGACCCACGGACAGGAGGCGCGGGTGCCACGAACGGGAACTGGGCTGCGCCCGTAGCGCCGCATCCCACAGCTCGAAATCATGACCACGCAACTAATGACACAACCCACACCACTTACGACACCGCATTTCTACTCCGACAGGCATTAGCGGAATTCAAAGCCCTCCGAGCCGAAAACGCGGAGCTCAGACATACAAACCAGGAACTAAGAAAAGCTCTCCATGCCAAAGAAGAAGAAAGCGGACGCATATCTTAGCAGCCGATCAAAACTTCCTCATTCAGCGTAGACCTGCAAGTGCAGATAAATACACTCCGCGAAAATCAAGCCCTCATACAGCAGAACCTGTTGGCCGTCCAGGAAACCCTTACTAAGCTAAACACGACGGTAAAATAAAGGCAGAACATTCAAATTACGACGACGCCCTCTACCCCAGTGCGCAATGAGAAGCGTGAAAAGACATGCGCACGACCTACCAATCAAACCCAGATACCTCTATTTCGCAGCAGGATGGCTACGGCCTCACAGCGACAGAAGATACCTCTCACACTCTGACAATGGAATTGCCGGAGCTACTCGAAGAAACAAGGTGCGCTTATGTAGTACATAAGCAATGCTAGCTACCACAAAACCGGGTATGAAAGCACTACAGGAGACAGGATGTAGTACAACACTGCCTTACGGTTCACACTCACTCAACGTATTCAACTCGTATCGGGAACAGACCCTACCTTGTTTCCTAGCCTGGGGCTGAAGTGAATCCCGTCCCACTGAAAAGCTTGCCTATGTCCAATGCTGCGGACTACCCTGTTTACGTCTATCACTTCAAGCCCAAGTTCCCTGCCGCGCCTCACAATCTCGCTGTTAGCTGCGAGTACTGCCCGTTGGGTGTGCACGCCCTGCTTTGTCCCTTCCGGCACAAGGCAGACTGCAATCAGCACATTTGGGGCCGTCGCCCGCAGGTCGTTTACCCCCTTCGCTATCTGCTGGGAAAAGTTTTCCCTCCTCTCTTGAGAACATCGTTAAGCCCCGCGCAATCACCACAAGATTTCTAGCCTTACTCGACAAGGCCAGCTGCCCCTTGAATTTTTTAATCACCGTCTGCATCGTCTGACCGGGGAAACGGTCGACCTTCACACGAGTATCCCCCTCTACCCTTTCCATTACAGCAGCATTCTCTTCTTCATGTTCGAATCTTCCATATTATTGCAATGCTATCTTCTGCTCTTCGACTGGATTGGCTGGCCTATCTTTCATCACGTGGGAGAGGTACCTTGTGAAACCACCGTATATTTTCAGGGGTAATAACCGCATTAGTGCGCGCGAGCTTCTGGTGCGTTGTTGTCGAGGGAGTTGCTTCGCTGTGAGGTCGTTGGAAGAGTCACCGGGAATTGTTCGGGATTGCAGGTTTGGCCCCCTCAAAGGAAAGCGTGAGCTCGTTGTCGCCAGTTGCTTAATCCCAACGTTTAAGCTATCATAGATCCCAGACAGTTCTATGCGAGACAAGGCGACCAACGACATAAAGACAATGCTGGATGCGGTTACGAGCCATCCAGCTCAGATTTTGCCACCTCGTCCACGCCCGGGGACTTCTTTTCCTTTGGGCAGCAAACCCTTCCAGTCGAGGCACGGGATGAGCTGTCGCGGCACCTGCTGGTACCAGTTGACTGCCTGTTGACGCAGATTAGAACTCCGAGGCACTGAACCAACTTCTCTTGAAGTAGAACACGACAGTACTCTCAAGCGCTTCCATGGAATGGCTCTTCAACAATGCCAACGAAGTTTTTATTGAAAAAAGGGTTCGTCTGTCTGACTCCAACATCGACATGCAACTCTTGCTGAGTTCAAACAAGGGACTCTACTTAGTTGCGACTATGCATTCGGAATTTTTTTTCCCATCGGAGCTTTTAACACTACACTCCATCCCGTGTGATGAACAGGACCATATTAGCCAAATGCGTGCCAATCCCTCTTTATTAGAGGCAATTGTAGAGTTCTCTCTCCAGAATGGTCTCTATAAAGCAGTTCGATTCGTGATTGACTCAGCCCTTTATGGGTCAGTGATTCTGTGACAAGTGCGAACTGACTTTCTAATGGGACAAAAAGTGCAAATGTGTTATCGATTACTTTTATTTTCATATTTTTTTCCCTTTCCCACTCCCCCCCATCCGCTTCAGGGTCTTATGACCTCCTCCAATAAACAGCCAATCAATCAATCAATCCCATAATTGATTTCACATTTTCTTATTCGCTCTACATCTTTTTCCTCTTCTGCCATATCCTATAACTTTGTTTTGTTCTTAACATTTTACTGCTTGAAGAGCCAAAGAATCTGTCGTTTCTGTACTACGGCACGTGTTTTATTGTTTTCTCATTACTTTTATTCATTTGTGCTTAGTTAAGCTCTTACTTTATAATGTCGCAATTTGTGTCCCAGTATATTTTTTAAAGCTCAAATGTTTTTTACACTTGTGGTTAGGCTCCGTGTTATTTCCTGTGCTTTTCTCTTATGAGCATTCTTAACCATCGCAACTGATTCGTGCGTCACGGCCACCTACTTTGCTATCTTTGGTTGTTTCCTTTATCTACTACCCTGATTGTGTTTGGCATACTTTGCAAATCTTGTGCGTAGATTTTTACTGACTACACTGTCGGGTTTTTCTTCTTGTTATCGTCTTCCGACCTAAACTTGGATTGCGAACGTCGTAGTCGTTGCTGTTCTGCTGTGTTTTGTTACTCACAAATTTGTGCTGTATGACCCTACCCACTCCCTAAGTTCCTGACAAAGGGGCCTCTAAGCTATTTTAAATTAACTGTAATATTAAATCATTCGGGAGCGATATCAAAAAGTATACTTTAAATCACGCCTTGTGCTACTGTACCCAATTTTAAGTCTTTTATTATGAAAATGTGCGCCTACGGAATACCTGGAGCGGACTAGCATTAAGGTCAATCACACGCCAGGAAACAGCAGGGAGAGCGAGCCACACTGAAGCAGACGACCAATGCGAGAGTCCTTAAGCCAACGTCACGAAGGCGCGCTTCGCTGCACCGCCCGTTGCCCAGCTCACCGCCAATAGAACCCACGGTCAACTCCAAAGCCAACGCCCGCTCTACGAACCCAAAGGAAACGCTGTGCACCCGGAATGATATCAGGAAGTCCTCAATAGAATGCGCGAAATGTATGTTACACTACGTGTTAAAACATTTTTTTTCTTAAATCGGACCCTGGTACTCTCCCAGCTATAAAAACTTGGATGAAAGACAGGAGTTTGTTTATAGCTTGGGAGACACATTTTCGTCTCGCTTCTCGGGGCTGTTTTGTAGATTGCAGAAATTATGTCTTTGTCTACGACATTTTTAAAGCGAACGTTCAGAAATGATATGGATACCACGTCATTCTCAATCCGCTTTTGGCCATTTAGCTATTCTGGGGAGCCACCCTATGACGTGTTTGGTTTAATTGATTTGTACAGCCTGTGGCAATGCCGCTTACGTGATAGGTATGCTGAGCCTCCTAGATTAACGAAGTCATATATCCCAGAAACTGTGGCGTTTGTACGCAGTGTGCATAATTCTTTCGACCAACCATCTATTCGGTTCCCTCTTTTGAACGATTGTGTGGGTTTGCCTTAAGTTTGACGTATTTGTGCTTTTCCAAACTTCATTGTATTCTCCTGCTTGCTTAATTATGTACTGTTTTCGTATTGTTATGTTCGAGCGTATTCTCCCATGCAATAAGAACAAAAGACAGCTCGATCGGGGAGGCCCCGGTTTCTGAACAGTACTCAGGTTCGATTCCGACCCCGGGAAGCGCTTTTTTTTGTTTTCCTTTCTGGTTGGCTGCACATGTTATAGTTGCCCGCCGCTTCTAACCCCATACCCTTCGGGCATTTGGGACGACCCAGAGGATTGATTGGTGGTTTCACGTCGTAAAGGTGCCGGGTTTGATTACCGATGGATGAACTGCCAAACCACATTTTTGTTCTCGAGGCTTCGAGGTTTTTTTGCTGCGACGGACGGACACAGCTCGGCCTAAACAACTCTGCTATTATGTATATATATATATATATATATATATATATATTTATATATATATATATATATATATATATATATATATATATATATAAATATATATAGATATATATATATATATATATATATATATATATATATTTATATATATATATATATATATATATATATATATATATATATATATATATATATATATATATATATATATATATATATATATATATATATATATATATATATATATATATATATATATATATATTCGTCAGCGTCGAAAGAGTATTCAAGCGGAAAGAGTAAGCGCGACAGAACATTTGTCCGCGTGGAGGTATGCAAACGCCGCAAGAAACGACGGTGGCCCTTCCGGCGGCACAGACGTGCGGCAGGAACGCGTTTTGGCACCAGCCTTTGGAGGCCGGCTTTCACAGCTAGCATTTTAGCAAGCTAGATGAGGAACATCGCTAGCTGCAGTGGCGCCTCCCACGGCGGCCCGCGATTATAGCACCAGATTTCTCGGCCGGACTAGGAGGAGAGTCGACTTCGACCATGGTATATAATAGTATGAAACTCCATTGGTGCAGCCGCAATGCGGTAAAAACCGCAGAACCACACCTTTTTACTGCGTCGGCGCCAAAGAATTTTTTTTCCACATTTGTCATTCGCTGTTCTAAATCGAATGGACCTGTAGGGTCTTCTGGCGATGGTTCCGTAGCTTTTTAATGTAAACTTAAAAGCTCCCTTAACTCTTCTGAAATTAAAAAAAAGACATTGTTTTTAAAAGGGTTGAAAAAAACCGAAATGTGTTTTTTGGCGTGCTTTATTGACAAAACTAAAACACAAATAACTTTAAAAGCGTTTCAAATGCGTTTTAAAAGCAACTTTACTATGTACAATTATGGGTGTAGGAAAAAATGGTCCCGGAAAAAATGGTCCCGGAAAAACTGGTCTCGGAAAATATGGTCCCGGAAAAAATGGTCCCAAAGCCTACATAGGAAAAATTGGTCCCGGAAAAATTGGTCCCTGAAAAAATGGTCCCGGAAAAAATGGTCCCAAAGCCAAGGTAGGAAGAGAGAAAGAGAGAGAGACAAACATTTATTGTACTAATGAACAGGATGTTCTTAGGGCCTACACCCAGTGAGAGTCATCCTTATTCCAAGATGCCTTGGAGCTGGCTGGCCGCCCGGGCACGCTCCACCAGTCGGCGCTGGTCCGAGAGATCGGAGCTGGTCAGCTGCTACACTGGTCATAGGCTCATAGGTAGGGTTGAGATTTGGGGTTAGAGTGGGGCCAGTTGGCACTCTTATACCGCGTGGTATGCCAGCAGCAGGGCAGGAGTTACAGGTGGCAGAGTATTGGGTGGGGTACAAAGCGTTTAGTGGGGTGTTATTGGGATACGAACTGGTTTGTAGGCGCCGGAAAGTGGTTTCTTTGTCTCGTGTTAATTGTGAATGGTCCCAGAAAAATCGGTCCCGATGCCAACGCAGGAAAATGTAGTCTTGTTCGAGTAATACCAGCTAATGAAATAATGACCGTTTGTTTTACCAAAATTCAGGTTGTGTTCTTTTCATTGCCTCTCTCACATTTATTTTCTGATTTGCTATTACACTAGCTTAACCGACAGATATTTACATTAATGACATCTCAACCACATACGGCATGCACGAATCTCAGCACATCTGTATGTTTCAAATTCGCACGTTGTGAGGCAAAGGAAAAAATTCCCCCGCACCTCCCCTAAGGGAATCGGGCAGAAATGCGAATGCATTGGGTGCATCGATAAGTGTGTTGCGAGTACTGGCGTAATTAATGACGAGAGTGTGAACGTAATTATTTATTCATCAGCACCTGTTTGTGTTATCGTTGTACCTGACGGCCACAATCACTGCCTTGTGATCGCTAAAGTGCACGGTCAAAGGGTCTTTCAGAAGCATACGCGCGTCACAGTTTAGCATAAAGACCAGATCAATGCAACTCCCGTGAATGGTAGTGGGGCACGTGTCGAAGCCGGCAGAGAGACAATGCATAGAGTGCCTGGTCTGCATGTACTCGACCAGCCACTCGCCAATCTTCTTGCGCACGTCAACGTTGAAGTCGCCAACCAAGACTATGGGGTCAGAGGGTTTGGAGTGCAAGCGCACACTTTTCATAGCCGCGTCCAGTTGCGCGGCAACGGCGTCTCGAGCGAGGTTGGGCGCGAGGTACACGGTCACCACAAAGAATCCGTCTCCGGTGTAGGCAAGGGTGTACAAGTCCTTGTACGGAGACGTGTCTCGAACGGGAGACGTGGCAACGGCGTGCGATATCAAGTTCCCTCGGGCGTGTCCTCTCCCCTTGCCCTCCGCTACTCCCGCCCGAGCTACCACCTGCTCCGGTTGCTAGGCGCGCCACAGCTGTTGCTAGGGGCGAGGAGGAGCGCGGAGAGATAACACCTGCGGGCGCACGCCGACGGAGCACGACAACCCCCGACTAAGAAATGCATTCGCATTTACGACGACGACGACGACGAAGGCAGAACTACGAGGCGCGCGCTCACGTGCGCTCGCGCTGGAGTAATGCAGGCGCACGCCGGCCAACGGAGCAAGACAACCCCCGGCTAATAAATGCCTTCGCATTTAAAATTATGCTAGAAAAAGTTGATCGTGCACGACCTGGGAAGTTTAAGACGGAACCGCGCGCCAGGACATGGCGCAAGCCGGGGAGCGTGAGCGCGAGATCGCGTGCGCATGAAAGAAAAACAGCTGTACGGGAGATGGGTTGGAGGAGGGCTCTAATACAGGGTCACGCAGCGCGCGCCGGGAAAGTGAAAGACAGAGCCAAAGGAGGGTAAACCGGTGCCGCGCGACGGGGGAAGCGGAAGGTACCGAAAGGGAAACTAGGGTGCTCCTGGTGATGTTTAGTTAAAAGAACGAGCGTTGGAGGGGGCCGGCCAGGGCTGGTCAAATGTGGACGGGCTAGGGCGTAAATGTTTACATAAAATTCAAGACATATCAACCAAAAATACGATGCTTTCGCCTTCACATTTTCCCTTTTCCTCACGCTCTTTATTGCTGTTTATTGCTTTTGAAAGTATTTTTTTCTTTGTTCATGCTATGGATTTCAAGATTGCATATCTTAAATTTATTTACATTACTACAACCATTCACGCCATACAACCTTTCACGCAGCCTTCTTGGGCACAGTTTCTGATACATACTTTTATATGAATTTTTGGCAGCCTTGGGAAAGTCAGTGGGAAAGGTCAAGAAACACGAGGCAGTTATCTCTGGAAAAAAAAAACAAGTACAATTTATTTACAGTATGAAGTTATTTACAGTTTGAAGTAATGTAGGAAATTCCTTTATTATGCTGGGCACTTAAAAGCGAATGGTGTGGCTCACACCGCGCAGGAATTGTTCCATCGTTTTAGTTCCTTGGGTGTACCCGGCGCACAAAGCCTGCAGTTGGCGCTGCATCTGGACCTGAGATGACGCTGTGCGCTTCTTTGGTGGGGCTCCCACGGCCTCTTGTGCAATTTTCGCAGCTACTGATGACACCTCGCAGCGCAGAACTTCTATGGCCTTCCAGACACTTGGATGACTGTGTCCAACTAAACTACTAAATCGGCGGTTCCACGCCTCACAGTTGTTGTTTGTGCAGTGGCTGTCCTCCACTGTTGCTTCGTGAACGTTCCCCTCATCACATGGAAATCTCGGAGGCAACCGCCACAGATGGAGTGCTCCGTCAGGTCTTGTCAGGCGCCGAAAGCTCCCGCTGACGTAAGTGGAATCGAAGTACTCGGTGAGGTCACCGGCAACGCTTATCATCAAAGCACGAAGAAGCTGCATGTCATCTTCAACATCATCCACCGGCAAGAACGCAAGTTCATTCAACATGCCGACAAAGGTACGGAAGGAATCATCTTCCCTGTAGGAACTCACCAAGCCAAGCTCTTGAACCTTGCGCCACGTGCTTTGGCAGAGGTGAAAAAAGCATGCCTTCGTCTGCGTGTCCTCACGAAGTACTGTCTTTACGGCGTTCATTGCACCTTTTTTAAAATCGGTTATGACCACATCAGGTGCAGGGTGCAATCCCAGGGATGCACACTCCGAAATAATGGCAGTGAGGAGCTCCTCGTAAGCCTCTTGAGTATTTCGTGTCATCAACGCGTACGCCACAACCACGGTTCCTTCCCTCAGAGGAACAAGGATTCCGTAC
The DNA here is from genome assembly GCF_048455015.1 of Haemaphysalis longicornis. Taxonomy (NCBI): domain Eukaryota; kingdom Metazoa; phylum Arthropoda; class Arachnida; order Ixodida; family Ixodidae; genus Haemaphysalis; species Haemaphysalis longicornis. The sequence continues at coordinate 83,178,055 of NW_027526203.1, read as the reverse complement.
AGCTGCAGAAATCCTTTGGGGGCCTGATCAAAGTTCCCATCCATGAACCAGATGGCACTTTCGCTCAGCAGCCTAAGGCAAGACATGGTTGCAAAAATTAACAACCTCGAGTTGTTTTCAGGTCCGTTGTCGTGGATAAGGAACTTTTCTGGAGCAATGCCCCCCGTCAAGGTCCATGGACCTACTATCTGAAGGTCGCCGAGGGAGCTTGGCGTTGGCGGGTGGGAAATGCACCGCTGCTGCCGAATCGCTCTCTTCATGCTGTCCTCACTCTTGAGCATCACCTTCTCCTCTGCAGTCAACTGCTGCGTTGCCTGGGACACGACTTTTGCAGGGTTTTCGCTGGAAATGAGAGCAGTTGTCTTCACACGTAAACGTGCTGTCGCAACGTTAATGGAAGAAGTACTAGGTGGGTGATCATGATCTGAGCTCATTGTGACGTTTTCTGTGCCTTCAACGGTGATCACTGACCCTTTACAGCCTTTAGCACGCTTCATGCAGCGCCACCGGAACCCAGCTGCTACATCCTTGTGCCGGGTATACATAAACCCTTCGAAGCATAGCTTGCGTTGGCCCTTGTTCGAAGTGATGACCTCCATCCTGAAACATAGAGCAGAACCACATTTATAATAATTTGTTAGGCGAGTTGTTGTGTCTAGCGGGTAATTAAAAAGTGGCACCGTGTGTGCTTTCTACACCGCAAATGTATTCTATAGACGGTCGTCATCTGCCGTCCCTGCCGCGTGACACCCTCTCATCTCTCTTGCTCCGATTCCTCATGCTCTTCCCTCTTTTTTCGTGGATGCCGCCAAATGGTCAGGGTAGGAATCGCGCAAAAACTGCCGGATTAGATAAATTTGGCGAAGACAAGACTCTGGATTACGTGACCATGAACGCTAGGGTAGTGTACATGTAAATATGTACAAGTTGCATAGTTTTGATTTCGTCGGATCATAACTGCAAAATTGTCTTTTCTTTCTATTTCTCTTATTCTTTGTTATTTCAAATTCTTTTCGACCAATTCTCTTGATTACGCTAGTATGTTACTCCCGCCAATTCCACATTTTTGCGCGAAAGCAGAGCGTGACATGGCCCTGGTTTTAAGGGGTACTACGAAAAGAATGCTATACATATTTATAAAACATGCTTTAATGCCATCATTTAATGTAAGAACAATTCCTAATGAAGAAAGAAAAAACACGACGACAAGAAAGGTAGGTCAAAATGTATAGGGGTCGTTTTGCATGTGCGATTAGTTTAGTGCAGTGGCCAGTTACATAATGTAAATGACGTGATAATGAAATCACCAATACTACTATTTCGATAAAATGGACGCAGGTGGTTCGATAAGACGATATTCTTTAAAGGCATCCAGGAACCGGGCCGTGAAGACGGGTGCCCGTGAAGACAAAATGCAACTTAGCCTAAATTTAACATAGCTACCCTTTGGTAACTCATTCAGCTCCACTCCAATCCCGAAAGTAGTTTTCTATGCAAAAAAAAAACAAAAAAAAACCCGAGGAATATAGACAAGCTTTCAAACTTCACGCTACGCTTCAGCAGTGCCGGGAAAAGAGAGCACTAAAAACAAGGTATCAGTTTTCATGTTACGTTACCAAAATTGGGTGACATAAACAGTTGGCTATATCTGAAAAAACAAAAATAAACTACGATTGAACAAACATAATAAAATATTTATATAATATTAATCATATATCTTCCCAAAAAATAATCCCGAAAAACAATGAAAAATAAAGAATAAAATCTTCCCTAAAAACTTCTGAACTAAATGACTGAAAGATGAATGAAAGGATCGTGAAAATAGGCCAACCCTGTAACACCGTGCATTTGTACAGAAATACATAAACGGCGGAGTCAACGCATTTAATTGATCTAGTAGTCTAAGTGAACGTCGTTTTTAAGACGAAAGAAAAGGGATCCTTAAAGCAGTAAAATTACGCGGGGTAGCTAGCTGCTTTTTAGGCAGTTTTGGCATAGCCAATCTGATTAAAAACATAATGAAAACAAGCGGCGTAAGATTTCTGTGCATTAGGAGACACTTCTCTGAATTTCTACATTATTTTTTTTTTCTGTTGCATTAAGATTGGTGTCATTTTTATCGGGACAAGGCAGTCTGATTCAAACTTGTGTTTTGCCTGCCTTTTTCTTTTGAATGTGACATTAACTTGCAATAGCTACACATGGTTTTGAGGCGCACCGCGGTGGACGGCTGCAACAGAATTTAGGCGACGTCGTGCGTTTTGAAATATGCGACAAATGTCGTGCTCAGTCTCGCTTCACTTTCCGTGTTGAACAAAAATACAACCCCTTAATTAAGTAGGAATCCCGATTGATTGATTGATTCTGGGGTTTAACGCGCCGACGCAACGCAGGCGATGAGGCGCGCAGTAGTGGAGGGCTCCGGATTAATTTTGACCACCTGGGGATCTTTATCGTGCGCCGAAATCTCGTACACACGGGCGTTTTTGCTTTTCGCCTCCATCAGAAAAGCGGCCGCCGCGGCCGGGAATCGAACCCGCGACCTCGTGCTCAGCAGCGCAATAAGTAGGAATCCCAACTATGACCTCGAGTCAATGAGTGTCTAGACAAAGCAGTCAATCCGAAATTAGATACTTAGAGAAGGAGCCAAGTTTAGGCCATTTGTGATCGGCATCAGAAAAAAATTATGAATTCTCCTATAGTCCAGTAATGATTTTTCTAGAGTGTTACGGACGTTGTCGTCCTGACTAATCATTAAAGGGAAGGTGAAGCGGTTTTAGAATTAAAAGAAAAGTTGACTAGCAGCAAGTACACATTGAATAGTTCATGTGTACGAAATATTTTCGCAATACATGCAATAGAAGCGGCGCAATGAGCAAACAAAAGTGGCCCGATGCCCCGCCCCCATCTCGCCGCGCGTTGCCGGAAGACCGAAGAGCGCGGGCGAAAACCGGCTGAAAAACGTCATACCTGGACTTCCGGCCGGATCGGCCGCCTCGGCCATGCTCTTTTCGCCGTGTTTCCTTGTGAATGATACTTGTTGTTGTTGTGGTTGATAGCACTCATTTGTACAATTTTCGTGTTCAAAAAGTATGCACGAACGCCAAACGAGGCATACGTTATCATGCCGTATTCCTAAGCAGAATAATGCCACGCAGGTATGCTTGATAACATACGGAAGCGACAGCCGAGGTGGCTGTGCCTGATGACAGAGAATATACTACACTACGTTAAATACTTTGTAAACCGCTCCAATGCGTTTTTTTTTATGCGACGGACGTGAATGTTCACATTAGATTCTAGATTTAGGAAGGATGGGGAATACTGCTGTACTTTGACCGGGGATGTTTCGTTTCATTCCAGAAATCAAGTCACATTTGTTCAGGAAATACTTGTTTCGTTAAACGCGTCGATTTTCTTTCCCTATGGGCTCAGGACAGTGTTCAAAAAAACAATTTTTTGGCGAAATAAAACAAGGGGCCAATCCTGATAGAAGTTCTCTCCCGGCTAAGAGGTAAACAGTATTCCTACAAAGTAAAAGAACCAAGACAACCAGATTACTTATTTTGCAAGTATACATGTCACGATAAGGTGATGTTTGTCTGGAATTAAAAAAAAAACACCACTCCGAACCACCACCGTGCCATAATTTGTGTTAACTGCGGGGGCCTAATTTTTTGCCCAAGATTCCGTGTGGCTGCATATTATAACCTGGCAAGCACTTGTTGTCACTGAACCTCAAGTGTGCTCCAGTGATAGTCTGTGATATATCTAATGATGATACTAAAAAAATTAGGAGCGAAGAGTAAATATACGGCCTCTGTCCGACTAGCGCGGTAAATGCTTAAATCTAGAAATGCTGAAACAGGTCAACGATTCATTATCACAAATGTTTGGTGATTGCTACCTAAAGTAACGTAACTACAACGTAACTGCCTTGTCCGACTGGTCTGTTAATTATAACGAGGTGGCCGTAATATTGTAGCAGAATGCGCAACGCACAAGCGAAAATCAAGCCCTTCTACAGCCAATAATGCTGAGAAGGCACTAGTATGCTGCAGTGTTTTTAGAATAAATGCATGTGAAGCAGTAAGACGCCACTCATCGAAGTGCAGCTAGCAATCGCGGAGGCGCCGTAGCGCCGCTGCCGAAATGGTGCGCGCGTGTGGGTCTGTGTACGGGGATGAGTAACGGGGCTGGGGTGGGCGACAACGAACAAAGGAAATGCGGAAGCAGAGTCTGCTTGTTGGTTTATGCGTGTACCGGCAAGATGTGTCTTGCATATACGTTTACAGCGCATGAACGCTATTTTTTCGCGTAGTGCACGTACGTGCTTTTCGCTGGTAGATTGTTTATAAAACGCCCATTAATCTTCGGCATAAATGGTTTTGTGTATAATAAGAAACACTTAAGGCAGTACCTAATATTAACATAAGGTATAAAATCCCCCTATGCTGGTTGCCTAATTCAAAAATATTTTGATGGAACCCACTAGTCGACGTCACAGTCACTGCTTTGGGGTTCTCTGTCGTGTTAAGCAAATTTAAGCTCCAAGATAATTGAACCAACAGCACGGGAAATTATAAAACAAACTTCCAGTCATGTGCGAAAATTAAACTGCAAGCTAAATTGCCGCAAAGGCAACCGTGCGATCGTTCGCAATGCTTCCGACAACCCGCGCGGCCGAAGGGTGTCCTCCTTTGACGTCATGACGGGCGCAACCAATCAGGGGCGTCAAAAGACGAAAAGCGCGCGTCTTTCAAACGGGGCCGCGTTTTTTGCAAGATAAATGCCACTTGGACGCATGTACGATAAATTTCAATGTGATATTCGGAATCAGCGCGCAAGAAACTATATAACTGTTAATCTAACTCAAATTTTTTGGAAAGCGCTTCAGCTTCCCTTTAACGGATGAAGTGAAAAAGGCCCTGAAGCCAACTCTTCGTCTTTAAAATAATTGCGTAATCATATATTTTATCAACTTTCATATAAGTCTAAAGACCGTTCAGAAAGCTTTGCGTAAAATCGGCATAAACGGAAAGAAATGGTAACGTAATTACTTACAGTTTGATAGCTGCTGATCCGAAGTAGAGCCTCGTTTCGATGGTCAAAAAGGGCAAAGGAAAACGCGCCGCAGCCGGCGCCTTCAAATAACCGCTACTAAGAATAATAGCACCAATTAAAGCAGATATTCACAAATAAAACGATTGTACGTAGTTGAGAGACTTCAAAGGTACGCGCGCAGAGCTTCAAAATAAAGGTTGCGAATGGTCAGGGATTCGCGACGACTGCTTTATTTATATTGTTCGTTCGGGGATTTTGCAAACCTCTACGGCCGTTGGAGGGCAGGGGGGGGAGGGGTGCACGTTGCAACGTCCGTGCACACGCAGTTTCGCCCCTGCTTTTAAATTACCCACTTTCGAAAGGACCGCACACGCTGCACCCTTTCCTCTTCTCCCGCAAAAGTCAGCTTCTTACAAGTTAGGGACAGGGGGCCCCGCCCCTTCGTGGTGAATGGCCCTGCGATAGAAAAATAAGGTGAAGGAAGGGGTTTTTGGCTGCGGGGACTTGTTTTGGCGCCGCGCAAAAAAAAAAGCAATAAACAAGCTATATATTTTCTGGCTATTGTCACGCAACAGTTTTTTTTTTTGCAAGGCCACGGGGGAAAGCGAGGGGACGGCCTGAGGGGGAACGCACCCGCTCGCGCCGTAGCAGAGTACGCGCAGTCAGTGACAAGCTGACGCACGGGCACATTTGAAAATAGGGTGTCGCTGGTGTCGTTTCCCTTTCTCGTCCCTGTGTCTGTTGCCTTGTCATATTGGACCGATGTCTCAATAGATTTCGCTATGTGTCCATCATCATTTCAGTAACGGCAACCCCAGGCAACTTTCAGCCCAAAGGCTCCCGAGTGCTTCTGCGCTTAAATTTCACTCAAGGGTTTATTCACCCAAGAGAGCACGGCCTTCGGACATGGACTGAAGCAAGATCCCGAAGCGTCTCTTTGTGCATTGTCCATCTCCCCGCGGAGTCGGGGGTGGCGTCGGCGAAGGAAAGGGTAGGCCCCTCCTCGGGGGACACTAATTGGTGCGCTATTGGGAGGCGCCGACACACTTCGGAGCACGAACACATTTCTTCCCCCCTAAGAACAGCGCGTGGTAGCGGTCAGGGGGGTGTCGCTGCCGTGTGGATTTGCGTAGGTCGACGGCCTGGGGGTGGGACGAAGACTGGAGCTCGCCGTCTGCACATGTGGTTTTCGGCGTTGCAGCGGCGCTTTCCATAGTCAGATGCCAGGCCCTGTTGACAAGTGGTGACACACAACTTCCTTCAGAAGGGGCTTGTTTGCTTGAAGACCGCCTCAGCTGGCGGAGCTGGTTGAGGTGTCGCCGAGTTGTCGTGCCGGAAATCTCGAGGAGCCACGACCGCAGGCCAATCCGTTTTTTCACTGTCGCTGTGACCCATTCCCGCTTGTGTTAAAACTGGCCGGCGAGCACGCGTTCTCCCTTTTGTATCCACCGGCTACGCGGTGGGTCGCGGGCATCCTGTGCCGCCTTTGAAGATGGTATCTGGTCCTACGGCCGTGAGAGGAGTTCTCATTTCCCGCGAAAACATTAGCCTCGCAGGGGCCTCCACTGTTGTGTGCTGCTTGAAAAGGAAGCGGGAAAAGCGTCGCTGTAATAACCCTGTCTCGTCTCCTTGCAAGTGCCCTCTTCAATTCGGGCACTTAGCGTTCGGCTTGGCCGTTTGTTGCTGGGTGGTACGGGGCGGATGTCACAGCTGTGACGCCGTTTTCTTTGTAGAACCGCCTGATCTCTGCCGACACAAATGCCGCGCCGTTGTCCGATACTATTTTTTGAGGTAGTCCGAACGTCGCAAACAACGCACGCAGGGCATCGATGACTGCCGTGCTGCGTCGGCTCAATCACATCCTGCTGCTCGAGCTTGCGAAGGTCTTTGTCGTACGCCGACTGCATGGCAAAGGGTACTGGCCTGGTTTTGAGAAATTTGGGGCTGTCGTCCTGATGGAGCTCTAGGTTGATGAGAGGTCCTTTGTGACCGGGAATATCCTTAGCAAAGACCGTTTCGTACTTCTTTTGAGGTCGCTCCACCAAATCCGGTCGCTCGGGAATATTGTCCTCGGTAGCCTGGTTGAAACCTCCGATCGTTATCCCAAGAGCATCGAACCAATTTCGGTCCAAGTGGCTAGATCTGGCCCCTCGCACGATAAGTAGTGGTAGCTGGCAGGTTGTGCCGTTGAAGCAAACGTCTACGTTGGCACTTCCCATTAGTGGCAAGGCCTGCCCTGACCACGTTCTCAGGTGCGTGTCGTCGTCGAGCAAGATGGGTGCATGCTGCCGCCAGGTCTGGTGATACGTCTGTTCGCTAATGAGCATACATGCTGTTCCGGAATGTTAACAGAATGCCTGGGACAGCCCGTGCACCGAAATGTCCGCACAGAGACGTCCTGCACCGAAACGTCTGTGCACCGAAAAGTACGTGCACCGAAATATCCGCGCACCGAAATATCCGCACCTAGATGTCCAGATCCAATTATAACGATTACACGTAGAATTTTCGCAAAACCAGCATTATTCTGGATACTTCTGGATACACTTTGCCATTTCCCGTCATTTTTTTATATTTTCCTTATATTACAGTTTTCAAAATTTAGTTCGACCAATTATATCCATTTACGCTACTATAACAATTACATGTGAAACTTTCGCGAAATCTGCATTATTGTGGAAATGCTGCGCGGTATACCGTTGGCCATTTTCCGTAATTTTGTAAAAAAAATTCATTCTTGTTGTAATCCACACCAACTAAAAAGCAATCGGTTATTCGAAATTGTCTCCCGATTACTCAGACTAAAATTTTTAATCGATGCTCAGCACTGCCATCCATCCATCCATTCATCCATCCATCGTCCATCCATCAAACCGTCCGTCCGTCCATACTGTCTACCCAGTTTCCTTTGCTAGATATTAGCTTCCAGAGGCGTTCACTTCTGGCCTATATATGAATAATAAAGTATCTCATCTCTTCCTCAATCCATTAGCTGAAACCCAAAGGGACAAAATCAAAACCGTAACAAAGTTCACATCTGGCTAACTTGAAGGGAAACACCGCGACCAGAGCACGGGACCATTTTTTCCTAGATTGCCTCTGGGACCATTTTTTCCGGGACCATTTTTTCCGTTTCCGACAATAAGTTATGAATTGGTGCCAAATGCAATAGGTTTAACTTTCTCGTGAATCTATTGGTCACAGCATTAGGTGCTGTATTGGTTGTACATTATGATGGACGAATAGGGCGCCGAAATGTCAACACTAAAATAACTATTTATATTTAGTTGCTTGTTTGCGAGCCCTTATTGCTCGTCAAACAGAAACTCCCGGGCCATGTTCACACACGCGAGAACATACGAACGCAATCGCAGCCCAGGTTCGGAGGGTTTACCTCCACCATTGGACCTTAAAGGGACCCTGCAACACTTGCCATCGACTACTAGTAATGTATTTTGGGATAAAGTCTATTGTCCCAGAAATCTCCTCCCGCAAGAATTATGAGAATCCGTTCACAATTAACGAAACTACGCGCGATGAGAAATCGCGCATAATCGTTCCCTCTCAACTCGACCGCGGGCAACGCGACGAAAGCTGCGCGCTCTCTCCCAGAGAGGGGGGCGACTCGCGGCGTTCTCTTCGGCGGCCTTCGATATATCACATGCCGGGTAGTTTTCTCCTTTTCTCCGCTACGCGGAGGGGCCTATTTCCGGTCTGGTGCCACAAAAAAGCAGGCATGGGTGTCTGCTCGAAAGTGCGCGCTCGGGCTGGTAGGGCGTTTTTGAAGCAATAAACGTTTGTAGTCGAGTGGTCCCGTTGAAAGTGAAGTATTGAGCTCATCACTCAAACTCCGCGTGCACTCAAAACACAAAAGAAACGGCAAAACTGTGCCTACAGTTCAGGCATAGAAGAGGTTCGTACACAGCGATGACAACGACGGAAATGGGAGAATCTACCCGCGAAGTTGACCAGTGACAGCCGATCAGGCAGCCATGGCCTATGTGACGTCCCTCAGGCCATGCATAATGAGGACAACTGAAGAGAGAGCGGTTTGTTTTTCCGCGTCTTTCACATCGATTTGCGCGCTCACCGCTTCACGTGCACGTGTAATATTTGGCTCAGGTATTCCTGGCAGTGTAATCTAACCGTTGCGAAGGTTTACTTGCACTGTTCAAAGAGTGAAGCAGTTGGGGCAGCCTTTCATAGCTCTTGAGAACAGTCTGCTCATTGGGAGGGGGGGGGGGGAATTTGTCAGCATCTCAAAGGGAAGGGCTAATCACTCTCCTGTGTAAGGATGAGTCGAGGAGCTCCGACCTGCGGGAATGGCGCCCCACTACAAGTTGATTGCCAAGTGCCTCGCCACGAGGGTCACACATGATATAAATGCCATGGTCGGTCCGTACCAGGCGTGCTACGTGCCTTTTCGTTCGGCGCAGCTGAACGGCTTTGTCCTCAGGGACTTGCTTGAATGGGCCAACATTAAAAATCTTTCCGGTTTGCTTTGTAGTTTAGATCGGGAAAAGGTTTTTGATAGAGTTGGCCACGCGTTTATTATTCAAACTTTAGCCAACGCGGGCTTAGCAGACAATGGTAGGCGCTTTGTACAATGGGCCAACTTCCGCGCTTTCAATCCACGGCCACGTCTCAGATAGTTTTCCGATCAATCGCGGGGTCAGGCAGGGCTGTCCTATTAGCCCTGTCCTATATGTTTTGGCTATCGAGCCGCTCTTACAGCGGCTCGCGTCCGATCCGCGTATAGGCAGTTTCCCTCTGCCGCCGGGTGCCCCGCGCGTCCCCATTTTCGCCTTCGCCGATGACCTGACGATCGTCGTGCCAGACGAGAGCTCTCTTTGCTCCACGCTGGACGTGATCGCTAGGTAAGGCCAGGCCAGTGGGGCGCGCCTCAACCCCGCCAAGAGTTCGGTGATGTACCTTCGACCTTCGGGACGCACCACTGCAACCAAAACGCGGGCTACCGGTGTCTTCGGAGGTTAAAATCCTTGGCTTTCGCTTTTCCGCATCTGGTTCCGCCCCCAGTAACTGGCATGGCGCGTTAACTTAGCTCCAAATGAAGGCTCGTAATTTCGAATCGCTGCGCTGCCCAGTGACCACTTGCGCCACGATCGCGCGGACTTTGTTGTTTACGATATTGAGTTACATCGGCTCAATCATCACCTTGACCGGGCGAACCAACTGGAGGCGGAACTATTTGTGTTTCGTTTCCTCTGGGGCGGCAAGCCGGACTGGGTCAAGAGGCAAAAAGTACAACTGCCCAGAAGTAAGGTAGGCCTCGGCTCACCGATGTGAGAGTTCTGGCAATGGCAATGCACGTGAAGTGGACGCGGGCGGCGCTGGGCTGTGAAATTCCGCTAACCAGCTGTCCCGCGTCTTACTTTCTTAGTACTCGTCCCTGTTTGTTTATGCAGAGTTCCGTCCGCAACAACGTCGTCCACGCCGGTACTCCTTCACTGTTATACAATGGTGCAACGAATGCCCTGTTTATTCTCCAACAAGCAGTTCCGGATATAGATTTATTCGCGTACCCGCTGAAGGTACTGGTAGAAATACTGTTCCCCAGCCTCCCACCGCATGTGCAACAGTACACGCTCGCAAACCGGAATCCAAAATGGAAATTAATTCTCACAGACTTTCTAGAGCCCCCCATGGCATCCTTCCAATGGCTCTTGGTGCGCGGGAATCTTGTTTTCTGCACCAGACGCAGTCGTGCACCTGCAAGATTAGTTACAGCGCACCGCAGGCAGTTTGTTCTGCGGGGCGGCCGAGTCCACGCTACACATCTTCTTGGAATGCGCAATCCCGAAGGCGCTCCTACGGAAAATAGCACAAATATTCGATCTCCCTGGCATCCCATATGAAACAGTGCGGTTCCTTCACCCACTCCCGCGCGCAGCAATAAACCAGTTTGTTTCGCGGCTTGTGGAATGTTCTTACCCAGTTTGGCTGGCCCGCTGCGCTGTCACTCCCTCAGAGCGGCGGCCAGGACTCCATGAAGTACTTGCAAAAGTACGGAAAGAGATCTGGTTTCACCCGCGAAGAGAGCGGCGGCGGCTTGGGGCCTAGGGTTTCATCTCCACCTTGTGTTCACCGGAAATAATCTTTGGGGAGGCTGGGGGAAACATTTCTGTCACCTACTAATGCTTCTAATCTCCTGTCTTGCAGAATATCGCCTCGTAAGTATCGCGTTAGTAATGGTTTTTTGGTTTTTCCTTATCGCACAGGCATGAAGAGACGGCAGACTATCGCCTCCATCCGCCCAGGGAGTGGCGTAGTCTTACCCTGAGTGGCGTAGTTGGATGATGATCGGTGGATGGGTCTTGTAGCTCTGGGGCGCAGCACTCATGTGCCAAGCCCCCCACCCCCCATCTGACAACTGTAAGCCTGGGGTGAATCATGCCGTCGATAAGTATATTTTTCCAACCGTGGCGTTTTTCCCCACTGAGACGAAACCGTTGGGGGATAGAAGTACTTTACTGTAGATGTCTTGTGAAGCCCGAAGCGTTTTAACGGGAGGACTTGAAGAACGAGTGCACCGATGTGTTTGAAATACACGTTTTTTCCCGCGGAAATGAAACGTTCTAGAGCGAGGCGCTGGAAAGCGAGTGTCGCGGTGTTATAGTAGCGTGACTATATACAGGGTGTCCCAGCTATCATGCACCAAGATTTAAAAAAAGAGACATTGCGTAACTCGAAGAAAACGTAGTGCACAATGTTTGTAGTACTGTGAACAAAGGGAGAGTATTTTTTTGTTAATGAGACTTAATTAATTAATTGTAATTGATTATCTAACTCGAGAAATACTGTCCTAATCCCTAAAGTGTCAATGAGGCACTTTTAGGTAATCGCGAGGGGCATCTAACTGCGCTATTTTCAGCGACGAACTAATTGCGTACTCAGTTATTCTGACTGATAAAGGAAACCCGCGAAATATGAAAAATACCACGTGACGACGCTTACGCGCGCATTGTAAAGCAGCGTCCCCAAACAAAGCTGATTGAAAGCAACTGCTTCGCGTGTTACCCGCCCGAAGAGACAGCGCATCACCTTGATAATAGCATGCATGGAAGGAGCAGCAGCAGCAAGATTCGCGGGACGCGTGTGCAGATAAGGAACAAACTCGGTCGCGATTTCTTCTTTCTTTCTTTCGTCTATTTCATTCTGGCTAACCCAGAGGCAGCCTGTTTGAGCGCGTTGCTTTACTGTGCGCGCGGAGGCGCCGTCACGTGGTATTTTTCATATTTCGCGGGTTTCCTTTATCAGTCAGAATAAATGTGTACGCAATTAGTTCATCGCTCAAAATACTGCAGTTAGATGTCCCTCGTGGTTACCTACAAGTGCCTCATTGACACTTTAGTGATTGGGACAGTATTTCTCGAGTTAGACAATTAATTACAATTAGTTAATTAGGTCTCATTAAAGAAAAAATTACTGTCCGCTTCTTCACAGTACTGCAAACATTATGCACCTGGTTTCTTTCGAGTTACACCTTTACTATTTTTTTAAATCTTGGTGCATGATAGCTGGGGCACCCTTATACATGAAACGACGACGACAGCAGACGCCGACAGCCCGAGCCCCTAGGGGCTGTGCCCCTAAAAGCATAACTAAACCCATGTACTGCTCTCGTCAGCCAAAGTAAGGTCGTGGGCGTTGGCGTTGTGGTGGGGTTTCCGGGGAGGGCACTGCCGCAGTACAATCACTAATGGCCGGGCCTTAACTATCAGTGCTATCAGGTACTGTCGGTAACTGTCCACCGACGAGATTTGATGTTCGTTCCACACTTGTCCCACTGCGCGATCCGGAAGCCCATTTCGCTCTGCAATGCGAAAACCGAAGCAAGAGCGTTTGAAATCCGTACTCCTTCCGGGCAATACGACATGGTTTCGTCCTACCGGATAAGTACAAAGATTACATATTTAAAGCTTCGCTTGAAAATGAAAATACCTTCTGTGTGAATGCCAGCGGGAAGGCCAACAAACCACACCTGCAAGTACGCGACGCGGAATATACAGATCGAGAACGCCGCAGCCGAGGTAATTCAAGCATTTTACTCGGAACGGAAGTTGATGAATGCTCTCTGGACGCAGCATTTCACGGGCGACACAAACAATACACGAAGCCACGAAGATACAGTACCGTGGCGTGGTTAGGCTAGATGCAGTGTTGTAAGGAACGGCGTTCCAAGGAGCGGCGTTCCTGGAACTAGTTCCTTTTTGGAGGAACGGAGAAACGCCATCGTTCTGTTAAGGGTCGCTGGAACTGTAACGGTAACTTGTTAGGTTTTTGAAGGAACAGTCCCTGCCGTCTTGGTCTTGGTCACCGATCGCTCAAACGGCAGTTGTAGCCTAAATAAAGTTCCACATGCGAGAAAGGGGATGACAGTGTGGTGAAAAGTTGTGTTACGTATTGTCATTCCCAGCTGCACAGATAGCGGCGATCAAATATCCACCACGACGCTAAGCCTAAAGTTCCCATCACCCGAGCCGGCCTGAGCGCCCGATCAACGCAAGCCGGTTGCGGGCTCAGCGGGCTCTCATTGGCTGTGGCCTCATGACGATCTCAACGACGGCACGACTGCATCTGGCTTGCCAGTCGCACGTCGTCAGCCTCCTTTGACCAGCGAACGACGCCAAAAGAGGTCCTAACGATCAATCGTAACGATCAGTCGCACGCGAATCGCGTGCACCAGTCGTACATGTGTCCAGTAACTAATGCACCCGAATCGCTACGACACCGAGTGTGAATTTTGCTCAGAAGTAGGAACACTCTGCCGCAGAACCGGGGTGTGCGACTTTAGCACTGAGCAACCTCTTCTCTTTGCGTCAACTACCGAAACAAAGCAATGGGAGATGCTGCTGTCCAGCCTCCCTCATCCTACCCAGCTTCAGCAGGTGGACAGAACACAGGCGGCGCGGACTGAATATGGGCTGCACTGAAGATGGATGACTCCCCTGGGCCGTACTGTTGGCCGCTCACAAATCTAAATAGAAGTATCTCCTCCTTCTGCACCTCTACCTCCTCCTCCTGCTCCTGCTCTGTCTCTTTAGCCGATCTCGTCGCCTCCGTCTGCGACGGTAGAGATGGAGAAGTGAGATCGTCTAACAATGGGTTTGAGCTTTAATTTTATTAAAAGTTTCCACGCATGTGCTACAACAGTACAACTCAACGAACCACCGGTCATGCATCATGCATTAATTTAACCTTACCAAGAATATCTCTTTGAAGTAATAGAGGGTGTGGTTAAGTGCATTGCACTTCTCTCTGGTTTCACTATTTGTAGAGCGACGTGAGGGAATTTCAGTGACCTCGCATGGGTAAGTTGTTGGTGCCGTTTACAGCTTTGCTTTCCAACTACATTTACAAGGTGGATTGGCGTTAATTTTTTTTTATACCTCTACCCCCCAAGGGTTCTTTCGCGACCGTTGGTGTCAACAGAAAACTCCCACGATCAAATAAAAAAATTCAATGGAACCGAACCTGGAACTAATAGCGTAACACAGCAAGATGCCGTCGTCTTACCGATTTAGCTACGAGCCCACGCGTTGACGGGGAAGGCAGGTGGTGAACTCACTAGGCACATCTACTGGTTTACCGTCTGCATTCTCGCTAAATGCCACGTGATAGTGTCACACGATTTCACGTGCCGCCGTGCGCTCCATCCACGGCACGTCTAGCGGCTCCGTGCGCGATTTGCGCGTGCGCTAGGAGTTACAAAAATAAAGGAAGCTCAAACCAATGCATGGCGTCTGACTTATAGTACGCCAATGTGCAAAAGCCTGTGGCCTCCAGTGTTCACGTAAAAAATCACAGCTCCTTGTCGTCCGCCCTCACGCCAAACGACACATCATAGAAATCATTAAAATACTCCTTGATGGCCAGGCCACCACTCCAAGCCCCAGCATCAAGATCCTGGGCCTACATCTCCAGGCCAACACCAACAGTGACGTATCGTTGCAGCGCCTCAAACGCAGCATCAACCAAATCATACACATTACCAGGCGAGTTGTCACCAAGAAGCGAGGCTTCAAGGAATCCGATAGCTTACGATTAATTCAAGCTTTTGTCCTCTCGAGAATCACTTACGTCAACCCCTGTATTCTTCACGGCAAGGAGGACATAAAGAGGCGTTATATAAGGATTAGAAAGGCGGTTGAGGAGGCCATTGGTCTTCCCCTGCGTGTGTCTACAGAGAGGCTGCTTAGCACAGGGACCTACAACACGGTGGAAGAGCTAATAGAGGGCCATCTTTCTAACCAGAACCTCCGAATGAGCAGAACTGCGGTGGGTCGCCGCATCCTTCACCGGATTAGCTGGGCAGCACAGAATGTCACTCCGCTTGATCTACTCCCGCACTCTTTGCGACAAGAACTATAGATGCTCCCTTTGCTTACAAATATGAACCCTTCACACGACGAGGGTCGCCGACAAGCACGGGCTCAAGCGCTCAGCACCACCCTCGGTGGGGATCCTGCAGTTATCTACACTGATGCCTGCGAACATCGAGGACACTAGTACGCCATCATCGTGGCCACCTCCGGAACCAACCTAATTGCGTGTGCGTCACTTAAGACTAAGACATGATGGCAGCAGAAGAGGCAGCCATCGCCTTGG
Organism: Haemaphysalis longicornis; assembly: GCF_048455015.1. Lineage (NCBI taxonomy): Eukaryota > Metazoa > Arthropoda > Arachnida > Ixodida > Ixodidae > Haemaphysalis > Haemaphysalis longicornis. The sequence goes on along the minus strand of NW_027526203.1, from coordinate 83,162,362 downwards.
CTCTCACGCAACCAAGGGTTCGGAAGGTACTAACCGATTCCCAGCAAGCCTATCGTAATTACCAGTCGGATTGGGTGTCCCGACGTGCACTGCGTGTGCTAAAAGTCCACTCCCCAAACGGTAGCATTCAGCTCATCTGGACACCCGCTCGCGCTTCCATGGAGAGCAACGTATACGCCCACCAACGAGCCCACGCGTTTACCCACGTGCTATGGAGCTGCACGAGGACAGTCACCCGCCTGTCTCGTTCAGGGCCATAACCCAGCATTATCGGATTCAGAGACAGACCCTACCTTCACCTTACCCTGACCTTACCAGAGAAAAACAAACTGATGATGGTTTGATGTTTATGGCGCAAGGCCAACTGGGGCAAAGAGCGCCAAAACAATAGTCGTATATGAGAGGTGATACCTTAAACACTAAGTAAAATCAGCAAAAACAAAAGTAAAATCACAAAACGACAATGAGCATGGCTGGTGTATAGGGCCAGATATCATGATGCGTGATAGGAAATGAGGTTTAAAAACTTGACGTCCGACAAATACTCAAACACACGTTTCACGGAAACAATGGCTTCGTCACCTAGGAAAAACGATGGATGTAGGGGAATATGTTGTCTGTAGAGTTCTCTGAAGTGTTTGTGTCGTGTTGTGTGAAGTGCCTTGCATGTGATTAGTATGTGCACTACGGATAGGGCCTCTCCGCACCTGCTGCACTGGGGTCTAGGAGATCCCGCCAGCAGATACGAGTGAGTTGCATGCGTGTGCCCTATCCGTAGCCTACCCAAGGCGACTTCCGTGTGTCTGTTGTGTGAGTCAGATGTGTACCGTCCCAAGTGTGGCTTTATTACATGTAGTTTGTTGTCTGTCTGTTCGTCCCAGTGTGTTTGCCATGGTCTGCGCAGGTGTTGTCTTATGTGTGGCTTGAGATCTGTGTAGGGTACCGTTGTAATGTCCACAGTGTTCCTGAGTGCAGCAGCAGCAGCCCTCTCATCTGCCAACTTATTCCCAGCGATCCCTGCGTGTCCTGGGACCCAGCAGAGGACCAGCTGATGCTTTTGTGCATACACGGACATGATAGTGTTGAATACAAGATTAACTATGTGGTTTTTGGGGAGCTTGTGCGATGACAGTGCGCGAACAACACTCAAAGAATCTGTATAGATGATAGAATTGGGAATTTGAGTTTCAAGAATGTGTCGTACAATCAGTAAAATTCCATACGCTTCTGCTGAAAAAATTGTTGTGTGGACGCTCGTGGTTCTGGCTGCACTGAAATCCGGACCATGAGCAGCGCAGGAGACCATGGTGGAGGTTTTAGACGCGTCACTATAAAATTCTGCAAGTGGGTATTTAAACTGCAGAGACAGAAAGTGCTGCAGTATTGCAGCTCGCGGTACCCGATTTTTGTCAAGTTTCATAAAAGAAAGGTCGCACGACACAGGACGAACTTGCCAACGCGGTAAACTGTTTGAAAAGGATGACCTGTACACATCTAAAAACGAAGCACTGAGATCCGAGGCTCGCTCTTTCACTCTAAGTGAAAAGGGCACAGGAACGGATGGGCGATTTACAAAGAGCAGAGTTGTGGATGTGTCGTTAAAGACAGGATAAAAAGGATGATTATTCAGCGATGAAATTTTAAAAGCATAAAGCAAGTCCATGTATGTTCGTTGGTTCTCAAGGCTCCACTTATTACACTCAACATAAATACTCTCAGCAGGGCTAGTACGGAAAGCACCCGATGAAAGACGAAGGCCCAGGTGTAGAACTGGGTCAAGAATTCGCAAGGCTGTCTTAGTCGCCGACCCATACACCACACTGCCATAGTCCAAACGAGACTCAACCAAAGCAGTATACAAGCGAAGCAAGAGTTCTTTGTAGGAACCATAGGATTGGTGGGAGAGAACCTTAAGTATATTCATTGTTTTGAGACTTTTATTTTTAAGTTCCTTGATGTGGGGAATGAATGTGAGTTTGTGATCAAACACCACACCTAAGAACTTGTGCTCCTTATTCACAGGAAGCGACACGCCATTAAGAGTAATGTCTGGGTCCGGATAGACCCCGCGCTTCCTGGAGAACACAACGCAGGAGCTTTTTGCAGGATTCAATTTAAACCCATTCTTGTCTGCCCAGCCGGCAAGCTTCTTGACACCAAGCTGGACTTGACGTTCGCATATTGACATATTACATGATTTGAAAGATATTTGCACGTCGTCTACATACATAGAATAAGAGATTGTTGGCGGCAGTGCCTTTCCAAGAGAGTTCATCTTTACTATGAAGAGAGTGCAACTCAACACGCCACCTTGCGGCACGCCATTTTTCTTGGACGTGAACCTTTGAAAGTGCACAACCAACTCTTACTCTGAACGTTCTCTCTGACAAATAACTAACAAGGGTGTTCAACATATTACCCGAAAGGCCGAATGACCTGAGGTCACTAAGGATCCCATAACGCCAAGCGGTGTCGTAGGCCTTCTCGAGGTCGAAAAAGACAGTTAAACAGTACTGCTTATGTACGAAGGCATCCTTGATGTATGAGTCAAGTGCAACCAGTTGATCATTCGTGGATCGCCCCACCCTGAAGCCTGCCTGGCAGCTCTCGAGAAGACCGTTGTACTCGAGGAAGTACACGAGCCTGCGATTTATCATCTTCTCGAAGAGCTTGCACAGGCAGCTCGTCAGGGCTATTGGACGGTAACTTGAGGGGGACGACGGGTCCTTTCCCTCCTTCAAGAAAGCCACTACAATGGCCTCCCTCCAAGAGTGTGGAATGTGCCCCGAAAGCCATATTTTATTGTATAGATGTAGAAGTGCTTCAAGTGTGTCTGCGTGTAGATGTTGTATCATTGTGTATGTGATGTTGTCTGGGCCTGGAGCTGAGGGTTTACACGTGCTCAGAGCAGCCCTCAGCTCATGTAGTGAAAAGAGGGAGTTGTAAGAAGTCTGTGATATGTTGTTGTCGTGTAGGGACTTCTTTTCACAAGAGGCTTTATGTTTCAGGAAAGTGTTCGTGTAGTGCGCTGAACTGGACACGTGTTGGAAGTGTTGTGCGAGTGTGTCAGCCTGGTCTTCCAGTGTGTCCCCTGTTGTACTGACCAGGGGCAGGCTGTGTGTTTGTTGTCCCTTGAGTTTGCGTATACGTGTCCATACCTTGCGTGTGTCTGTGTGCGAGTTTATAGATGTTATGAATGAGTGCCAAATATCTCTTTTTACCTCACGGCGCACACGTTTTCCTAACGCCTTGGCCCGTTTGAACAAGAGGAGGTTTCCCGACGTGGGGTACCGACGGAGGATACCCCACGCCTTGTTCTGGGCCTCTCGCGCCCGCCTACAGTCCTCATTCCACCACGGCCTCCGCTGGTTGCGCGGGGCACCAGAGGCGTGGGGAATGGACCTTTCGGCGGCGTCGAGGATGTGCGCCGTGAGGAGTTGTGCGGCTTCATCTACGTGTAGGTGTCCTATGGATGTGTGGTGTAGTTTGGATGTCTCTGTAAATGTATTCCAGTTAGCTCGTGCTTTATTGAACCTATTATGGGAAGATGGACTGCATGGGCCTTTACCTATGTATGTAAGTGAGGTGGGAAAGTGGTCACTGCCATATGGATCAGTTCCCACACCCCACTCGACAAGAGGAAAGAGAACTGCGGAGCCAATAGCCAAGTCAAGACATGAGTATGTGTTGTGTGCTGTGTTATGATATGTAGGCTGTTTATTGTTGAAAAGGCATGCTCCCGAAGATGTAAGGAATTTCTCTATAAGGCGACCTCTGGCATCCATGCGAGAAGAGCCCCAAAGAGTGTTGTGAGCATTAAGGTCGCCTGTCAGGATGTATGGTTCGGGCAGCTGGTCAACCAGCGCCTCGAAGTCAGAGCTTAAAAGTGAAACATCAGGAGGAATGTATATGGAGCATACCGTTATCAACCTATTAAATATTATCAAGCGTATTGCTACAGCCTCAAGGATAGTGTTCAGAGTGACAGGGTGGCATGCTAAGGATTTCCGGACGATTATGGCCACACCGCCAGAAGAGTGTGTGCAGCCATCCCTGTCTTTCCTGTATACCAGGTAACTATTCAAGAAATTTGTGTGCTTAGAATTCAAATGTGTTTCCTGAACACACATTACACTTGGCTGATTGGTATGCAGAATCTCATACACGTCGTCAAGATTATTCATAAGGCCTCTGCAGTTCCATTGAACAATATTTTCCCTTCCCATTATTTGGTGTGAGAGCTACTGGAGTGTGTATGTTTATGTGTCGTCTTTCGGGGCTGTGACTCTTGGATTGGGCTTTTTGGGCGGCCTATCTGTAGGCTTGGACGACGGAGGCCGCTCCTTGCGCTGCGTTGCAGGCAAGAACGGCACGACGTCCGTCTCGTCGTCCGATGTCCTGAGTGTGCCCGTCGAACCGGGCCCCCCGGACTTGGCCCCCCTTCGGGGGCCCTTCGTTTGACCCGCCACCGCCGCTGGTGTCGGGGGCACCAGAAGTGGCACGGGCGGTGCGGTGGCGGTGGGAGCCGGTCCGGGGCCCGTGGTGTCCATGGCACCCTCCAACGCACTGGACGATGGGGAGGCACGGACGGGAGCGGCACCGGTCCCGATGGAAGAGGTTGCCACCACAACCGCTGCTGGCTCAGCGAGCGGTGTGGAGGCGGGCTGGGCTGCCTGAGGCAACCCAGGGGGGGGGGGCGGGGGCGGGACCAAGTCCGACTCACAGTACTGGGTCCCCGCCGAGACCAGACGCCGCTCCGCCCCCCGGCGAGCCGCGTCGGCGTACCTCCCCAGGGGGAAAGAGGCGAACCTCTTCCGCGCCTCTGGGAAGGTGATGTTTTCTGTCACTTTTAGATGGATTATTTTCTTTTCCACCTTGAATTTCTCACACTTCCTGGAGTAGGCCGCATGAGGGCTCCTGCAGTTTGCACATGTGAGGTTGTCAGAAATGCAGTTGTCAGTGGGGTGGTCCTGCGCTGCACATTTCGCACAGGTTGTTTTGCCGCGGCAAGAGGTTGTGCTGTGCCCGAACCACTGGCACTTAAAGAAGCGGCGCGGGTTCGGTATGTAAGGACGAATAGAGCATCGGATGTAGCCTGCATTTATATATTGCGGAAGTGTCGAACGGTCGAAGGTCAGGATAATATGTCTGATGGGGATTATCTTATCGTCCCTGCGCATCGTGATGCGGCGCACAGCTGTGACGCCCTGGTCCTTTAAACCTTCGAGAAGGTCGGCATCTGTTTCCGTCAAGAGATCTGTCTCAGAAATCACACCCTGGGAGCTGTTTAGGCTCCTGTGGGGCGTGACCCTGATGTCCAGATCATGGATGCGGGTTTCTGCAAGAAGAGTGCGGGCTTGTTGTTCAGCATTGACTTCTACCAGGATTTCTCCGGTCCTGAGCTTTTTAGCTTGATATTTGCCACCTATGGTGCTTTGCAGAAATTTAGAGATCAAGAATACGGACATGGAAGCGACAGGTCGTGCTGAGTCAGCAGACTCAATCACAAGAAAACGAGCATAGTTATTCGCGGTTGTTGACAAGACAGTTGTTGAAAGAGGTGGGTACGAAACTTCGGTGCGGCCCCTTTTCGGGGGCCGATCACGTTTGGGGGGGGGGGGGTTTGGAAAATGCCATATGACACATTGGAAAGCAGGGACACGGGGGTACTTTCTTCTTTGACCTTACCCTGGTAGCCAAAGAGGTCCCGGAGCTCCCTGCCTGGTGAACAGACAGGGAGCCCATCCGCCGGAGCTTGACCTGGGCTCCGACGGCCACCATTCGTGGTTTCTAACCCTCCACCTATAAACACATCGCCACGGTTGGATCCAGCTTATGTTTGGGGGCTCGGGGTCCGCGGTATCGCCAGTACCGTCACCAAGATTGCTCAAGGTGCCCCGTGCGGGGAGAAAAACAAACTATCATAGGGCACATACAATCCGGCTCCTTGACACACCCGACGTTCACTTAATGCACCTGAATCGATACGACGCTGAATGTAAATATTACTCAAAAGCAGGAACTCTCGGCCACATAATCGGGGTGTGCGACTTTACCCCTGAGCACCCTCCTCTCTTCCCGTCAACTACCCAACAAAAGGAATGGTAGATGCTGCTGTCTAGCCCCACTCTGCCTACCCAGCTGCAGTTCGTGGATAGAGTACAGCGGCAGCGACAGAGTACATATGGGCTCCAGTGAAGAAGGAACCACTCCGGTAGTCCGGAGTCTGGGCAGTTCAGAAAACTGAACAAAAGCACTTCCTCGTTCTCATCCTTCTTGTCCTCCTCTTCCTCCTTCTTCTTCTCGTCCTCCTCCACCATCTCCGCTGGCCGATCTCGTCGCCTCCGTCCGCGGCGGCGGAGCCGCAGAAGTGAGATCGTCTAACACCAGGTTTAAGCTTCCGTTAATTTTATAAAAACGTTTCCGCTCATGTGCTACACCAATACAACTCAACCACCACCGTTTATGCATCATCATTGATTTAACCTTACCAAGCATATCTCTTTGAAGTAATTAAGGCTGTCCTTAAGTGAATTTCACTTCTCTCTTGTTTCACTATTTATAGAGCGACGTGAGTGAATTTAACGACCGTCGCATGGGTAATCGTAGGGGGTGCCGTTTACAACTTTGCTTTCCAACCACATTCACAGGGTGGATTGGCGGGATTTTTTTCCGTGCCTGCTAGCCGTCCGCTATGCGCCGTTCTCATCAAGCGCGCCCACGGAAGTACGTCACCGCTGCAAACCGGAAACTATAACTGAGGCAGCCAGATACAAGGGCTCACCCGAAGCGGCAGTACAGTGCGCGTCAGGCTTGTCTAGGGCAAGCAAGCGCACGGCTTCAGAGCGTGCTGGCGACAGCTGCTGATAGCGGCTGTGTTAGATAGCTTGCCTTTGCGCGTGCGCGGATCTCGGACAGGCTCACGCCAATCGTCGTCTCGCATGTGCCACTCTAGTTTCCAGACGCCACCACCCGAACTCGTCGAGCACTTTTCTTCCACAGGGCCAACAGTGAGCGTTGAACAGACGCGCCTTTCGACGCAGTGCACTATCCCCGCAGGTGGTTTCGCAATCAAGCAAAACGGCCTGCGCTAATCTTCTGAATCTTACGTTTAGCCAACGCCACCTGTATAAACATTGCCTAACGCATGAGCGAAAAATGGCCAAACAGCCAATCTCCTGTTGCTCTCTCCTACCCTTCCCCGCTCCGTAGCCTTCCCTTGCGCTGCCGCCGGCTGATGCCGGCTTTGCGCGCTTATCTACTCGGTTCACAGGCCCTGAAATTTTATGAGTGGGGCATCCCACCGCTATCCCCTCCGCATTTAGGTATGGTTTTGACCCCGCTGTTCGCACTCCGCATCGGTACGCGCTTCTAAAGTTGAAGACTGTACTGTAGAAGCGCCCGGACAGCGTGGCGGGATCCCAGCTGCTTATCCTTTTGTTTCCTATAATATTATGAAGTTTACAAGCGCGTGATATTATTGGAAAGTAATCGCAGAAGTGAGCGCCTGAACAAAAAACGTGCACGCAAGTTTTTCTTCTCTAAATACTCGAGAAAGAAAAATATCAGTAAAATAATGGCTGCCCCAGCAGAAAATATCGTTTTTCTGTTAGCTATATGTCTACCCGACAATCAGTATGTTCTTACACTATTTCAGTCCGCCTCCGTCTTTATCTTTGGAAAAATGCAGCAAGTATGAAGCGAGCGACACGTTGAACGAGATAACCAGTGCGCCACAGAACTAGCGCCCCGTCGCGGCTAAGATGTAAGCGAAACGGCCCTTGAAGCCCAACAGGCAAGCTGACAGACACACGTCGTAGAAGTGGGCGCAGCGTTCGCGACTCGCGAGCAGTGACGTAAGGCGAGATGTCCGCCGGCACGCGCCACATAGCGGATCAGTGCCTGAACTAAGCGTCCCTACCCTTCCCATTGAAAAGCGCGCAACGCTTCAGGCAATGTTAATACAGGCGGCGTTGGTTTAGCAAACGAAAAGCGCGAAACAAGAGGGCACTGCAGCCCTTTCCGTCGAACCTCTTGTGCGATCACGTAACGCCTGCGCTGATAAGGCATCGCGTCGAATTACGCGCTTATTCCCGTATCGCCGCCTACGGCTGGCAGTGCAGAGCAGAAGCGCCCCTTTCGGTGGGAGGCGTCTGTAAGTTTGAGTTGCCCATGCTAAAAGGTAAGCGGCTCGAGCCTGTCCGAAATCCACGCACGCGCAATGGCAAGTTATCTCCAACCAAGCCGCTATCAGCCGATGTCGCCAGCATGCTCCGAAGCCACGCGCTCCCTTGCCCTACACTCTTAGTCAATTCCTGGTTATACGATCCGCATGCAGTCGGGCCGCCGCGTCAATTTAAAGCCGCTTATAAAGCGGCAGTTCAGGCGGCCTCGAGCACAAGCGGCCCGCAAAACATGCGGCCCACCGAACACGCGGCCCGGCGTTTAAGCGGCCATATTGAGGGCCGCCTAACTAGAGGGCCACCTAAATCCCGGGCCATGTGTTCGGCGGGCCGCTAGCCGTAATTTTTCTACCGTAGCCGTAATTTTTTTATTAGCCCGTGATGCTAATATATTGCCGCTTACGAGCGGCCCCCAAATAATACGGCCCCTCAAATCGGCCTTGTTGCTTTTCATCAAAAGAAAAGAAAAACAATCAATGCACTCAGCCAGGATCGGTTCTATCCGTTTTAAAGCAAAGCTTTTTACCTCTACCCCCCAAGGGTTCTTTCGCGACCGTTGGTGTCACCAGAAAACTCCAGCGAACAAATAAAAGAATTTACTGGCACCACCGGGAATCGAACCTGTAACTAATAGACTAACAAAGCGAGAGCCCGTTGTCTTACCAATTTAGCTACGAGCACACGCGAAGACGGGGAAGACAGTTGGTGTACTCACCAAGCACATCTACGGGTTTACCCCCTGCGTTCTCGCTGAATGCCACATGAAAGCGTCACGCGACCACTCACGCCCATCTAGCGGTCCTGTGCGCACCTTGCTCATTTGCTAAGAGTTACAAAAATTAAAGCAAGCTCACACCAGTGCATAGCATCTCACTTCTAGTGCGCCACTGTGCTAAAGCCTGTGGCCTCCAGTGTTCACGTAAAAAATCACAGCTCCTTGTCGTCCGCCCTCACGCCAAATCAAGGAATACATTCAAATACTCCTTGATGGCCAGGCCATCACTCCAAGCACCAGCGTCAACATCCTGGCCCTACATCTCGAGGCTAACACCAAGAGTGACGTCTCCTTGCAGCGCCTCAACAACAGCATTAACCAAACCATACACATGATCAGGCGAGTTGCCACCAAGAAGCGAGGCCTAAAATATTCCGGCACCTTTCGATTAATTGAAGCTTTTGTCCTCTCGAGAGTCACTTACATCAACCCCCTGTCTTCTTCTCAACGAGAAATCCATGGAGATGCTTTATATAATGAGTAGAAAGGCGGTCGAGCAGGCCATTGGTCTTCTCATGAGTGCGTCCACCTGAGGCTGCTGAGCACGGGGCTCCACAACACGGTGGAAGAGCTGATAGAAGGCTATCTTTCTAACCAGAAAATCCGACTCACAACTGCGGTGGGTAACCGCATGCTTCACCAGATTGGCTGGGCAGCCCAGAATGCCACTCCAATTGACGTACTTCCAGACTCTTGGCGACTAAAACTAAAGATGCTCCCTTTGCTTAGAAATATGAGCCGCTCACATGACGAGGGTCACCGAAAAGCACGGGCTCAAGCGGTAAACACCACCCTCAGCGGGGATCATGCAGTTATCTACACAGACGCCTCCAAACATCGAGGGCAGCAATACGCCATCATCGTGGCTACCTCCAGAACCAACCTACTTGCGTCTACCTCACTTAGGACCCCAGAAATAACGGCAGCAGAAGAGACAGCCATCACCCTGGCTCTCACTCAACCAGGGGTTCGGAGGGTAGTAACCGATTCCTAGCCAGCCTACTGGAATTAACTGTTGGGTTGGGTGTCCTCACCTGCATTGCGCGTGCTAAAAAAACCACTCCCCAAACGGTTCCATTCAGCTCATCTGGACACGCTTCAATGGAGGGCAACAAATACGCCCACCCAACAAGCCTGTGCTTGCACCTCCCGTGCTATGGAGCTGCACGAGGACAGTCACCCGCTTGTCACGTTCAGGGAGATAACCCAGCATTATCGCCTTCTGAGACAGCCCGTACCTTTGCCTTACCCTGACGTTTCCAGAGAACAGCAAACTACCCTACGGCTCATACAATCCGGGCTCCTTCCCACAGCCTACGTGTCTTCACTTAATGCATCCGAATCGCTACGACGCTGAATGTAAATTTTGCTCAGAAGTAGGAACACTCCACCCCGTAATCGGGATGTGCGACTTTAGCCCCGAGCACGCTCCTCTCTTTCCGTCAACTACCCAACATGAGCAATGGGAGATGCTGCTGTCCAGGCCCTCTCAACCTACCCAGCTTCAGCGGATGGACAGTACACAGGCCGCGCGGACTGCATATGGGCCCCACAGAAGAATGAATCACTCCCCAGGTCTGTACACTGGGCCGTTCAGAAATCTGAATAGAAGTATTTCTTCCTGCTGCGCCTCCTCCTTCTCTGCCGCAAATCTCGTCGCCTCCGTCCACGGCGCAGAGACGGAGAAGTCAGATCGTCTGACACTGGGTTGGAGCTTACTTCGATTTTATGAAAAAAGTTTCAACTCTTGTGCTACACCAATACAACTCAACCAAACACCGTCATGCATCATGCATTGATTTAACCTTACCAAGAATATCTCTTTGAAGTAATAAATGGTGTGGTTAAGTGCATTTCACTTCTCCCTGGTTTTACTATTTGTAGAGCGATGTGGGTGAATTTAAGTGACGTCGCATGGGGAATCGTTATAGGTGCCGTTTACAGCTTTGCTTTCCAACCACATTCACGGGGTGGATTGGCGCGATTTTTTTTTTTTCGTCCGCATTGACAGGCGAACGCCAGCACCCCGTGGTGAATGCTCTAATATACGCTACGTTATACAAGACACACAAAGTATTCATAAGCACATTCACGTAACCCTACGGGGAATCGAACCTGGGTCTACTACAACACATCAAGGGGCGATCAAGAGGCGGACATCATAACCACTGCGCCACGACCCACGGGCTGCTGGGTAGTGCTAGCGTGGGCTTATAAGTATTCTGCATGCTGTTGCGCGTCAAGCATGAGTCTTAAATAACACATTCGGCGGCGGGTGGCTTTCTTTAGACCACCGTTTTTGAATCGCTCTACCAAAGAGGCATAATACTATATGGTTTGCGGGAATTTAAGTACACTGGTACGAGCGGAAACCTTTTGTCATGCTCTGTGCCCGTTCCAACAGTATTATGCGCCGTGCGGGGATTTATTCAATCGATGCAAACGGAATTGATAGCAGGTATTCTGCCTGGTTACCGAAAGTATTCTTGGCCATTGGTGGAAAGTGTCCCATATGACAATGCTTGCAAATAACTAACACGTAAGGCGCACTGTTGTACTGCAAATAAGAGCTGTCTCGTCACGAGTGGCAATTATACCAAGCATGAAATGGTGTACTAAATTTTTTCTGCTCGTCGTAGCTCTTCTGATGGTGCGGTTACATGCTTTGACCTTTGTTTTTGTAATAGGGGTGCGGTAGTAAAATACGCATCTGGTATGTAATGAAGCAATATTAAATCACCCACTCTACCTAACATTGTGTCGCGACGCCTGCAGAATTGCTGCGTCGACGCCCAGGTAAAGAGCCTTTGGGAGGCCAGATACTGCGTTTTCTTTTGTGGATCGTGAGCACACAACAAATATCTTAGCGTTTTCTCGCGCAGGCCAGATAAGCGCCCGGCCGTGTAACTTGTAACGCCCTGCATTTCCAGACAAATGCTGGTTTCGCGGAAGTTTCACCTTTATTCATTATAATATCGTAAATGAAGATCATTGGTCAAACAAAATTTTGACAAACTAAAAAATGGGAAAAATATAAAACAATGACGAAAAATGGCGACCTGTATAACGATTTGCATTTCCACAATAATGCAGATATAGCTGAAATTACGCTTTTAATCGTTATCATAGCGTAGATGGAGATAATTGGTCGAACAGAATTATGAAAAACTAAAGAAAAAGGACAGTAAAAAATACGGAAATGTTGAGCCTTGTTACGCCCTTCATTTACAAAAAATGCAGATTTGGCGCAAGTAAGTGATTGATAGGGTAAATGGAGATAATTGGACGGACCGGGCTTTGAAAAACCAATAAAATTGGCTCTAGCAGACTTACACTCAAGAGAAGCGGCATAAAAATGCGGCGCATTAGCAGACAATTCTCGGAATTCGTGCAATTTTTTTAAGTGGCCTCGTTTCATTCGCGCTTCCGTTATTAACGAGTTATATTATTGTACGCCGAAGCGCAAGGTCGCGGTTCAGCATTTTCAATACTTTCAAGGCAGTTCACCAAAACCATAGCACTTGGGGATGAACGCACACTAGAGCATCGAAAGTTTACGCCGTATAAAACAATGCCACAAATAAATGGGTTGCAATGGCTGCAATTTCCCTAAATCATTTTTAATTTGTGCCCTTCTGGAACATCTTCATGACCTGTTTTTATGCAATGAGGTTTTACCTTCATAATCTCAGTATATTGCAACCTGATTTATCAGGCCTCAATGCGCATACCACGAAAAAAAACTCCCTGTATTTATAATGCCATGTTACAAGCAAAGCTGTAAAGCAAGTATCTCTATACCTAAAACCTATCCGGATCTTGAACTGATAGTTTATACTCATACAAGCTTGGGACACGAACAGAGAACTGAGTTGGGTAGGTAAATGTTAAGTATTTTGTCATTCTCGAATTCATGAGCATGCACAAGTGTGAAATCAAAATTACAAAATGACACTTTTTTTAAACTGGGAAACAGCGCTTTAAACGAGGACAGCGAAGAAGGAGACACAGATAGTTGATCATCAGTTGATAGTCAGCGTCAGTTGATAGTCAGCGCTAGTGTCTGTGTCTCCTTCTTCGCTGTCCTCGTTTAAAGCGCTGTTTCCCAGTTTAAATATGAACCAACTGGCCCAAACCCAAACTTTAGTTACAAAATGACACCATGTCGAAGTAGCGATGTTTTCTTTTTATTTGATATCCAAAATACAAATATGAACACAAACGACTTATACTGAAATAACAAATACAAATATTAGCAGATTGCCCTTATGGAACACACAAATGAAAATATTTTTGTGCAAGAGCAAATAACGGCCTGTCAAGATAAAATTATTGTTTTAATTAATTTATTTATAGAATTTTCAGCAGCTTGCTGTTTACAAAACAGGGAGGAAACTCGTCTTTTTTCAGGCTACTGACTGCAAAACGCCCAACGTTTGGCCTAAAGCTGACGGGTATCTCATGTCCTTCATGCAATATAATACCAAACAAATAAAAAGTACATTCTCTGGGCTTCAATTATGGTCCAGGTACACCACTTCCGATGATGTAGATGGCCTTTGTAGAATCGCCCCAAGCAATCTTTGGGCCGGGAGCTGCTGCTTCTAGAATTTCGCACCACTGGAATCGAAACAGCGTTGTAAACATCTCAAAAACGTTGAGTCACGGGTAGCAATTTGTTGTGTTGGCACTGCGCGAAGAAACGGCAGGTGAATAAGTGACCAGGTACAAAAGGGTGGCGTTATTTATCGGTGGTAAAACAGTATAGCCTGAAGGGGCGCAGCAGAAGTATTACCAACGCGTTAGCAGATATGCGAAAATATAAATCAGGTAAGTGCATCGCTGTTGTTTAGGCAATTATTTCTTTCTTACTGTTTGTAGATTCAAACGCACTCCAAAAGGACGTTTTCTTCATATACATAGGAAGACCGAGCGCTTTTTCAGTGCAAAGGCGTGCGAGAAAACGTTGCCATAATTTTATATGACGGAGACACGTCAATTGCACGACGAAAAGAAAGTCTGTTCGCTGTTACATACGGAGGGTAATGTGCCCTAGTTTATTTTTATGAAACAATTGCCACCAATAGTATGGCGCAAAACATTTAATTAAAGATGGAAAAAAATTGCTAGCAATATCTTTTGATACAGCATAGGTAAACTGCGCGCACCGAGCAACAGCCAGCTCATCTGTAACAACATTAGAAGCCACAACTTCGAGCGACCTCCACGCCGGCGACGCGCCGTGTGTGCGCTGCCAATGCTATCATGTTTCTGCAAACCGCGAGTTGACACTCCAGACAGACGACAGCTGTGGCGAACACAACAAGATCGGTGCTGGTGTTACTCATACATGTTGCTTCATGTGAAAACTTTACCACTAAAACGCACCGTAATGAACTTTACAAATCGCCGCAGAAGCCAGACTACTCAACGCGCCAGAAAAGTCACGAGCCGAAACGATGACGCGAAAACCTAGTTATAAAAAAACGTTACATAACTTTTTGCTACGCCTACCGAAAATGGCAAGCAGTGGCCATGGAATATTGAAAAATACAAAATTCAAACTGGGTTTTATGTGCCTTGACCTGGACAATGAAACGCATGGAAAAATGCAATTTCTTTACGACACCACGGTACTCTTTACGGCAACGGAAGTGCATCACATGTGCAAGCGTTTTCATTTTTCGCCTGGATCCCAAAACGGCCGTCGCACAGGGAAACCAAATCATCTCTTTAAAGCCCTTCAAATTTACCGTACGGCCCCGGGTATCGGAGAACGGTTTTGGCGCGGGCTTCTTACGACGAAGAAAAAGGCATAATTTCATGGCCTTTACTAATTGTCTGCAAACACCTATTTTTTACAGTCTGCGCCCCCCACCCCTCGGAAAAAAAAAACAAGAAGTCCAGGGATCTATCCTTTCGTGTTCAACCGGGCTATGGCCGCAATACACACACGAGCCGGCTTGAAATGTCGTCGCCGTTCGGCTTGCGTGACCGGTGGCCCTAATATTCCCATCGCATTTGCAGTTGTTTCCACTGTTGCACGAACCTCGAAGCACACATTCGATGTCAGCGGAAGCGAACGTGGTCAAGAAAGTGTGAACGCTCGGAACTAAGTATGAACTACACAGAGCAGGAGTCAAAGCGCGGGACCCCAACTTGCTCCGCGGTCAAATTCCTCGCACGTGGGCGATAGAGACAAATCACCGTACGACAACTCGCCGCGCGCGAACTTTTTTCCACTCCTACTGCGCATGTGCGCGCGAGACATTTTTGAAGGTTTTTCGGCTTTCGCCGCGTCGTCGGGCGCGCGTCGTCGGCCACCGCAAAAGTAGCTCGTGGGCGATCGTGTGAGGAGGAATACGCGCATGCGCCGCAAGCCACACATATCACTCGGAGCTTCACGATTGCCCCCCTTTTTTATTTTATTTCTGGCGTCAGGCTGTCTGCTAGTTTATAGCCGTGACACTGGCCGTTGGTGCAGCATATAAGCGTGATGCAACCACCTGAGGTTTTGTCACGGAAAAGAAACCTGTCAGGGCCTCTTATATCACGGTATTGAGACTGCCCACCGCATACAACTAGGACGCCATCCGGGACGCGACTAAGAGTGTAGACAAGCCTGATGCGCACTAGATTGTAAAAAGGAGGACAATGATGCCTTGGCCGAGACGAAATAAAAGGTGCGCTATTCAAGCAGGCAACGCGCCTGCGGAGTGAAGTTCGTTCGGCGCACCCTAGGTACCCGCATGCTCGGCACATACGGGCGCTGTAGATATATGCCCGCAACTTACGCCCCTACCAAAGCGCATCTCCAACCTATGCTAATACCGGCGCTAACATTGTGTCACCTAAATAAAAATAATTTTAAAAGATTAACACCAGACACTCTCAATCCCTGGAAAACCTAAATCTGCACGAGAAACCAAATAAAATCTGCCGCAACAAAAAAAAAATAAATAAAAACGAATATATGGCTTCTAATTTCGGGAATGTTGAATGATTTTTCGAATTTTTCGCGGCCGACAGCGCCGCAATCTCTCTCCAGTAAACGATGAATGGCGCCACGGGAGCAATTTACAAAACCTAAAAAGGCGTCAGCATGTGATCTCAGAAAACAGTCACGAAAGAAACATTGGCATGGCCGTACAGAGAAGCGGCAGTGCCGATCGATTATTCAGTCGCAAAAATACAGGGAATATTTGAACATTAGGCTTACATTGTAAAACGCCGATGCATGGCGCAGCAGCAATAAAAGAGGAAACGAAAAAAATTGTACGCAGTGATTACTATAGTCTGATATCGGTCAGCCTGCGGTACCACAAACTTGCCCGTCTGAAGAATACCAAATAAGGTCCTAAATTGTTTTTTAATAACTTGGAATATATCCGACACGCAACTATACTAGCACAAAAGGAGCCACTGGGGAAAAAATTGGGACCGGCCATCCTATGGAATAAATGCCGCAGCTCAGAGAGACGGCATGATGGATATGTCACCAATCCAGCGGCTCTCCATCAAAGCCCTCCCACTACCGAAAAGCATTGACCCAGACCTACACGAGAACAGGCGAAAATCTAGGATCCAATTGTTTCGAGTAAAGCTCCAAAACTATGAAAACAAAGCATACGCCTACGCCTGGATGTTTGAAAGGACGAAGGCAACCATTGTCGCCGTGTGTACAGTGTCAATCGTTGTTACTTCGGCTCATCATGGCTGATTGGTCGCCACCTCCTCGCCTTCCTTTCTTCCCTTTCCCCAAATACGGCCATGTGGTCGATCCCATCTCAATACATGTGATTCAATTACCCTCTACACACTGGAAGGAAAAAGCGGAAATCGCCTTTACAATCAGCCTAACAGAACTATGATTAAACATCGTTGCACACGCTCGAAAGGTCATTAGTCTCTTGGCTGCAGGCATAACACCTAAACAATGGAGGGGGGTTATGAAATACACGAAGATGAAAGTTCACTTCACATTAAAACCTGGACACAGCGGCCTGGAAGGGAACGAACCAGCCCATGTAGAGTTTCGCAAACTCGCATACCGTGCTTTAGGTTGACCCCGACTACTACCATTCTCTCCCCTAAAAAATACTGGGGACTCCTGCTCGCCCTACGCCTGGGAACACCAACATTCCCCTACCACACAACGATCTATGCAGCGAATAACTGCAAACTAGGAGCACGATACACTAACCTTAAACTGTGCGAAATACGGGCAAACACCCACTCTCTTTACGTGACGTGGTCATTCATATTCACGGATATGCTCAGGGTCGAACGACTTCCGCTAAGTCGTACTCAATAAAGCTGCATCCCGTTTTCCATTTACTTCTTTCTCTATCTCTCCCTCACTCTGCGTATGTGTTATAAATAAACCGAACACTTCAGTTAGGCCACAACGCTAGAGAATAACCCTAAGACACTGACACTGTCACCTTCTTGCTCAAACTCACCAAGACAGCGCAGCCACAACCTTTCGGGTCGGAATCTTAAGCCCCACAAGCGGAAATGCCGTCTGCCTTTCGTATGCCGCAATAATCGTTGCGCCTAGTTTATCTATCGTGGCTGAACTGCACTTCTCGGAAAGCATAATGAACGGTAAATGCACGACTCCAATACAAAATTCTCCCTCCACGCCGAAGCAACGCTACCGCGACATACATCTATAGGCATAAGCGCTATAGATGTCACATGCAACTTTTTCGTTCCGGTTTCTGCTTCATTCCATCAACATAATTTCCTTTCCGTTTCAGCTACGGAACAAAAAAATAACGGTTCGTAACGGTTCATAACGGCTCATGTGTGCGCTCTAAAAAAATTGATGTTTATGTAAACGTTAAAAAACATGGAGGAATATGTCAATATGTTAAAAAATATTATTAATAACGAAGATGAATAGCGTAATTATTTTGGGGGAAAAGATTCGTTGGATACCTCAACTGCACATAAAAGTATCCGTAGACATTTACACATTCCTTATCCCATACTTTTGATGGCACAGCTGCAAATGACACTCCAAGTTTCCACCATGGTCTCCGGAAACTAACTGCCGCCAATCCTCAGCGTGGCACCAATTTTTTATTGAGGCACTGTCGTGGATGAAAAATCCTCAAGCGCTATTTGTTTTGGGAGGCCCCATTGGCGCGAAGTAGAGAAGTTTCATTTGAGAACACTACAAGCTTCCAGAAAACCAGCGTGCTCTGCGGGGAAGCTCAATTTTCAGTATTCCACCTTGGTATGGAACCCGAACATTAAATTAGTATAAATAAATTTTGGGCAAATTCAAAATGCGGCTTTGCGCTTTCTTACTCACTCATAATTAAATGGAGGCTTAGCGCAAATAAGACGAGAACGGTGGCAGACGCGACAGGCGCTGTCTCGTTTAAAACAAGCGCCTGTCTCGTCTGACACCTTCCTCGTGTTCTTTGCGCTAAGGCTCCATTTAGGTTTCTACCAACTAGCCCAACAATAAGTTTCATTGTAACTAACTCGTATAGTTGTGATGGTATTGGTAAAAGTTTAAAGAGGTCTCTCTCATAGAACACTGCAAAACTCAAGTGTTTCACGTTAAAACAGATTGTATGAGAGGAGGTAGCAATGAGTAAACCTCAGGTACCTTCAACAACCCCCCCCCCCCGTATGTATCTAGACGAAGGAATGACACCACGAAAATTGCTGAATATTTATAGCGCACATCCGCATTCCCAGCGTCGTTTTCTCAAAACTATTGCAGATATGAATGCCTTGCCCTTCCACGTTCTTTCCGACCCCAATGAAATATTTGCCGCTGCATCTGGGAGCACTTGCGTACAAATGCAGCGTGGCTTGTAGCTGTTTCCATAGTTTGTGCGGCTGTAATCGCAATCTGTGGTGCCAGTTGTGTATGATGGTGTTTACGCCAAGCATTGTATTTTTTCTTCCTTGTTATTAATGTATCACACCCTCTAAACAACGCCGCAGGGCTAACGTTAGTATTTTAATGAGGCAAATAAATAAATAAACAAATAAATAAATAAATAAATAAATAAATAAATAAATAGATAAATAAATAAATAGAGGCACCAACTGAGAGAGCATGGAATCAGGGTGCAAACCTGCCTAAAAAAAGAGGGTGCCGCGAGATGAAAGATGATTTTATGCAAGCAAATAAACGGAAATCTTCTACCTCTCTAAATAGAAATTGAAATGACTCCTGAAATACCTGGAAGTCGCACTCAAACTGAAAACCGAAACGAAAATTTCCGGTTTCGCTCCTGAACGAAATAATAAATATCCCTACGTTTTCGTTTTTGTTCCGGAAAAATATCGTTTTTTTTTTCGTTTTTCGTTTCTGGTTTTCGTTTAGTTCCGACACCCTGGTGGCGCTATCTGTCAGCCCAGCGGGGTGCCATCGCCTCGCGTGACTGCCATCAGCGGACTAATAACACTTCATAAAGAACAAATTACAACAACGAATTAATGCTAACGGTTTACTGGAGACTCATTTTCATCAATAAACAAATTTTCGGAAAACAAGTTTCTTTCGTTTTTTCTTCCGCGATGAGTGGACAAACCCTAGTTTTAAACGCTTTGAATTCACCGCCGAATGAAATCAAACGAAGCCGCAACATTCAGGCCATTTTGTTCACGAAGTTTTATTCTCACGAGAATGGAAGAGACAGTGGCGAGTGCAAAGCAGGGGAAAAAAGCCACAGAAAAGCAAGAGCAGGACAACCCCATACGGCCCGAAGTTGAGAGGACAATGCCAGTCACGGACAATGCGAGTCACGACCCTTCCGTCTCACGGAGTCTCCGAGGGAGCACTTCTTCCTCTGGGCGGCGTGTACCTGCTGGCGACGCTCAGGGGGGCGGCGGGGCGGCACATATTTTCTCCCGCAGCGACTGGTTCTCCAACTGCAGCTGCTGCAGCTCTTCCTTTAGGAGGCCCAGGGCCCGCTCCTTGTCGCGGATCAGGGCGTCCAATATCTTTGTGTTGTGCTGGTACAGCTTGCAGGCGGCGCGGATGTGCGCCGCGGCCACACCTGTGTCGTCCAGCTTGACCGGCACGATGGTGCAAAGCGCGTCCCGGAGCTCCCTGTGGTTGTGCTCTTCCGCCCTCAGCTCGTCCAGGTCACGCTCGACGGAGTCCTGCTCGCTGCCGCCCACCGGGGGCACTTCAGCGGCACCTCCCCTCAGCTCCTGACAGCTTGGGAGGCCCAGCTGCGACAGCATTTTGTCCAGCCACGCGTCCTCTTCGTCCCCGTGGCAGCACCCGTCAGCCTCCCCATCGAGCCCCGAGCTCACCTCCTGGCTGCTGTCGAATATCTCGCTCTCCCCTTCCTCGTCTGTATCCATCTGGCCGCACTTGACGCTGGGCTGGGGATCCTGCTGCGGAGGACAGAAGGCCTGCGGGGCCACGCGGCGCCACTTTTGCTCAACTCCTTCCTCCATGCTGCGCGGTCACATTACAGCAGACTGCGTCCGATGAAACCAACCGGTCGAACGAGCGCGTTTCTTCTGACCCGCAAGCTCCTTCGCCTGCGTTGTCCTCTTCGCTCGAGGCAACGTCCAGCATTGCCGCTGATGATAACTGCAGCCCCTGTTGGCGTCACGATTGATCAGCGTTTGATTAGCGATTTCCGAGCAATTAACGGATGTTTCGGCACCGAATGAACGTAAATGGCTATACGAAGGTCAGAGCTTTGTTTGAAATCCATTCGCTGGCTGTCTTCAGTGTCTCTTTAAGAGAGCTGCTCTGGTCACCGGCTGGCTCAGCCTCCGGTCGCCCCCTTGTGCAACGAACTAGCCCTTGCTGACTTCAACAACGTCTATACTTCTACAACCACTACTCGCTCAATCCCCACCAATTTGGAAAGCGCGTGTCCTCTTTTTTCTCTTTTGATTTTGTACACTTGGCTTCCACACTGCCCCTTCGACCCAAAATCTCCTCCCCCTGCGTGTTCACAAGACGTGAGGAGAGCTGCAAGGAGCGCATTCTCAGCTTAACTTCAGCGCTTGCACCTGAAACCGAATGGTGGACAAGCCCTCCGTGCATTAGGAAACCGTCCAACACCCACGAGGGAACAAAATTACCGCATCCCTCTAGCCTTGTCAGATCGTATCCGGTTGGCACCTATTCCCCGTATTATGCACGCCAACTAGATCCTTGGCCGCCGGGATGCTTGTGTTCGAACACTGACCGCCCGATATGGAGACGACCGCATCGTCCCATACACGACGCTTCCCTACACTGGGCGCCCAGCCACGTAGCCTGTGTAGTTACGCATACGAACACAACCTCCATCCATGTCGCCGACGTAATAGCCATTGCCCTAGCCACCACTTTTTGCCCTGAAGCCGTGAATATTATTGATTCACAGAAAGCCTAGCGAAATTAGAAGACTGGCCTTATGCGTTGATCAGCCCTACGCATATCATTAACTATTCGATCCCACTACCCCTCATTCCATATTGTGTGAGCACCTGGACCCGGCGCCAGAGAGAGAGAGGGAGGGAGAGAGAGAGAGTAAACAAATTTATTGTTTTCTAGGAATGAGTCTCTAGGGTGGCCTCCTCATTACAGGAGTCCATTGGCACGGGTCGCATCTTCTGCTCTTTCCACTAATTTGCCCCATGGGCGCGGGACGTAGAGGGAAGAGCTGGCCAAGGCGCTCTCCCAAAGCTCACAAGTGTGGAAGAGATTTGGCGATTCAAGTGCACTTTCATGCAGTCAACAGCTGCACCAAGGTCCGCGGACCTTGGTACACCCGCCGACTGTATGAAAGTGTCTCGCAAACCACAGCAACGCCGCGGCCCACGCCGTTGCTCACAATATAGTACACCGAGCCCCTGCCGACGGTGGACAATGTTCACCCGCACACGACAAACCCTGTCTGATGACTGCCTATAAAGAGATTGTAGCCAGTTATCGACAATCTCCCCACAGCCGCCCACGACCACAATGACGCCTCTCCGGGAAGGATGGATGAATGGATGGTAGAGCTCAACATCGATTAAAAATATTAATGCAAGTAATCGGATTAAAACCGCACAAACAACACCGAGGCCTGGAACCGTCGGTTTAGTAGCCTCAGTGTCTGGAAGGTCATAGAAGCTCTACCTTGCGGGTTTCATCAGTAGCGGTGAAAATTGCGCCAGGTCTAGGACATTTCGGTGCAGGACACTTCGGTGCAGGACGTTTCTGTGCGGACATTGCGGTGTACGTACATTTCGGTGTACGCATATTTCGGTGTACGGACGGGTACCCGTACGGACATATCGGTGTACGACATTTTGGTGCACGGACATTTCCGTGCGCAAACATTTCGGCGACCGAATTACCGGGTGCTTGTTTGTTTGAAACAGCGCTATATTTTTATTCTCGCTCAACATGGGTTATGGACAACAATCTAGAGCAGCGATTGCATTTTAGATTGATGTCGTGTTCGATTTTTGCCAGCTATTGTTATAAACTGAACGTTTGTATACTTTCCTTTAATACCTCGTTCAGGTAACACCTGTTTCTTCGTAAGTTTTTTTTTATTTAGGACAAGACGTTATTTATATTCGCTCTTTTTTTGGGGATGCTAATCGCTTAGACAATTAACCGGTGTCTACGATGGCTAACGCACTTTTTATGCACGCACTTTTTTATGTGCCCCACCAACACTTGACTAGCCCCCTGGGCAGCGCCCCCCCCCCCCCAGACGCTCGTTCCTTTCACGACACATCACATAGATTGATTGACTGCAGGGTTTAGCGCGTCGACGCAACGCAGGCGATCGAGCGCGCGGTATTGGAGGGTTCCGGATTAATTTTAACCACCTGGGGATCTTTAACGTGCGCCGAAATCTCGATCACACGGACATTTTCGCTTTTCGCTTGCACCAGAGAAGCGGCCCTCGCGGCCGGGAATCGAACCCGCATTCTCGTGCTCAGCAGCATCGCTACACATCAGCAGAAGCATCCTGTTTATCCTGACGCTACCTTCACCTGTCAAGGTTTGTGGTAGCGGCTTACCCTCCTCACAACGTGCGGGTTTAAAACAGTGATATGCTGAGATTTATGCACGCCATATGTGGTTTAGGCGTCCTCGATGGAAAACACCTATCGATTAAACTAGCGTAACGGCAAATTAGCAAATAAATAATATGTGAGAGGCCATGAAAGCAACACAACGTGAATTTTGGTCAAACAAATGTTCTTGTTTCGATTAACTGGCTCTACTCCAACAAGACTGCTTTTTCCTACCTTGGCTTCGGGACCAATTTTACCGGACCATTTTTTCCTACCTTGGCTTTGGGACCACTACTTCCCGGACCATTTTTTCCGGGACCATTTTTTCCGGACCATTTTCTCCAGAACCATTTTTTCCGGCACCATTTTTTCCTACACCCCCATAAACGTTTGCGTTGCTGTTTTGTGGGATTTTGGTTTAAGGTCGGTGATTTTTTTCTGTGCACGTCCAGTATCAGCTTCGGGGGTGGGAGAAGGGGAGGGGGAAGGTTAGGGGAGACCTGTGACAGCAGGTGCCCGGCGAAACGCGCGCATGCAACCGGAACTTCATAGGGAATAAAATCATAAAATTGGCCCAGATTGCACTAGTTCTGCAAGGCTATAGCAGTGCTGGCGGTTACATTCCCTGTGCTGGCGACCCGGCTGTTGCACATAACATGGATGTCCGAACTTGCCGCTGAAAGTTTTTTAGATGCGACGCATCTCTTGCTTTCCGGAAACGGAAAAAATGGTCCCGGAAAAAATGGTCCCGGAAAAAATGATCCCAGAGACAATTTAGGAAAAAATGGTCCCGTGCTCTCGTCGGCGTGTTTTCCTTCAAGTTAGCCAGATGTGAACTTTGTTGCGGTTTTTATTTTGTCCCATTGGGTTTCAGCTAAAGGATCGAAGAAAAGATGGGATACTTTATTATTCATATATAGGCCACAAGTGAATGCCTCTGGAAGCTAATATCTAGCAAAGGAAACTGGGCAGACAGAATGGACGGACGTACGGACGGTTTGATGGATGGATGGATGGCAGTGCTGAGCATCGATGTAAAATTTTAATCCGAGTAATCGGGAGGCAATTTCGAATAATTGATTTTTTTAGTTGGTGTGGATTACAAAAGGAATCAAGTTTTTTTTACAAAATTACGGAAAATGGCAAACGGTATACCGCGCAGAATTTCCACAATAATGCAGATTTCGCGAAATTTTATATGCAATCGTTAGCGTAAATGAATATAATTGGTCGAACGAAATTTTGAAAAACTATAAAATAAGAAAAATATTAAAAAATGACGGGAAATGGCGAACTATCACGGCCTGCGCATCCAGAATAATGCAGGTTTCGCGAAAATTCTACCTGTAATCATATATTGGATCTAGACATCTAGGTGTGGACATTTCGGTGCACGCGTTTTTCGGGGCACAGACGTTTCGGTGCAGGACGCTTCTGTGCGGACATTTCGGTGCACGGACTGCCCCAGGCATTCTTTTAACATTCCGGAGCAGCATGTATGTTCACTAGCGAACAGACGTATCACCAAACCTGGTGGCAGCACGCACCAATCTTGCTCGACGACGACACGCACCTGAGAGGGTGTAGGAAAAAATGGTCCCGGAAAACATGGTCCCAAAAAAAATTGTCCAGCAAAATATGGTCCCAGAAAAAATGGTCCCAAAGCCTACATAGGAAAAATTGGTCCCGGAAAAATTGGTCCTGGAAAAAATGGTCACGGAAAAAATGGTCCCAAAGCCAAGGTAGGAAGAGAGAAAGAGAGAGAGACAAACATTTATTGTACTAGTGAGCAGGATGTTCTTAGGGCCTACACCCAGTGAGAGTCATACTTATTCCATGATGCCTTGGAGCTGGCTGGCCGTCCGGGCACGCTCCACCAGTCGGCGCTGGTCCGAGAGATCGGAGCTGGTCAGCTGCTCCACCCACTGGTCATAGGCGTATAGGTAGGGTTGAGATTTGGGGTTAGAGTGGGGCCAGTTGGCACTCTTATACCGCGTGGTATGCCAGCAGCAGGGCAGGAGTTACAGGTGGCAGAGTATTGGGTGGGGTACAAAGCGTTTAGTGGGGTGTTATTGGGATACGAACTGGTTTGTAGGCGCCGGAAAGTGGTTTCTTTGTCTCGTGTTAATTGTGAATGGTCCCAGAAAAATCGGTCCCGATGCCAACGCAGGAAAATGTAGTCTTGTTCGACTACTGCCAGCTAATGAAATAATGACCGTTTGTTTTACCAAAATTCAGGTTGTGTTCTTTTCATTGCCTCTCTCACATTTATTTTCTAATTTGCTATTACACTAGCTTAACCGACAGATATTTACATTGATGACATCTCAACCACATACGGCATGCACAAATCTCAGCACATCTGTATGTTTGAAATTCGCACGTTGTGAGGCAAAGGAAAAAATTCCCCCGCACCTCCCCGAAGGGAATCGGGCAGAAATGAGAATGCATTGGGTGCACCGATGAGTGTGTTGCGAGTAATGGCGTAATAATGACGAGAGTGTGAACGTAATCATTTATTCATTAGCACCTGTTTGTGTTATCGTTGTACCTGACGGCCACAATCACTGCCTTGTGATCGCTAAAGTGCACGGTCAAAGGGTCTTTGAGAAGCATACGCGCGTCACAGTTTCGCGTAAAGACCAGATCAATGCAACTCCCGTGAATGGTAGTGGGGCACGTGTCGAAGCCGGCAGAGAGACAATGCATAGAGTGCCTGGTCTGCATGTACTCGACCAGCCACTCGCCACTCTTCTTGCTCACGTCAACGTTGAAGTCGCCAACCAAGACTATGGGGTCAGAGGGTTTGGAGTGCAAGCGCACACTTTTCATAGCCGCGTCCAGCTGCGCGGCAACGGCGTCTCGAGCGAGGTTGGGCGCGAGGTACTCGGTCACCACAAAGACTCCGTCTCCGGTGTAGGCAAGGGTGTACAAGTCCTTGTACGGAGACGTGTCTCGAACGGGAGACGTGGCAACGGCGTGCGATATCAAGTTCCCTCGGGCGTGTCCTCTCCCCTTGCCCGAGCAACCGGAGCAGGTGGGAGCCCGAGCTACCACCTGCTCCGGTTGCTAGGCGCGCCACAGCTGTTGCTAGGGGCGAGGAGGAGCGCGGAGAGAGAACACCTGCGGGCGCACGCCGACGGAGCACGACAACCCCCGACTAAGAAATGCATTCGCATTTACGACGACGACGACGACGAAGGCAGAACTACGAGGCGCGCGCTCACGTGCGCTCGCGCTGGAGGAATGCAGGCGCACGCCGGCCAACGGAGCAAGACAACCCCCGGCTAATAAATGCCTTCGCATTTAAAATTATGCTAGAAAAAGTTGATCGTGCACGACCTGGGAAGTTTAAGACGGAACCGCGCGCCAGGACATGGCGCAAGCCGGGGAGCGTGAGCGCGAGATCATGTGCGCATGAAAGAAAAACAGCTGTACGGGAGATGGGTTGGAGGAGGGCTCTAATACAGGGTCACGCAGCGCGCGCCGGGAAAGTGAAAGACAGAGCCAAAGGAGGGTAAACCGGTGCCGCGCGACAGGTGAAGCGGAAGGTACCAAAAGGGAAAATAGGGTGCTCCTGGTGATGTTTAGTTAAAAGAACGAGCGTTGGAGGGGGCCGCCCAGGGCTGGTCAAATGTGGACGGGCTAGGCCGTAAATTTCTACATAAAATTGAAGACATATCAACAAAAAATACGATGCTTTCGCCTTCACATTTTCCTTTTTTCTCACGCTCTTTGTTGCTGTTTATTGCTTTTGAAAGTATTTTTTCTTTGTTCATGCTATGGCTTTCAAGATTGCATATATTAAATTTATTTACATTACTACAACCATTCACGCCATACAACCTTTTACGCAACCTTCTTGGGCACAGTTTCTGATACATACTTTTATATGAATTTTTGGCAGCCTTGGGAAAGTCAGTGGGAAAGGTCAAGAAACACGAGGCAGTTTCTCTGGAAAAAAAAACAAGTACAATTTATTTACAGTATGAAGTTATTTACAGTTTGAAGTAATGTAGGAAATTACTTTATTATGCTCGGCACTTAAAAGCGAATGGTGTGGCTCACACCGCGCAGGAATTGTTCCATCGTTTTAGTTCGTTGGGTGTACCCGCCGCACAAAGCCTGCAGTCGGCGCTGCATCTGGACCTGAGATGACGCTGTGCGCTTCTTTGGTGGGGCTCCCACGGCCTCTTGTGCAATTTTCGCAGCTACTGATGACACCTAGCAGCGCAGAACTTCTATGGCCTTCCAGACACTTGGATGACTGTGCCCAACTAAACTACTAAATCGGCGGTTCCACGCCTCACAGTTGTTGTTTGTGCGGTGGCTGTCCTCCACTGTTGCTTCGTGAACGTTCCCCTCATCACATGAAAATCTCGGAGGCAACCGCCGCAGATGGAGTCCTCCGTCAGGTCTTGTCAGGCGCCGAAAGCTCCCGGTGACGTAATTGGAATCGAAGTACTTGGTGAGGTCACCGGCAACGCTTGGCATCAAAGCACGAAGAAGTTGCATGCCATCTTCAACATCATCCACCGGCAAGGACGCAAGTGCATTCAACATGCCGACGAAGGTACGGAAGGAATCATCTTCCCTGTAGAAACTCACCAAGCCAAGCTCTTGAACCTTGCGCCACGTGCTTTGGCAGAGGTGAAAAAAGCATGCCTTCGTCTGCGTGTCCTCACGAAGTACTGTCTTTACGGCGTTCATTGCACCTTTTTCAAAATCGGTTATGACCACATCAGGTGCAGGGTGCAATCCCAGGGATGCACACTCCGAAATAATGGCAGTGAGGAGCTCCTCGTAAGCCTCTTGAGTCTTTCGTGTCATCAACGCGTACGCCACAACCACGGTTCCTTCCCTCAGAGGAACGAGGATTACGTGCAGCTGCAGAAATCCTTTGGGGGCCTGATCAAAGTTCCCATCCATGAACCAGATGGCACTTTCGCTCAGCAGCCTAAGGCAAGGCACGGTTGCAAAAATTAACAATCTCGAGTCGCTGTCAGGCCCGTTGTCGTGGATAAGGAACATTTCTGGAGCAATGCCTCCCGTCAAGGTCCATGGACCTACTATCTGAAGGTCGCGGAGGGAGCTTGGCGTTGGCGGGTGGGAAATGCCCCGCTGCTGCCGAATCACTCTCTTCATGCTGTCCTCACTCTTGAGCATCACCTTCTCCTCCGCAGTCAACTGCTGCGTTGCCTGGGACACTTTTGCAGGGTTTTCGCTAGAAATGAGAGCAGTTGTCTTCATACGTAAACGTGCTTTCGCAACGTTAATGGAAGAAGTACTAGGTGGGTGATCATGATCTGAGCTCATTGTGACGTCTTCTCTGCCTCCAACGGTGATCACTGACCCTTTACAGCCTTTAGCAGGCTTCATGCAGCGCCACCGTAACCCAGGTGCTACTTCCTTGGGCCGGGTATACATAAACCCTTCGAAGCATAGCTTGCGTTTATTTATTTATTTTATTTATTTATAATACTGCTAACCCCAATGAAAGGTGTTGTAGCAGAGTGGTTAATACAAAAATACATTTGTACACATTTGGATGACAAAACATCCAAACAACATCACAGTACTTCCGTGCAAACAATACAGCAATTTCTCGAGCTCCGCCTCTAGATTGAACTAAAGCGCATTTATCACACAACGTGAGGAACATGGATCAGAAGCAAGATATCAGTTTTTTTTTCAGGAATGCATGTACGCACAGACATTACTAACCAATACGACAAACTTGAAGCAGTGATACACTTTGACAGCAGCAATTTCAACTTTCAAGATGAATCTGGAATCTGTCAATGTCATTTTCTGTAACTACGTGTGCGTTTAGGTCATTCCAGTCTATTACGGTCCGAGGAATAAAGGAGTACTTAAATACATTGTTTCGGTACTTAAATGGTACTAAACTGAACGGATGTCGTTGCCTTGTTGCGTACCCTGAGGAAAACTCAACATAGTCCAATGTTCTGCTGTGGAGCCTCCTTTTCACCAGTTTAAACATGAAAAGCAATCGACAAATACGATTTCGCGCTGAAATTTGTTTTAAGCTTGCTCTGGCAACTAACTGAGAAACTGATGTTATTCCATAGCTGTTGAAGATGAACCTTACTGCCTTATTTTGTACCCTTTCTACTTTGCGAAGATTAACAGCAGTGTAAGGATCCCAGATGATATTTGCATAGTCCAGAATTTGAAGAATAAGGGTTTTATATGCCAGGAGCTTAGTGTCACTTGAAGCATTACGTAATGATCGTTTTAAATAATAAAGTGGCGACATTGCTTTGCTGGATATGGTATCAATATGTTTGTCCCAATGGAGGTCATCGGATATGATCCCAGGCAGCACAGGACTGTTCGGCCTAAAACAGGCCGGTGTACTTTTGCCGGTGATTTTCTGTCCGGCCGTTTTCCGGCAGCCATGTTCGGCCCATGTCCAAATGTGGGCCTTTTGGCCGTATACGGCCGTACTCCCATGGCTGCCCAACGGCCAGTGTCCATCGGCCAGTCGACCGGCTTACGGTCATAGGCCAGATTCCAGCCGTAGGGCTCCGGCCATTCGAAAGCCACCCGTGTACGGCCGAAGTACGGCCGCCGGATTACAGCCGAGATGCGGTCGTCGGACTCCAGCCGGACTAAAGCTACCGGAAATACGGCCGTGCTACGGGCATTGGAGTTCAGCCACAGTACGTTAACTGTACTGAGGCCGGTCACTGCATGTCGCGCAAGCAGATGATTCATTCGCGCAGTGCATGCAGAAGCAGCACAAACCCAGCATTTTGGGTCCAATGCAGCCACATCAAAGTGAGCTCGCGCGCAACCACCAGCCGTCAAGCTTTCAGCGCACCCTTGCTTAATTACCAGCCTCAGTTGACAGCAAAATTCATTTATTAAACAGTGCTCACAAATTGTCGTTCCTTTAATTGCTGTGCCTCTTTTACTGCCGAACACAGAAAATATTCAGTTCTTTGTAGAGCTTGAATAGATGTATTGTCCAGGTCCTGATATCCTCTGTGGGGCAGCTTACCTGTAATAAACGGGGAAAGAGGTAAAGGGGGGGGGGGCGGGGCGGCGGAGGGCGCATACTTTAGTGGGTTGAATTTCAGAGAGATAAATTGCGCCGCTTTTAGCCGATTTCTTTTAGGGCAATATTCCGGAACACTTTCATGCTATGACTACATAAACTATTTTTATAACAGTTGCTTGACCGATTTTGCTGTATATAAAACCGGCGTGAATGCCTTTACGAAGCGTTTTGGTTCTCAACAAAACACTCAGGCGCATTTAATATAACTCCTTCACAAAAAAGTATGTCCAGTTTTTGCCCATTTTTCTTGCAAAGACATTTTCTACTCGATCAACTTTTCTGATGATCTTGCGCAGGGCTGATCCTAAGAAGGAGCGAACAGGCACTTTCATTTTCAATCTATTTTAATGTTGTTTTCATGAGTATACGTCCACACCACTTAATAGTCCAAAAGAACTTAATTTTCTTCTAATGTCACACTACGTTCAAAAAATTCTAGACGCGTTGCGAATGACGCCCTGCGTCAGGTGGCTGCAGTTGTATCCCTCTGTGTTCACGCAAGGAAAGGCGTAAAATTAGTTACATAATTTGTTTCAAACCAATAACATAGCAATGGTAGCATGCATACAGGAAACCTTGCATACTGCAACGAATAGGGCAATAAATATTTTATTGGTCAAGGTTGAATTCGTAGGGTTCTCAACCCGTCGAAGGCAAACTTGCGCCTCTGGAAGTTTATTTATTTATTTATTTATTTATTTATTTATTTATTTATTTATTTATTTATTTATTTATTTATTTATTTATTTATTTATTTGATGCCTGCCTGTCTTTGCATGCATTACAGAAGGGAGATACATAACAATAAGCATTTAATATGAGACAAATTAACAAAATATTTCTACAAAGCGCGCTGAAAATCGTCAATATAAACAGTTAATGCAATCATACGTGGAAGATAATTACACTGCAGTATTGATGTAAAATAAAATGAATCGCGCAAGGCGTCACCTTTAAAGGAAAGTTAATAATTTGCTTTAAGCTAGCGGTCCCACTTTGCGATATGTAGAATGGCGCTTGGACATACTTCTCCCCTTCTACTCCAGTTTTCGAATGATAGATATTACGAAAAAAGTTCAACCTGTGGTTTCGTCTGTGATCTTTCACGTACTGCCATTTCAGTTTACTTTTACTTTCTCTCATGCTAAGTTGAGCGTGACAATTACCTAATACGAATCTCACTGACATATTCTGTATGTTTTCGAGCGTATCAACCAGCTCTTTGGTGTGGGGATACACGAAAACACATGCGTACTCCAAGATTGAGCGCACATGAGTGAAATACGGTTGTTCTTTTCAGTTAGATGGAGGTTCACTGAAATTTCGTCTCAGAAAGCCAAAAACGTATGCAGCCGTAACTTTTATGGTGTGAACCTGCCTATTTAACCTCTAACCACTCCCTAAATAAACTCCTAGGTATTTATATTCCTCGGTCGTTGTCACAGCAGCATAATTTACGGTATACGTATTCAATTGGAATGAAGGTTTTCGTGTAAAGGTGCCACGTTAACACACTGTTTAACATCCAAAAACTTTTCTGAATCAGCACACTAGGATGCTATTAAATTCGAATAAAGCTACAGGTATACGGAATCACGTTCATTCGCTATAGTCCGGTAAACTACACAGTACTTTTGAACAAAGCTATAGGGCCAATAGTAATAACAATGCAAAAAACGATTCATTCAGTTCATAGGATGAAATGTACTACGCAGAAGGGGATATGGAACACTATCATTTGCTTTTTTGCAGTCCAAGAATATACAGTCAACCACTTTAAGCTTATCTATTGCAAGAGCCAAATCGTGCGTGAACTCAACAATCTGCGTTGAGCAAGAAAATCCTCACAAAATCCGTGTTTACTAGGATGCTGGCGATTATGTTTAACCAAATGAGTCATATCCCTAAGAGTAGCTAAGCTCACCTTCAAACATAGGAACTAAATTAACAGCTAGACTTCGTCAGTGACAAGGCTCTGTTGTTATCGCAAATTTAAAATAGTTTTTTTTTCTAAATAGGCAGTCGTAAAATCCCATGAAGTAACATAGTGCAGGGCATGAATTTGATCCTACCAATGCACGAGCGAGTCTCAGCTACGTTTATCACCAACAACATAGTGCAACATTGCTTGTCGCAGTTTAATTGTAAGCAGAATAACTTGCGCTTTTGCTCGCACTTGCCTTTCTTTGGTGGGGAGTCCTTGACATGGTGGCGGTTTAGCTCCTGTGTGGTGGCCGCTTGCTCGACGCCCTTGGAGGCCAGTTATTTTGGTGAACCATCTCCATCTCGGATCGGACATCTCTTCCGGGTCGATGTCTCCAATGCTCTCCATTTCTTGAGGGGGCGAATAGCCTCGAGCTGATGCGTCGACGAAGCCGGCGGCAGAGGCGTGGTAGCGGCGATGACTGGCGAGGCTTAGCTCACCCGCCGGTGTGGCACAGTCTTCTTGTGGCAATAAATGACATTTCGATGGCCTAAAAGGTTCCCTGCTAATGTCCAGTGAGTCCTTGCACCTTGCCCGTTCACCGAGAACACTCGTTACTGTTTGAAAAACGATGTTCGTTCATTTAAAACGTAGAAACACGGAGCGGATGAAAAACGCGTCCCCGTCGTTCGGCTCCCTAACGGCTTTTTCTGCCCCCCAAAAAAAACCGGTCGGTCTCCTTCCAAACACGTCTGTGCATGAATTCTCGGCGCCCAGGCGCGTGCCGTTGTTCGGCTGTATGCCGTTTGCCGAAAAAATGACGTATAACCAGATACCTTACGTAGGCCGGTCTCCTCTTGAACACCGGTTGCCAAATATTCGGTGGCCATTCGCTTGCCGTAATTCGGCCGAGGACAGCTAACCGAATGATAAACGAATATTCTACCGCCGGACGCGCGGTTCACCGTTGAAACAACGAATGCACGGCAGCCGCGCTCCGGCCGGTCTCCTTTCGAACACCAGCTGCCGCAAGAATACGCATATTCTGTGGCCGGTCGCTAGCCGTGCTTCGGCCTGTTACCGCTTCCCGAAGAAAAAATGGATGCCCTAAGGCCGTACTTCGGCCGTTCTCTTACTCAACATCGGCAGCCGTAAGAGAACTGAATATCTGGCAGCCGGTTAGCTGCCATTCTGCGTCCGTACACGGGCGGACGGAAAAATACCGAAGCGCTGGTTGCCGAATGTTGACCGTTCAACGCATGATCAGTGGCTGCCAGAACCTGGATGCTGGCCGGACATGCCAGAAAGCGGCCATAGACGGGCCGGTCTTCGGGCACACTTTCTGTGCCGCCTGGGATAAGACCGAGGTATTTGAAATCTTTGACCCGTGTTAATGTATTACCATCGGCGGTGTAGTTAAAAAGAAGAGGGTGTTTTTTGTTAGTGACAGACGTAATAGCACATATATTATAATTTACGGACATCTGCCACGTATTGCACCATTGCATTATTTTACCTAGGTCGGTGTTTAGTTTTAGTTGGTCGTAGGGGGACTTAATTTCGGAGTATATAACACAGTCATCTGCGTACAGTCTTATATTGACGTCACATTGGTCTACAACATCATTTATAAAGACTAGGAATAGTAACGGGCCCAGTACTGAACCTTGTGGTACGCCAGAGCACACATTCAAAACTTCTGAAGTAGTTTCTTGGTATAAAACATATTGCTTACGACCCGTGACAAAAGAACTAACCCAATTACAGAGCTGGGAATTTTTTAGAAGGTCCGTGAGTTTGATGAGTAACTTTGGATGGGAGATCTTATCGAAAGCCTTCGCTAAATCCAGAAAAATTGCGTCCACTTGAGATCGTTCGTTTATGGCTGAAGCGAAATCATGGGTAGTTTCAACAAGTTGGGTTATTGTGGAAAAACCGCGCCGGAAGCCATGCTGGGTGTGAGACAGAATTGAATGGGTATCGAGGAAAAGGGTAATGTGTTTGTGAATGACGTGCTCCAGCAGTTTGCAGCAAGTGCTCGTCAGAGCTATTGGGCGATAATTCGGAATATTCTGTTTGCTACCTTGCTTGTGTAGTGGTTTTATCACCGACAGCGTCCAGTCATCCGGCAATTTACCCATGGACAGTGATGCATTAAATATAATAAGCAGAAATTTAGAGGACCACTCGGCATATATTTTTAAGAAAGCGTTTGGTATTCGGTCTGCACCCGGGGATTTCCGTATATCTAATTTCAAGAGCAAAGAAAAAATTCCAGCCTCGGAAATTTGCAGGTCTTCAATTGGGGGTATCCCTTTATATTTATCAAACGGTGGCCTTACGTTGTTATCGTCTGTAAATACTGAAATCACCAATACTACTATTTCGATAAAACGGACGCAGGTGGTTCGATAAGACGATATTCTTTAAAGGTATCCAGGAACCGGGCCGTGAAGACGGGTGCCCGTGAAGACAAAATGCAACTTAGCTTAAATTTAACGTAGCTACCCTTTGGTAACTCATTCAGCTCCACTCCAATCCCGAAAGTAGTTTTCTATGCAAAAAAAAACAAAACAAAAAAAAACGCGAGGAATATAGACAACCTTTCAAACTTCACGCTACGCTTCAGCAGTGCCGGGAAAAGAGAGCACTAAAAACAAGGTATCAGTTTTCATGTTACGTTACCAAAATTGGGTGACATAAACAGTTGGCTATATCTGAAAAAACAAAAATAAACTACGATTGAACAAACACAATAAAATATTTATATAATATGAATCATATATCTTCCCAAAAAATAATCCCGAAAAATAACGAAAAATAAAGAATAAAATCTTCCGTAAAAACTTCTGAACTAAAGGACTGAAAGATGAATGAAAGGATCGTGAAAATAGGCCAACCCTGTAACACCGTGCATTTGTACAGAAATACATAAACGGCGGAGTCAACGCATTTAATTGATCTAGTAGTCTAAGTGAACGTCGTTTTTAAGACGAAAGAAAAGGGATCCTTAAAGCAGTAAAATTACCCGGGGTAGCTAGCTGCTTTTTAGGCAGTTTTGGCATAGCCAAATCTGATTAAAAACATAATGAAAACAAGCGGCGTAAGATTTCTGTGCATTAGGAGACACTTCTCTGAATTTCCACATTATTTCTTTTTTCTGTTGCATTAAGATTGGTGTCATTTTTATCGGGACAAGGCAGTCTGATTCAAACTTGTGTTTTGCCTGCCTTTTTCTTTTGAATGTGACATTAACTTGCAATAGCTACACATGGCTTTGAGGCGCACCGCGGTGGACGGCTGCAACAGAATTTAGGCGACGTCGTGCTTTTGAAATATGCGACAAATGTCGTGCGCAGTCTCGCTTCACTTTCCGTGTTGAACAAAAATACAACCCCTTAATTAAGTAGGAATCCCAACTATGACCTCGAGTCAATGAGTGTCTAGACAAAGCAGCCAATCCGAAATTAGATACTTAGAGAAGTAGCCAAGTTTAGGCCATTTGTGATCGGCATCAGACAAAATTATGAATTCTCCTATAGTCCAGTAATGATTTTTCTAGAGTGTTACGGACGTTGTCGTCCTGACTAATCCTTAACGGATGAAGTGAAAAAGGCCCTGAAGCCAACTCTTCGTCTTTAAAATAATTGCGTTATCATATATTTTATCAACTTTCATATAAGTCTAAAGACCGTTCAGAAAGCTTTGCGTAAAATCGGCATAAACGGAAAGAAATGGTAACGTAATTACTTACAGTTTGATAGCTGCTGATCCGAAGTAGAGCCTCGTTTCGCTGGTCAAAAAGGGCAAAGGAAAACGCTTCGCAGCCGGCACCTTTAAATAACCGCTGCTAAGAATAATAGCACCAATTAAAGCAGATATTCACAAATAAAACGATTGTACGTAGTTGAGAGACTTCAAAGGTACGCGCGCAGAGCTTCAAAATAAAGGTTGCGAATGGTCAGGGATTCGCGACGACTGCTTTATTCATATTGTTCGTTCGGGGATTTTGCAAACCTCTACGGCCGTTGGAGGGCAGGGGGGGGAGGGGTGCACGTTGCAACGTCCGTGCACACGCAGTTTCGCCCCTGCTTTTAAATTACCCACTTTCGAAAGGACCGCACACGCTGCACCCTTTCCTCTTCTCCCGCAAAAGTCAGCTTCTTACATGTTAGGGACAGGAGGCCCTGCGACAGAAAAATAAGGAGAAGGAAGGGGTTTTTGGCTGGGGGGACTTGTTTTGGCGCCGCGCCAAAAAAAAAAGCATTAAACAAGCTATGCATTTTCTGGCTATTGTCACCAACAGTTTTTTTTTGCAAGGCCACGGGGGAAAGCGAGGGGACGGCCTGAGGGGGAACGCACCCGCTCGCGCCGTAGCAGAGTACGCGCAGTCAGTGACAAGCTGACGCACGGGCACATTTGAAAATAGGGTGTCGCTGGTGTCGTTTCCCTTTCTAGTCCCTGTGTCTGTTGCCTTGTCAGATTGGACCGATGTCTCAATAGATTTCGCTATGTGTCCATCATCATTTCAGTAACGGCAACCCCAGGCAACTTCCAGCCCAAAGGCTCCCGAGTGCTTCTGCGCTTAAATTTCACTCAAGGGTTTATTCACCCAAGAGAGCACGGCCTTCGGACATGGACTGAAGCAAGGTCCCGAAGCGTCTCTTTGTGCATTGTCCATCTCCCCGCGGAGTCGGGGGTGGCGTCGGCGAAGGAAAGGGTAGGCCCCTCCTCGGGGGACACTAATTGGTGCGCTATTGGGAGGCGCCGACACACTTCGGAGCACGAACACATTTCTTCCCCCCTAAGAACAGCGCGTGGTAGCGGTCAGGGCGGTGTCGCTGCCGTGTGGATTTGCGTAGGTCGACGGCCTGGGGGTGGGACGAAGACTGGAGCTCGCCGTCTGCACATGTGGTTTTCGGCGTTGCAGCGGCGCTTTCCATAGTGAGATGCCAGGCCCTGTTGACAAGTGGTGACACACAACTTCCTTCAGAAGGGGCTGGTTTGCTTGAAGACGGCCTCAGCTGGCGGAGCTGGTTGAGGTGCCGCCAAGTTGTCGTGCCGGAAATCTCGACGAGCCACGACCGCAGGCCAATCCGTTTTTTCAAGGTCGCTGGGACCCATTCCGGCTTGTGTTAAAACTGGCCGGCGAGCACGCGTTCTCCCTTTTGTATCCACCGGCGGCGCGGTGGGTCGCGGGCATCCTGTGCCGCCTTTGAAGATGGTATCTGGTCCTACGGCCGTGAGAGGAGTTCTCATTTCCCGCGAAAACATTAGCCTCGCAGGGGCCTGCACTGTTGTGTGCTGCTTGAAAAGGAAGCGGGCAAAGTGTCGCTGTAATAACCCTGTCTCGTCCTTGCAAAATTCCCTCTTCAATTCGGCCACTTAGCGTTCGGCTTGGCCGTTTGTTGCTGGGTGGTACGGGGCGGATGTCACAGCTGTGACGCCGTTTTCTTTGTAGAACCGCCTGATCTCTGCCGACAAAAATGCCGCGCCGTTGTCCGATACTATTTTTTGAGGTAGTCCGAACGTCGCAAACAACGCACGCAGGGCGTCGATGACTGCCGTGCTGCGTCGGCTCAATCACATCCTGCTGCTCGAGCTTGCGAAGGTCTTTGTCGTACGCTGACTGCATGGCAAAGGGTACTGGCCTGGCTTTGAGAAATTTGGGGCTGTCGTCCTGATGGAGCTCTAGGTTGATGAGAGGTCCGTTGTGACCGGGAATATCCTTAGCAAAGACCGTTTCGTACTTCTTTTGAGGTCGCTCCACCAAATCCGGTCACTCGGGAATATTGTCCTCGGTAGCCTGGCTGAAACCTCCGATCGTTATCCCAAGAGCATCGAACCAATTTCGGTCCAAATGGCTAGATCCGGCCCCTCGCACGATAAGTAGTGGTACACTCTTAGTCGCGTCCCGGATAGCGTCCTATTTATATGCGGTGGGCAGCCTCAATACTGTGATATAAGAGGCCCTGACAGACTTATTTTCCGTGACAAAACCTCAGGTGGTTACAGCACGCTTATATGCGGCGCCAACGACCCGTGTCACGGCTATATACTAGCGGACAGCCTGACGCCAGAAAATAAATAAAAAGAGAGGGGCAATAGTGAAGCTCCGAGCGATATGTGTGGCTTGCGGCGCATGCGCGTATTCCCGCTCACACAATGGCCCGCATCGTTCCTTTGCGGCGGCCGACGACACGCGCCCGTCGACGCGGCGAAAGCCGAAAAACATTAAAAAAAACTTGCGCGCACATGCGCAGTAGGAGTAGAAAAAAGTTCGCGCGTGGCAGTTGTGGTCCGGTGATTTGTCTTTAGCGCGCGTGCGCAGTATGAAGTAATTTCAGCGCGGAGCAAGTTGGGGTCCCGCGCTTTGACACATGCTTTGTATAGTTCATACTCAGTTCCGAGCGCTCACACTTTCTTGACCACGTTCGCTTCCGCTGACATCAAATGTGTGCACCGAAATCAGTGTAACAGGGGAAGCAACTGCAGTTGCTTCCCCTGTTACACCGACCCTGTTACACCGCCCACCGGGAACGCAAGCCAAGCAGCGGCGCCATGTCAAGCCGGC
Source organism: Haemaphysalis longicornis (assembly GCF_048455015.1). Taxonomy (NCBI): domain Eukaryota; kingdom Metazoa; phylum Arthropoda; class Arachnida; order Ixodida; family Ixodidae; genus Haemaphysalis; species Haemaphysalis longicornis. The sequence continues at coordinate 83,123,815 of NW_027526203.1, read as the reverse complement.
TGGTGTGTGTATTACGGGCATAGCCCGGTTGAACACGAGCGGATAGGTAAGTCCCTGCATTTCTTTTTTTTTCGAGGGGTGGGGGAGCGCAGACTGTAAGAATTTGTGTTTGCAGACAATGTAGCAAGTACCATGAAATTGTGCCTTTTGCGTCGTCGTAATAAGCCCGCGCCAAAACCATTCTCCGATACCCGGGATCGTGCGGTAAATTTGACGTGCTTATAGAGAGGATTCGGTTTCCCAGTGCGGCGGCCGTTTTGGGATCCAGGACAAAAACGAAAACGCTTGCACATGTGGGGTACTTCCGTTGCCGTAATGAGTATACCGTGGTGCCATAAAGAATTTGCATTTTTACACGCGTCCCATTGTCAAGGTCAAGCCACATAAAACACAGTTTGAATTTTGTATTTTTCAATATTCTATGGCCACTGCTTGCCATTTTCCGTAAGAGTAGCAAAAAGTTAGTTATAACGTTCTATCGTAACTAGGTTTACGCGTTGTCGTTTCGGCTAGTGAATTTTCTGGCACGTTGAGTAATCTGGATCCTGTGGCGATTTGGAAAGTTTCTTACGGTGCGTTTAAGTGGTAAAGTTTTCACATGAACCAACATTCACGAGTAACACCAGCCCCCATCTTGTGGTGTTCGGCACGGCTGTCGTCTGTCTGGAGTGTCAACTCGCGGTTTGCAGAAACATTGGCAGCGCGGCAGCGCAAACGCGGCGCGGCGCCGGCGTGGAGGTTGCTCATAGCGGTGGCTTCTAATGTTATTACTCAGCCTCCTGTAAAGGCGTTATACAGGAGGCTATGGTTACAGATGCGTTGGCTGTTGGTCGGTGCGCGCAGTTTACCTATGCTTTAGCAAAATATATTGCTAGCAGTTTTATTCGACCTTTCATAAAATGTTTTGCGCCATACTATTGGTGGAAATTGTTTCATAAAAAGAAACTAGGGCACATTACCCTCCGCGTGTAACAGCGAACAGGGTTTTTTTACGACGTGCAATTGACGTGCCGGCGTCAAATAAAATTATGCCAAAGTTTTCTCGCACGCCTTTGCACTGAAAAAGCACTCGGCCTTCCTATGTATATGAAGAAAACGTCCTTTTGGAGAGCTTTTGAATATAAAGCAGTAAGAAAGAAATAATTGCCTAAACTACAGCGATGCACTTGCCTGATTTATGATATTTTCACATATCTGCTAAGGTGTTGGTGATACTTCTGCTGCGCCCCTACAGGCTATACTGTTTTACCGCCGATAAATAACGCCACAATTTTGTACCTGGTCACTTTTTCAACTGCCGTTTCTTTTCTTCACGCAGTGCCAACACAACAGAATGCTACCCGTAACTCGAAGTTTTTGAAATGTTTATAACGCTGTTTCCATTACAGTGCGACGAAATCCCAGAATCAGCAGCTCCCGCGCCAAAGATTGCTGGGGGGGATTCTACAAAGGCCTTCTACATCATCGGAAGTGGTGTATTTCTACCCCCTCCTCTTCCCTTTCTCTCCCTGCGATACATATGGGGTGCAGGCTGGGAACCTCTTTCCCTCTCACAGGCACCTCACCTCACCTGGACCATAATTGAAGCCCGGAGAAAGTACTTTTTCTTTGTTTGGTAATATATTACATTAGGACATGAGGTATACCCGTCAGCTTTAGGCCAAACATTGGGCTTTATACAGTCAGCAGCCTGCAAAAAAGATGAGTTTCCTCCCTGTTCAGCAAGCTGCGGAAAATTCCATAAATTAAAAAAATAATTTTATCTTGACAGGTCCTTATTTGCTCTTCCACAAAAGAATATTTCCATTTGTGTGTTCCATAAGGGCAATCTGCTAATATTTGTATTTGTTATTTCAGTATAAGTATTTCGTGTTCGTATTTGTATTTTTGATATCAAATAAAAAGAAAACATCGTTCCTTCGACATGGTGTCATTCATGTAATTTTAATCTCACACTTGTGCATGCTCATGAATTCGAGAATGACAAAATACTTAAAATTTACATACGCAACTCAGCTCTCTGTTCATGTCCCAAGCTCGTATGAGTAGACTATCACTTCAAGATCCGGATAGGTTTAAGTTATGCAGATATTTTCTTTACAGCTTTGCTTGTAACATGGCATTATAAATATAGGGAGTTTTTTTTAATTCGTGGTATGTGCATTGAGGCCTGATAGATCAGGTGGCAAAACACTGAGATTATAAAGGTAAAACCTCATTGCATGAAAACTGAGGTCATGAACGTGTTCCAGAAGTGCACAAATCACGAATGTGTTAGTGCAATTGCAGCCATTGTAACCCATTTATTGGTGGCATTGTTTTATGCGGTCTAAACTTCAGATGCACAAGTATGCGTTCATTACCAAGTGCAATGGTTTTGGTGAACGGCCTTGAAAATGTTGAAAATGTTGAAAATGCTTAACCGCGACCTTGCGCTTCCGCGTACAATAATATAACTCGCTAATAACGGAAGCGCGAGTTAAATGAGGCCACTTAAAAAAATTGCAGGAATTAAGAGAATTGTCTACTAATGCTCAGCATTCTTATGGCGCTTCTCTTGAGTGTGAGTCTTTTAGAGCCAAATTTCTTGATTTTTCTAAGTCCTGTGCGTCAAATTATCTCCATTTACACTATTATAACGATCACAGGTGTTACTTGCGCCAAATCTGCATTTTTTTGTAAATGAAGGGCGTTACACGGCTCACCATTTTCCGTATTTTTATATTTTTCTTGGTTTTTCGTTTTTCAAAATTATGTTCGGCCAATTCTCTCGATCTACGCTATGATAACGATTACAAGTGGAATTTCCGCAAAATCTGCATTATTGTGGAAATGCAGGGTGTTATACTGTTCGCCAGTTTCCGTCATTTTTTTATATCTTTTTTATTTTTTGGTTTCTCAAAATTTGGTTCGACCAATGATCTTTACGATATTATAACGATTAAAGGTGGAACTTCCGCGAAAACTGCATTTTTTTGGAAATGCAGGGGGTTACAAGTTACACGGCCGAGCGCCTATCCGGTCTGCGCGAGAAAACGCTAAGATATTCTTTGTGTGCTCGCGATCACCAATTCTTCAGGCGACGCAGCAATTCTGCTGGCGTCGCGACACAATGTTATATAGAATGAGTAATTTATTATTGGTTCATTACATTACCACAGAAGTAATTTACTGCCGCCCCTCTTACAAAAATAAAGGTGAAGGCATGTAACCGCACCATCAGAAGAGCTACGACGAGCAGAAAAAATTCAGTACACCATTTAATGCTTGGTATACTTGCCACTCGTGACCAAACAGCTCTTATGTTCAGCACGACAGTGTGCCTTACGTGCTAGTTATTTGCATGCTTTGTCATAGGAGGCACTTTCCGCCAATGGCCAAGAATACTTTTGGTTACAAGGTAGAAGAACTGTTATCAATTCCGTTTTTATCGATGGAATAAATCGCCGCATGGCGCATCATACTGTTGAAACGGGCACACAGCATGACAAAAGGTTTCCGCTCGTAACAATGTACTTAAAGCCCTCCAAACCATAGTATTATGCCTCTTTGGTAGCGTGATTCGAAAACGGTGGTCTAAAGAAAGTCACTCGCAGCGGAATGTGTTATTTAAGACTCCTGCTTGACGCGCAACAGCATGCAGAATACTTATAAGTCCATGTTTGCACTCCCCAGCAACCCGTGGGTCGTGGAGCAGTGGTTATGATACCTGCCTCTTCGTGTGTTGTAGTAGACCCAGGTTCGAGTCTCGGTAGGGTTGTGTGTATGTGCCTATGTGCACTTTGTGTGTCTCGTATGATGTAACATGTGTTAGAGCATTCGTCACGGGATGCTGACGTTGACCTGGCAATGTGAGCAAAGAAAAAAAACTGGATAGACTCAATTCTGGCCGGTCGGCTGGTTTTTTCTTCTTTTTTTGGTGGAAAGCAACAAGGCCGCTTATTTCAGGGGCCGTATGATTTGGGGGCCGCTTCGTAAGCGGGAATAGATTAGCATAACGGGCCGCGTAAAAAAATTACGGCCAGTGGCCTGCCGAACACACGGCCCGGTGTTTAGGTGGCCCGCTGGTTAGGTGGCCCGCTGGTTAGGCGGCCCTCAATACGGCCGCTTAAACGCCGGGCCGCGTGTTCGGTGGGCCGCATGTTTGGCGGGCCGCTTGCGCGCGAGGCCGCCTGAACCGCCGCTTTATAAGTGGCTTTAAAATGACGCGGCGGCCCGCCTGCATGCGGGTCGTATAACCAGGAATTGACTAAGAGGGTAGCTGGCAGGTTGTGCCGTTGAAGCAAACGTCTACGTTGGCACTTCCCAGTAGTGGCAAGGCCTGCCCTGACCACGTTCTCAGGTGCGTGTCGTCGTCGAGCAAGATGGGTGCATGCTGCCGCCAGGTCTGGTGATACGTCTGTTCGCTAATGAGCATACATGCTGTTCCGGAATGTTAACAGAATGCCTGGGACAGCCCGTGCACCGAAATGTCCGCACAGAGACGTCCTGCACCGAAACATCTGTGCACCGAAAAGTACGTGCACCGAAATATCCGCGCACCGAAATATCCGCACCTAGATGTCCAGATCCAATTATAACGATTACACGTAGAATTTTCGCAAAACCAGCATTATTCTGGATGTGCAGGCCGTGAATCACTTTGCCATTTCCCGTCATTTTTTTATATTTTCCTTATATTACAGTTTTCAAAATTTCGTTCGACCAATTATATCCATTTACGCTACTATAACAATTACATGTGAAACTTTCGCGAAATCTGCATTATTGTGGAAATGCTGCGCGGTATACCGTTGGCCATTTTCCGTAATTTTGTAAAAAAATTAATTCTTGTTGTAATCCACACCAAATAAAAAGCAATCGGTTATTCGAAATTGTCTCCCGATTACTCAGACTAAAATTTTTAATCGATGCTCAGCACTGCCATCCATCCATCCATCGTCCATCCATCAAACCGTCCGTCCGTCCATACTGTCTACCGAGTTTCCTTTGCTAGATATTAGCTTCCAGAGGCGTTCACTTCTGGCCTATATATGAATAATAAAGTATCCCATGTCTTCCTCAATCCATTACCTGAAACCCAAAGGGACAAAATCAAAACCGTAACAAAGTTCACATCTGGCTAACTTGAAGGGAAACACTGCGACCAGAGCACGGGACCATTTTTTCCTAGATTGCCTCTGGGACCATTTTTTCCGGGACCATTTTTTCCGGGACCATTTTTTCCGTTTCCGACCTGAGAACGTGGTCAGGGAGGTCTTGCCACTACTGGGAAGTGCCAAAGTAGACGTTTGCTTCAACGGCACAACCTGCCAGCTACCACTACTTATCGTGCGAGGGGCCGGATCTAGCCTCTTAGGCCGAAATTGATTCGACGCTCTTGCGCTAACGATCGGAGGTATCAACCAGGCTACCGAGGGCAATACTCCCGAGTGACAGGATTTGGTGGAGCGACTTCAAAAGAAGTACGAAACGGTCTTCGCTAAGGATATTCCCAGTCACAACGGACCTCTCATTAACCTGGAGCTCCATCAGGACGCCAGCCCCAAATTTCTCAAAGCCAGGCCAGTACCCGTTGCCATGCAGTCGGCGTACAACGAAGAGCTGCGCAAGCTCGATTAGCAGGATGTGATTGAGCCGACGCAGCACGGGAGTCATCGACGCCCTGCGTGCGTTGTTGGCAACGTTCGGACTATCTCAATAAATAGTATCGGACAACGGCATGGCATTTGTTTCGGCAGAGATCAGGCAATTCTACCAATAGAACAGCATCACAGCTGTGACATCCGCCCCGTACCACCCAGCAACAAACGGCCAAGCCGAACGCTAAGTGGGCGAACTCACGAGGGCACTTCGCAAGGACGAAACAGGGTCATTATAGCGACGCTTGCCCGCTTCATTTTCAAGCAGCACACAACAGTGCAGGCTCCTGTGAGGCTAATGTTTTGGCGGGAAATGAGAACTCCTCTCACGGCCGTAGGACCAGATACCATCTTCAAAGGCGGCACAGGATGCCCGGGACCCGGGTGTAGGAACAAATGGTCCCGGAACAAATGGTCCCGGAACTTATGGTCCCGGAACTTATGGTCCCGGAACAAATGGTCCCAACTCGAAAGTAGGAACAAATGGTCCCGGAACTTATGGCCCCGGAACAAATGGTCCCAGGATCCTGTTCAGGCAAAATGTGGGTTCTGTTTAAATTTGTTTTATTTTGCTGGAGCGCAGTTTCTAATTTCTTAGGTTTCTTTATTTTTGTTTTCTTTTTTCAGATTTCGTTAAACTGGTTAGCTTAATTTGGGCGATTACAACGATTAAACGCGGTATTTCTGCCAACCACGCATTATTCTGAAAGTGCAGGGCATTCATTACACGATTGGCCCATTTTCGGAATTTTTTTATGCGTATTTTATCTGGCGTTTTTAATTTAGTCGTCGCATTTTTTATACGTTCAAGACTAACATTTTTATTTATTACTTCCCTCTCTCTTTCGGTATTTGATTTTTGTAATATTTTTCTTTTTTTTTGGTTTTCCACGTTTTGATTGTTTGTGAGTCCGGCCGTGTTCCAGGAAGCCGCACGTGTCACAAGACGCCGCTAGTAAGCGAGGGGGGTGACAGGCACAGTGTCGAGACATGCGGACGTCTGGTCTGATAGCAAACATCAGCTGAGGCGCTGATCAAGCGAGGCTGTCGCGACGGTCAGCACTGTTAATTTCGTGCTTCTTATTTAATTAATGAAAGCCGCCGGCGGCTCATGTATTGGCGTCGCCTCCGCTTCTAGCTGTACGCTCAGTTCCTTTCATGCAGCCGCAAAGACGCGAAGTTGGGGGTCGTGGAGTGCAGGCTTTGTGCTCCTTCCTCTTTTGGTAAGCGGTCGTTCTGTGACGAGCTGTCGGGAAGCGAAAGGGTGCCGTCTCTAGTTTTTCACGATTTGCGAAGCCGGTGTCGGCGCTGTTCGTTGACGGTCATTCGCCTTAGGAATTCGCCTCGGGTTGAAGGAGCTCTTCTCGGTAGTCTGGCGGGCGGCGGCCTCCCAAAAGGGATTAGCCACGACTCCCTCACTGCGCCCGCGCGCGCGGCGACAAAGGCAGGGCGGGAAGGCGACGACACCGTAAGGTGTTAGCCGCGCGAAGACCGCTCTAAACGTTCGGCTTTGGCTCTTGAGGAGATGCCGCCCGCCAGCAAAGTATTGCCTATTTTCGGAGAAAAACCAGTTTCTAAGTTGCAAGCTGTAAAATTATCCAGGTGCAAAATCTTTATTAGTGTTGCTTCGCTTGATTCGAACTGCAGATATCGAAGCATTTCAGGTGGTGAGCACAGTAACTCAGCTTAGCCAACCCAATAAACCCTCATCGAGTAAAGTTCCCTTTTGAAATAGCGACAAAACGGCGAGCGCAATGCACCAGTACAGCTCTATGTTGACTGGCGGTCAAGAGTACCGTCCCACTCACATTTTTGATACTTCACATAACCTAAATAATACTGTCACTGTAAATAGGCTCAACGCACTGGATGAAGTCAGACTCACTTCTCAAGCATTAATAAAATTTTGTATTCTTGCGAATATTGCACGTCAGCCATGTTAATTTAAGAAATTGTGTTGCTCCACTTCATAAGAAAACTGCATTCACGAAGAAAATTACGGTAGCCCGTTATTGTATTCACTTTAAACACCGGCCGAGGGTGGCCCAGTATACGCACATTTTTGATTGAAAGGTTCACCACTGGTTTGCCTGGCACTCGGAATAACAAAAAAGTACAAACAAAGCAACCACGGGAGATCGTACACGTGCGACAAAAAAAGTTTGTATACAGCATTGAGCTCAAGCAAATTCAGCATTAGCAAATATACTGTGTACGAACAGACGCAAAATACAGTGTGCACAGATACAAGCATAAATATAAATACATTGACCTCCCTCCTTCTCTCATGCAGGCGCTAAGGCGTAGTAGTGGTGGGACCATTTCTTCCTACTTTGAAGTTGGGACCATTTGTTCCGGGAACATTAGTTCCGGGACCATAAGTTCCGGGGCCATTTCTTCCGGGACCATTTATTCCGCGACCGCCGGGACCCACCGCGCAGCCGGGGGATACAAAAGGGAGAACGCGTGCTCGCCCACCAGTTTCAACACAAGCCGGAATGGATCCCAGCGACCGTGAAAAAACGCATTCGCCTGCGGTCGTGGCTCATCGAGATCTCCGGGACGACAACTCGGCGGCACCTCTATCAGCTCCGCCAGCTGAGGCAGGGCCTGGGGTCAGGTCCGCTGCGATGCCGACAACCACATGTGCAGATGGCCAGCTCCCGTCTTTGTCGCACCCCCAGGCTGTCGACCTACGCAAATCCACACGGCAGCGACGCCCCCCTGACCGCTACCAGGCACTCCCTAACTTGTAAGAAGCTGAATTTTGCGGGAGAAGAGGAAAGGGTGCAGCGTGTGCGGTCCTTTCGAAAGTGGGTAATTTAAAAGCAGGGGCGAAACTGCGTGTGCACGGACGTTGCAACGTGCACCCCTCCCCCCCCCCCCTGCCCTCCAACGGCCGTAGAGGTTTGCAAAATCCCCGAACGAACAATATAAATAAAGCAGTCGTCGCGAATCCCTGACCATTCGCAACCTTCGTTTTGAAGCTCTGCGCGCGTGCGGTCTCTCAGCAACGTGTAATAGTTTTATTTGTTAATATCTGCTTTAATTGGTGCTATTATTCTTAGTAGCGGTTATTTAAAGGTGCCGGCTGCGAAGCGCTTTCCTTTGCCCTTTTTGACCAGCGAAACGAGGCTCTACTTCGGATCAGCAGCTATCAAACTGTAAGTAATTACGTTATCATTTCTTTCCATTTATGGCGGTTTTATGCAAAGCTTTCTGAACTGTCTTTAGACTTATGTGAAAGTTGAGAAAATATATGTTTACGCAAATTATTTCAAAGGCGAAGAGTTGGCTTCAGTGCCTTTTTCACTTCATCCGTTAATAATTAGTCAGGACGACAGTGTCCATAACACCCCAGAAAAATCATTACTGGACTATAGGAGAATTCATAATTTTGTCTGATGCCGATCACAAATGGCCTAAACTTGGCTCCCACTCTAGGTATCGAATTTCGGATTGACGACACTGCCTAGACACTGATTGACTCGAGGTCATAGTTGAGATTCCTACTTAAGGGGCTGTATTTTTGTTCAACACAGAATGTGAAGCGAGACTTCGCACGACATTTCTCGCATATTTCAAAACCCACGACGTCGCCTAAGTTGTGTTGCAGCTGTCTACCGCGGTGCGCCTCAAAGCCATGTGTGGCTATTGCAAGTTAATGTCAAATTCAAAACAATAAGGCAGACGAAACACAAGTTTGAACCAGACTGTCTTGTCCCAATAAAAGTAACACCAATCTTAATGCAACTGAAAAAAAAAGAATGTAGAAATTCAGAGAAGTGTCTAATGAGCAGCATTCTTACTCCGCTTGTTTTCATTATGTTTTTAATCAAATTTGGCTATGCCAGAACTGCCTAAAAAAGCAGCTAACTACCCCGTGTAATTTTACTGCTTTAAAGATCTCTTTTCTTTCATCTTAAAAACGACGTACACGTAATTACACTACTACACCATTTAAATGCGTTGACCCCGCCGTTTAGTATTTCTGTACAAATGCACGGTGTTACAGGGTTGACCTATTTTCACGATCCTTTCATTCATCTTTCAGTCCTTTAGTTCAGAAGTTTTTAGGGAAGATTTTATTGTTTATTTTTCATTATTTTTTGAGATTATTTTTTGGGAAGATGTACGATTCATATTATTATATCAATATTTTATTATGTTTGTTCAATCGAAGTTTATTTTTGTTTTTTTAGATTCAGCCAACTGTTTATGTCGCCCCATTTTCGCTAGTATGACTATGGCATTCGTTAACTCGGCCAAGTATGCAATTTTGGGCAAACGCAAGGCGTTACGTGGTTGAGGGTGTTGGGCTGCTCAACGAAGAATGCTACGTATTTTTGAGGTATTAAATAGATGAAGCAGCGCTGACTCACTGGGAACTTTCTCGCCGGGTCTTTATAATGTCACAAAATGTTGTTTGTGGGATTGGTGGCCGTCACCTATTAGCATGACCATGCGACTGTAGCGGGGCTTCGAGTTTCCCTTGATCGTATCGTTGGAGTGCTTACGTAAAATAAACACTGATACCTTGTTTTTAGTGCTCTCTTTTCCCGGCACTGCTGAAGTGTAGCGTAAAGTTGGAAAGCTTGTCTATATCCCTAGTGGTTTTTTGTTTTTTTTTTGGCATAGAAAAACTACTTTCGGGACTGGAATGAGTTACAAAAGGACAGCTGTGTTAAAGTTAAGCTAAGTTGCATTTTGTCTTCACGGATACCCGTCTTCATGGCCCGGTTCCTGGATACCTTAAACGAATGCCGTCTTATCGAACCACCTGCGTCCGTTTTATTGAAATAGTAGTATTGGTGCTTCCATTATCACGTCATTTACATTATGTCTCTGTCCACTTCATTAAACTAATCGCTGATGCAAAACGACCCCTATACATTTCGACCTACCTTTTTTGTCGTTGTGTTTTTTTCTTCATTAGGAATTGTTCGCGTGTTCAATGATAGCATTAAAGCATGTTTTACAGATACTATGTATAGCATTCTTTTCCGACTGCCCCTTAAAGCAGGACCATGTCACGCCCTGCTTTCGCGCAAGAATGCGGATTGGGCGTGAGCAACATACTACCGTAATGGAGAGAATTGGTAGAAAAGAATTTGAAATAACAAAGACTGTTACGAATGGGCCAGCGCCGCAGTACTTCCCCGCATCACTCATCGGCTGTGCGGCGAGGCCACTCGTGCGCCTTCGAAAACAGGCGCAATCATGTCGGCAGCAAGTTGCGACAAAGCCTCGTCAGACGCTTTGCTCTCGGCAAAACTTCGGCGGCTGGCGACGTGGCTCGTCTCCACGCTCTTCAAGGACACGGGGGCCCCGTCGATCGCAACGGAGTCCTCCTCTCTCCCCTCTCTCAGGCTCAACGTGCCCGAGGCTATGAACGGCTTACGAACTCTGGAGAGAGTGTTGTGCGTGTTCCCACTTGTTGCGTTTGACCGTTACCGCTTTCGGGTATAAATGGTTTACAACGCTCCCAAGCGTTGTAAACCATTCCTGTTAGAGCAGCAAATCGATGTTGTCGCTCTGCTCGAGTCCTGTATTGTAACCTCGCCCGTCGGGGCATTGTTCTTTGGCTTCGGCTCACCTCTCGCTATGAAGTAAACAGTTACGTTAGCCTACGGCTTCTGGACTTCTTCACGGCTGCAACAGCGGCTGGCCGCTCGCATCATACACGCTACCACTCGTATGTCGGAGGCCACGGAGCTCGGATCGGGTGCCCCCGCCCGGTCGCAACAAGACATAAGAGAAATAGAAAAAATATAGAAATAGAAAAAATAGAAAGAATAGAACATTTTACGGTTATGATCCGACGAAATCAAAACTATGCAACTTGTACATATTTGCATGTACACTGCTCTAGCGTTCGTAGTCACGTAATCCAGTCTTGTCTTTGCCGATTTTTTTTCCCGCAGTTTTTGCGCGATTCCTACCGTGACCATTTGGCAGCATCCGCGAAAAAAGAGGGAAGAGCATGAGGGATCGGAGGAAGAGAGATGCGAGGGTGTTACACGGCATTGACGGCAGATGATGACCGTCTATATAATACATTTGCGGTGTAGCAAGCAGACACGGTACCACTTTTCAATTACCCACTAGACACAACTCGCCTAACCAATTATTATAAATTTGGTTCTTCTCTATGTTTCAGGATGGAGGTGATAACTTCGAACAAGGGCCAGCGCAAGCTATGCTTCGAAGGGTTTATGTATACCCGGCACAAGGAAGTAGCAGCTGGGTTCCGGTGGCGCTGCATGAAGCGTGCTAAAGGCTGTAAAAGGTCAGTGATCACCGTTGAAGGCCCAGAAGACGTCACAATGAGCTCAGATCATGATCACCCACCTACTACTTGTTCCATTAGGTTGCGAAAGCACGTTTACGTATGAAGACAACTGCTCTCATTTCCAGCGAAAACCCTGCAAAAGTCGTGTCCCAGGAAACGCAGCAGTTAACTGCGGAGGAGAAGGTGATGCTCAAGAGTGAGGAGAGCATGAAGAGAGCAATTCGGCAGCAGTGGTGCATTTCCCACCCGCCAACGCCGAGCTCCCTCCGCGACCTTCAGATAGTAGGTCCATGGACCTTGACGGGGGGCATTGCTCCAGAAAAGTTCCTTATCCACGACAACGGACCTGACAACAACTCGAGGTTGTTAATTTTTGCAACCATGTCTTGCCTTAGGCTGCTGAGCGAAAGTGCCATCTGGTTCATGGATGGGAACTTTGATCAGGCCCCCAAAGGATTTCTGCAGCTGTACGTAATCCTCGTTCGTCTGGGGGAAGGAACCGTGGTTGTGGCGTACGCGTTGATGACACGAAAGACTCAAGAGGCTTACGAGGAGCTCCTCACTGCCATTATTTCGGAGTGCGCATCCCTGGGATTGCACCCTGCACCTGATGTGGTCATAACCGATTTTGAGAAAGGTGCAATGAACGCCGTAATGACAGTACTTGGTGAGGACACGCAGACGAAGGCATGCTTTTTTCAGCTCTGCCAAAGCACGTGGTGCAAGGTTCAAGAACTCGGCTTGGTGAACACCTACAGGGAAGATGATTCGTTCCGGACCTTTGTCGGCATGTTAAATGCACTTGCGTTCTTGCCGGTGGATGATGTCGAAGATGGCATGCAACTTCCTCGTGCTTTGATGCCAAGCGTTGCCGGTGATCTCACCGAGTACTTTGATTCAACTTACGTCAGCAGGAGCTTTCGGCGCCTGACAACACCTGACGGAGGACTCCACCTGCGGCGGTTGCCTCCGAGATTTCCATGTGATGAGCGGAACGTTCACGAAGCAACAATGGAGGACAGCCACTGCACAAACAACAACTGTTAGGCGTGGAACCGCCGATTTAGTAGTTTAGTTGGACACAGTCATCCAAGTGTCTGGAAGGCCATAGAAGTTCTGCGCTGCGAGATGTCATCAATGTCTGCGAGAATTGCACAAGAGCCCTTTGGAGCCCCACCAAAGAAGCGCACAGCGTCATCCCAGGTCCAGATGCAGCGCCGACTGCAGGCTTTGTGCGCCAGGTACACACAAGGAACAAAAACGACGGAACAGTTCCTGCGTGGTGTGAGCCACACCATTCGCTTTTAAGGGCCGAGCATAATAAAGTAATTTCCTACATCACTTCAAACTGTAAATATATTGCACTTGTTTTTTTTTTTTTTCAGAGATAACTGCCTCGTGTTTCTTGACCTTTCCCAATGACTTTCCCAAGGCTGCCAAAACTTCATATAAAAGTATGTATCAGAAACTGTGCCCAGGAAGATTGCGTGAAAGGTTGTATGGCGTGAATGGTTGTAGTAATGTAAATAAATTTAAGATATGCAATCTTGAAAGCCAAAGCATGAACAAAGAAAAAATACTTTCAAAAGCAAGAAACAGCAACAAAGAGCGTAAAAAAATGTTAAAATATGAAGGCGAAAGCATCGTAATTTTTGTTGTTAGGCCTTGAATTTTATGTCGAAATTTACGGCCGTGCCCGTCCACATTTGACAAGCCTCCTGGGCGACCCCCTTTAACGCTCATTCTTTTAACTAAACATCACCAGGAGCACCCTATTTTCCCTTTCGGTACCTTCACCTGCCGAAGCCGCGCGGCACCGGTTTACCCGCCTTTGACTCTGTCTTTCACTTTCTCGGCGCGCGCTGCGTGACCCTGTATTAGAGCCCTCCTCCAACCCTTCTCCCCTACAGCTGTTTTTCTTTCATGGCGCGCGATCTCGGGCTCACGCTCCCCGGCTTGCGCCATGTCCTGGCGCGCTGTTCCGTCTTAATCTTCCCAGCTCGTGCACGATCAACATTTTTAGCATCATTTATCTTCGCCTCACAACGTGCGAATTTGGAACATACAGATGTGCTGAGATTTATGCATGCCGTATGGGGTTGAGACGTCATCAATGTAAATATCTGTCGGTTAAGCTAGTGTAACGGCAAATTAGAAAATAAATGTGAGAGAGGCACTGAAAAGAACACAACCTGAATTTTCGTAAAACAAACGGTCATTATTCCATTAGCCGGCGTTACTCGAACAAGACAACATTTTCCTGCGTTGGCATCGGGACCGATTTTTGTGGGACCATTCACAATTAACACGAGACCAAGAAACCATTTTCCGGCGCCTACAAACCAGATTGTATCCCCATAACACCCTTCTGAACGCTAGGTACCCCACCCAATACTCTGCCACCTGTAACTCCTGCCCTGTGTCTGGCACACTGTACCACGTGGTATGGGAGTGCCAACAGGCCCCACTCCAACCCCAAATCCCAAACCTACCTATGAGCCTATGACCAGTGGGTGGAGCAGCTGACCAGCTCCGAGCTCTCTGACCAGCGCAGACTGGTGGAACGTGCCCGGACGGCCAACCAGCTCCAAGGCATCTTGGAATAAGGATGACTCTCACTGGGTGTAGGCCCTAAGAACATCCTGCTCATTAGTAGAATAAATGTTTCTCTCTCTCTCTCTCTCTTCCTACATTGGCTTTGGTACCATTTTTCCCGGCACCAGTTTTTCCGGAACCATTTTTTCTTACCTTAGCTTTGGGACCATATTTTCCGGGACCAGTTTTTCCGGAACCATTTTTCCGGAACCATTTTTTCCTACTGCTTCGCTTACGTTCGCGTCTGCTCCGGCGCGCAAGCGTGCGCATGCATGCGACTCTCCCCCCGAGTCCTCTCCTTTCAAAAGCGGGAAAATAAGCGTGGGAGATCAGTCAATCGCTCGCTCTCGCCCTTGACTTGACTTTGCTTGACGATATCTCCGTGCTTGACTTGAAGAAGATCTCCTGATGAATACGTGATGGAAGCGACAGTCCCTTCAGCGAGTGGACTGACGCAATCCAATAAAAGCGATGGGTGGTCAGTGCCGCTAAAACACCTGAACTCTCTCATGTCGCGTATGCATGTGCATGAAAAGTAAAATTACGCCCATCTTCCCGCGTATGAGAACACCCGCATGTGATGGAAATGCATCATACGCGTTCACAACACGTTTCACGCGATTTAGAGAATCAACTTAATGGAAACGCCACCTGAACCCCCACGATGCGTCGCATCACATCAGGGTTCCCTCGCGGGAACATGGGCGTAATTTTTATTTATTTATTTATTTATTTCATACTGCGGACTATTGAAGGTCCATGCAGGGTGGGTAATTACGTAGTATTCAAAGCAAGGAATACAATGGAACATGAATACAGTGAAACAAATGTAGCAACGAACGTCACTTCGAACGAGATCTAGGACCTGTCAGAGAATTTCCCGTGAAACAAAGCAACAAACACCATTTTGAACGAGATGCGGGCTCTGTAAGAGAATTCCAATCAGCTGTTGTACGAGGAAAGAAAGAGAATTTAAATGTGTCAGTTCCAGCGAAATAGGGCGTTAGTGAATGAGGGTGCTGATGACGCGTACGTCGTCTCATTAGAGGGGATAGATACGGAGTGGCGTCAATGGCCAATTGTTTGTTGACGAGCTGCGCGAGAAAATCCAGGCAAAATTGTTTCCTACGAAGTAGAAGAAGAGGGATATGGTTAGCTTGCATAAGGTGAGAGGGTGATTCTAGCGGGGAAAATTTAGAGAAAACGAATCTAACGGCTTTTCTTTGAATCCTTTCGAATTTTGTAATGTTAGCATCAGTGAACGGATCCCATACAATGCATGCATATTCACGTTTATAGCGAATAATTGAGAGATAAGCAAGTATTTCAACGTTCGGAGGTGTTTTACGGAGTTTGTGCCTCAAGAAACACAGCTTGCGCAGAGCAGAAGAGCAGACATTTTCGCTATGGGAATTCTAGGATAGACTGTCGGGAAACACTCATTGATATTATTTAGGCTTGCCTGGAGGTCGCCTTGATCATTGGAACAGGAAATACTTTTTAACAAGACACAATCATCCGCGAACAATGGGATGCTAACACCAGGCAACACGACAGACACAATAAAATTAATATACAATAAAAAAAAGCAAAGGTCCTAGTACACTTCCTTGGGGTACGCCTGAAGTCACTGGAAGGCTCCCCGATTGTTGCCCACCAACCGTTACGCGCTGTACGTGGTTATTCAAGTAGGCAGTGATCCAGCTGATTATCATATCTGGAAGGCCTATTGATCTTAATTTTAAAATTAGTTTGTCATGCGGGATCTTGCCGAATGCTTTACTAAAATGTAGAAAGATGGTATTCGTTTGACCGTTATTATCGATTACTGAAGCAAATGAATGAACTATCGTTACCAGCTGCGTTACTGTTCAATAACCTTTCCTGAATCCAAGCTGCCAAGGTGTTAATACAGAACGTTCTTTTAAGTAAACCAGTATACGGTTAGCTATGATGTATTCAATCAATGTGCAACAGGACAATATCAAGGAGATAGAACGGTAGTTTTGGGGCAAAGATCGGTCACCTTTCTTAAATATTGCTACAATTCGGGCTGCCCTCCAATCGTCAGGCTGCACACTGGACATTAGTAAAGCAAGGAACAAAACAAGGAATGTTCCCAAGGATTCAGCATATCGCTTCAAAAAGAAATTCGGGATATTATCCGGGCCACGAGACATTTTGGTTTTTGAGTGTAACAGCATTGAAACAATACCAGGATAAGAAATGAAAGATACATCTGAGGGGGCAAAAGGTGCAGCATTGGGTGTACCGGGATTTGAGCAGGAGAATACGCTGTGAAAGTAGTTATTTAACTGTTCTGCAATTAACGCATGGTCAGTAATACATACTCCACCAATTAATAGCTCTGAGACGGGCTGTTTTCTTTCGCCTATGTAATTCCAAAATTTTTAAGGTTCCTTCTTTATAAAGTCAGGCAAAGTTGTATGGAAGTAATGGTCCTTCTCTCTCTTCAGTTCACGTGAAATTTTGTCTCGCAAATCCCTTAACAGATAAGACGGAGTGGGATTTATCTTAAGATGCTTGATCTTTCGCTTAAGGGGAATAATGCTACGAGTCATCCAGGGTTTTTT
Organism: Haemaphysalis longicornis; assembly: GCF_048455015.1. Classification (NCBI taxonomy): domain Eukaryota; kingdom Metazoa; phylum Arthropoda; class Arachnida; order Ixodida; family Ixodidae; genus Haemaphysalis; species Haemaphysalis longicornis. The sequence goes on along the minus strand of NW_027526203.1, from coordinate 83,106,692 downwards.
TGATGTACGTTTAAATTTATTAGGTATAAAGTTACTGATGCAGAATTGGCACATATTCCTAAAACGGTTCCAAATTGTGTGGACGTCTTCTTCGTAAAAGATTTCAAAACCACTTTCCACGCATTCAAGAATCCTTGCATCATTCGCACGAGAAAAATCTTTAAAACAACCTAGCGATGGTTTACTGTGCCTCTTGAGCCGTACCATGGGCATCGATACGGTCAGATATGCCTGGTTTAATGGCAACTGACGTAGTGTCAGCGTAGGTTCTGGGAAGGAAAACCAAATCAAGTATAGAACTGCAAGTTCCCTTGAACACGTGTAGGCTGGAGAACAATTTGAGTAGTGTCATGAGTAAGCATTAAATCAGATAAAATGTTCACTTGCTTTCTGTTTTGCGAACAATCCTGAAGGCGTTCCCAGCTAACGTCAGGGAGAATAAAATCACCAACCAAGATTAACTTACTTTATCTATGTTGTGTCATGTGAGCCTGCAGTTTTTCAAGACAGTCAATCGGTGCACCAGGTGGCCTGTACGGAGCACATAAAATGAACTTGCGCCCCCGACAACTCAGACTGATACACAAGTATTCTAGGTCGGCGACTTCTCCTAGCGATACGGCTTCAATTGCGCTTTTGATAAGCACCGCCACACCACCACCCCTTCCAGACCTGTCTTCGTGGAACACTCTGTAGGAAGAGGGAAATACATCCTCGTCACAAAACTCTTCGTGCAACCAGGTTTCAGTTATTATGGCGACGTGTGGATCATTTTGAATGAGTGGAACTTAGAGCAGATCAGTTTTATTCGCTAGGCTACGCGCATTCATGTTCACAAGTCTGTGCTGTTTGTCGGCAGATGTGACATCTAGTAAAGTTTCCGATAGGGTAGGTTGTTTTTCTGTTTGTTTCGTCACTGTAACCAGTTCACTTTTGCATTCATCCCAGATGTACTCGTCCTTGTCTAATTTTAATCTGTCATGGATGAAATATACCTTTTTCCCATTATTCTTGTCGGCCTTCGCACTTTCCCACAACAGTTTGCGCTTGCGCAAGGTTTGTGGGGGGTAGTCATTCTGGACAGTCATTTTTTAACCCTTTAGCTTTGTAACATTTCCAAATATAGCTTTTTTTAAATTAAAATCTTGAAGGTAAACGATTACTGGCCTTTTACCGGTATATTTTCCAAGCCGATGAATGCGCCCGATAGCTTTGCACTCGACGCCTAAAGTTTTCTTGGATAAGTCTGTGACAACTTTTTCTTTTAGAGTTTCGCCTGTTTCCTCTGCACGTTCTTCGAGGCCGTAGATAATGAGGTTAGAGAGTCTACTTCGATCTTCCAGATAAGTTAATTTTTGAGATTGGAAAGTCATCACATTGGCCTTTGAATTAAGGCTTGATTGCACTTGTTCAGAGGTTTTTAGAGACGATGAAGGTTCGGAAATCTTTTTGTCAATTTGGGTGCACATGTTCTTCAGATCAGTTAGCATGCTTACTGTGGTGGCCAGTTCTGTCTTAATCCCAGCTATATCTGCCTGGATCGCAGCTTGACCTGCAAGAAACGTTTTTAAGAGCTCTTTGTTCGAAGGACCGGGACCAGGGTTTGATTCGACGTCACCACAAACAAGCAGTTTATATGCAAGGAAGCAATCATACGCAATTTTCACGCACTGATTGGGGCACGACACGACCACTATACCACGACTGTCGCTACGAAATGAGGCTGAGTGAAAACTAACCTGCAAGATCAAGTAGGAGCGGCTTAGAATCATGGCACTGCCGGGTCTGCCGTACCCACAAAAGACAAAATTCTGTGGGGCCTCTTTAATAGTAGTCGCCGAAGATGATGTGACGTCACCGAAGTCATGTGTCACTTGAATGATCGGGCCACCAGGGGGTGTCCAATCCTTGACGAAGATGACGGGCAATGCGCGCTGATCACCGTCGATGAATTGTCCTTTCATTCGGTCATGCTGCTGATGACACGTGTAGCTGTCTGCCGGAAGTGCGGCCAGGGCAAGCACGATTGTCTGCAAGATCAACAAGGAGCGGCTTAGAATCATGGCACTGCCGCGCCTGCCGTACCCATCATGTTCTCCATGTCTGGTTCTGCATGACTGGTAGGCCGGATCGATTTTTTTAGTCCGCAGGCTAGCACATCTCTCCCAAAATGGACCGCGTTAGCACGTGCTGGAACCCGCGGAAACCAACTTTGCAAACTCAGCGTCTCTAGAGCGAACTCAGCGTCTGTGCTCCCCACTTCAGGGGCGATGCACGTGAACTGGCAAGGAGAAGAACACACCAGATATCACACCTCGAACGCTGCGCAGAGTGTTCGCAAATGTCGAGGTGGCCGACGCCGGGCGCTCTTCACGAAGCGCATGCTCATGTGAGCTCGGTATTGTAAAGCAAAGCTTTCTACCTCTACCCCCAAGGGTTCTTTCGCGACCGGTGGTGTCATCAGAAAACTCCCGCAAACAAATAAAAGAATCTACTGCACCGCCAAGAATTCAACCTGGAACTAACGGAGTAACAAAGCAAGAGCGCGTAGTCTTGCCGATTTAGCTACGAGCTCACGCAGAGACGGGCAAGACAAGTGGCGCACTGACCAAGCACATCTACGGGTTTAACCGCTGCATTCTTGCTAAATCCCACGCGACAGCGATTAAAGGAAGCTCACACCAACCCATGGCATCTCGCTTCTAGTACGCCAATGGGCCTGTAGCTTCCAGTGTTGCCGTAAAAAATATCTGCTCCTTGTCGTCCGCCCTCACGCCAGACGATACATCAAGGAACACATTCAAATACTCTTTGATGGCCAGGCCATCACCCCAAGCCCCAGCATCAAAATCCTGGGCCTACATCTTCAGGCCAACACCAAGAGTGGCGTATCCTTGCAGTGCTTCAAACACAGCATCAATAAATAATACACATGATCAGGCGAGCTGCCGCAAAGAAGCGAGGCCTCAAGGAATCCGATACCTTTCGATTAGATCAATCTTTCGTCCTCTCGAGAATTACTTACGCCAACCCCCCCCCCCCTATTCTTCTCGGCAGGGAGGACATAAAGATGCTTTATATAATGATTAGAAAGGTTGTTGAGCAAGCCATTGGTCTTTTTATGAGTGCGTCCACAGAGAGGCTGCTTAGCACGGGGTTCTATAACACGGTGGAAGAGCTGATAGAGGGTTATCTTTCTATCCAGAAGCTCCGAAGGAGCAGAACTGCGGCGGTTCGCCGCATCTCTCACCAGATTAGCTGGGTAGCACAGAAAGTCACTCCGCTTGATGCAATCCCACACTCTTGGAGACAAGAACTAAAGATGCTCCCTTTGCTTGGAAGTATGAACCCCTCAGAACACCGGCAGAACACCGGGTCGCCGGCAAGCACGGGCTCAAGCGCTCAACACCACCCTCGGTGGGGATCACGCAGTTATATACACAGACGCCTGCCAACATCGAGGGCAGCAGTACGCCATCATCGTGGCTCCCTCCAGAACCAACCTCCTTGCTTGTGCCTCACTCAAGTCCGAAGACATGATGGCCGCAAAAGAGGCAGCCATTGCCTTGGCTCTCAGCCAGGGGTTCGTAAAGTAGCCACCAATTCCCAACAAGCCTACCGGAATTACCTGTCGGGTTTGGTGTCCCGACCTTCACTGCGTGTGCTAAAAACCACTGCCCAAATGGTTCCATTCAGCTCATCTGGACACCCACTCACGCTTTCATGGAGTGCAACGATTACGCCCACCAAGCCTGCACTCTCACCCCCCGTGCTATGGAGTTGCACGAGGAGAGTCACCCGCTTGTCTCGTTCAGGGACATAACCCAGCTTATCGCCTTCTGAGGCAGACCCTACCGTCGCCTTACCCTGACCCCTCCATAGAACCACAAACTACCATACGGCTAAACTACCATACGGCTAATACAATCCGTCTCCTTCCCACACCGGACGCGTCTTCACTTAAGGCACCCGAATCGCTACGATGCTGAATGTAAATTTGGCACATAGTAGGAACACTCTGCCGCATAATCGGGGTGTGCGACTTTAGCCCAAAGCACCCTCCTCTCTTTCCATCAACTACCGAACAAAAGCAATGGGAGATTCTGCTCTCCACCCTCTCTGCCTACCCGGCTTCAGCCGGTGGACAGAACACCGGTGGCGCGGAGTGAATATGGGCTACACTCAGGAAGGAACCACTACCCTGGGCCGCACTCTGGGCCGTTCAGAAATCTCAATAGAAGCATTTACTCCTGCTGCACCTGTGCCTCCTCCTCCCGCTCCTGCTTCGTCTCTGCCGCCGTGCTCGTCGCCTCCGTCCGCGACGGCAGAGACGGAGAAGTGAGATCGTCTGACACCGGGTTCGAGATATATTTTACAAAAAACGTTCCCACTCGTGTGCTACACCAATACCACTCGACCAACCGCCGTTCATGCAACATGCGTTAATTTAACCTGAGCAAGAATATCGCTTTGAAGTAATAAAGGGTGTGGTTAAGTGCATTTCACTTCTCTCTGGTTTCACGATTTGTAGAGCGACGTGAGGGAATTTAAGTGATGTCGCATGGGTAAACGTTGTGGGTGCCGCTTACAGCTTTGCTTTCCAACCACATTCACAAAGTGGATTGGCGCCAATTTTTTTTGGTAGGTATTTTTTGCGAGCTCCTCACGTGGCGCGAGCCCACGCGCATGACTGAATGACGACTCTGTACACTAGGTTTTATACCATATGTTGCGCGCGCAGTGACGTCACGACTTGACGGGCGCCAGTAAGGCTCGGTGGAGCCATGCCTATAGCCTAGCGAAGCGAACGCGAAGCTATGAACAGCTGCGCCAGGGGTTGCTAGGCAACGAAAGGTGACGTCATCGCACCGCGAGGTGTTTTGGTTCGACGGAAGGATAACGCTCGGCTTAAACAGCTCTACTGTTAAAACAGCGCATCAGCAATCTTCCAGGGCATCAGCAACCGCGCACAACGCATCAGCAATCACCCCAGCAATCTTCCCGGCCTGCTATGGTATATGGGGCGGATTAACGGCTGAAACGAAGCTGCAGGGATTTTAAAGGCCACCACCACAGGCTAAACGAATTGGTCATAAATGTACGCGTCGATCATCTTAGAGCATTGACGGCGTCTGGCATTTTCTTCTTTTTGTCGCTGGGCATATGCTTAACCAGGGATTTTTGTATTACGTTTCCATTCTGCTTTAACAATCTATAAGTTTTATTTATCTTCTATATCACGGTCCTTATCGCCGCTTACACTTTCCTTTGTGCACGCACGGAGCTACTGTCCGAGCGGAAGCGGCGACGGCTTTTACGCAGATATCGCGCCCAACTCCATACGACTCACATTTCGTTGACTCAGACAGAAAGAACACAGGTGCTAATTCCGGTGCTGAAAGTGGGCAGTAGCTGCCCGATTTTCACATTTCTGAGCCGGCGAACAAACGACTGCATCAGCACGTTTTCACGATCCTCGGCACGCGGCCGTGCACGTGCAGCTTGGCCCGCATAACGTACAGATGCGTGAGCCGCGTGTTTACAACAGAACTGACAACCGCTCCCTGTACCCGCCTTTAACTAAAAGTCGTAGCCCACACCTGTTATGTGCCCAGCACAATTGCCCGAAACATTGGACGGCTCCGTTGTGTTCGCCGCTGCCCCAGGACGCAGTTAACATGTTTGGCGGCGTCTAGCTGGTGACCACGTTTTGTGGTTTTCCTATGAAAAGCCTTTCGCTTGTGCCCAACGCCGTTTCGTCGTCAGCTGCAAAGCCAGCCCCGACGCATTCCTGGATCGGTTGCACACACCAGCTTTGTGGGAGCATTTACGTAGCTGCAATATACTCCTCGATACGCGAAACTTCATGAAGGCAAGAAAAAATCGCATAAAGAAACGGACTTTCACTTCAAGCTCGACATCCAACCTGGCGCATTGAGCGTCGTCTGCTATTTGTAAATACTGAGTATGGACATAAATCACGCACATGGCATGCCTCGAAAAGGTCACATCAACGCTCAAGATTTACTGACCTGAAAAAAGTCCTCGTGGTTATGTGCGCTTTGCAAGCCGCACCGCCGAAAAAAGACAGAAAGCCATGAACGACAACGCTGCGCTGACCGCCACCGGCATTCCACTGACGAGCGGTTCGCCACGGGCGGCGCTGTTCGCTGAAGCGACGGTGGTGCCATACAACGGTCGCCCGGTCCCTATAAACCGCTCCCCTTTCGAAGCCTCTGGGTTACGCCGCGGTGACAGAATGCCGTGTGGAGATGGAGGGGAGCGAGCTAAGACGACAAGTATATTAGTTTGATGTGCACTTAAAAATAATATACTGCATCTAATGTCCTCCGTCGTCGTCGCTACAGTTAACTATATACCGTCGCTGCCACCACCTTGTGGGCTGCTTCTGGCCAAAATGTAAGCGAGGGTCCCGGCGGCCTGTGAATGCGGCTTGTCGCTATCGCCCACACTATCCGTTCGCTGTACCCCTTGAGTTACGATTTTAGCGTCGCTCGTTGCCGTCGCTGCGTTTTGTTACCCCTTGGTAACAAAACGCAGCGACGTTTTGTTACCAAGGGGTTACGAATTGGAATAGTAGAGAGAATGAAAAATGGACAAACGGAAAAATTTTCGGCGCGTGCTCAGATCAGGAAGGTTAAGTGACTGTTTTAATGCCGAAACGCTATGATAAGGAGAGTAGGTGCGCAAAGTGAAACGGGCCGCCTTATTTTGGATGGATTCGATACAATCTGTAAGGAACGTGGTGTGAGGGTGCCAAATAACTGAGGCGTAGTCGAGTGTAGCTCGGATAATGGAAATGTACGCACTAAGCCTTGTGTCACTATTTGCTAGATGTAAAATGCGCTTAAAAAAACGAAGCTTTTTCAGTGCCTTATTAGTGATATGTTCGATGTGCATATTCCAGCTTAAATCGGATGTGAAAATGACACCGAGGTATTTGAAAAAAGGGGTTCGTTCAATTAGGCTACTGCGCAGCGTATATATGTTAGACGGAGGGTTTAACACGGAAGAAAAAGTCACGAGTTTGGTTTTTTCTTCATTGATTTCCATTTTCCATAAGCGACACCATTCCGCGAGGGTATCCAAATCTTTTTGCAGAATCGCTACATCACCCACAGTGCAGATTTGTCTATAAATCACCCAATCATCGGCGAACAGCCGTATTGTTGAATTAATATTACTGGCTATGTCATTAATATATATATAAGAAATAATAACGGGCCCAACACCGATCCTTGCGGAACCCCTGATATAACTGGACAGGAATCTAATAGGTTATCATTTATACGTACTGACTGAGTACGACCGCATAGAAACTCATTAATCCATTGGCTGGTTTTTTCATGTAACTGGAGTCTGTTTATGTTACTGATTAGCCGTTTATGGGGTACATGATCGAATGCTTTGGACAGGTCAATAAATATTGCGTAGGTGTGAAGTGATTTGTGCACAGAATCGTGTAAATCTGTAGTTAGTTCGAACAACTGCGTTTGGCAGGAGCGCTTGTACCTGAAACCATGCTGATTTTCGAATAGCCAATTCTTTGCATTAAGGTGGCACATAATGTGAGAGTAAATTATAAGCTCAAGAAACTTACAACACACTCATGTGAGTGATATCGGGCGGTAATTGCTTGGACAGGATGGCTGACCAGATTTAAATATGGGTACAACATGGCCAAACTTTCAATCATCAGGAAGGCAGCCGGTATCCAGTGATTGTTGAAATATTAAAGACAACAAGAAGAATGATACATGGGAAGTTAGTTTCAGCAGTTTTGTACTGATATCATCCGGTCCAGGACTCGAGTTTAGAGGACGCCTGTCAATAGCTCGGAGAACGCCTGTAACAGTGACGGTTATAGGCTCGCTTGGGTGCGTTATCGTGCAACTAGAAACTGTGCAGAGCTCATCCAGTGGTGGTTCATCGACAAAAACGTCACTAAATGTTTTGTTCAGAATATCGACATAATTTTTTGGGCACAGTGAGACCATTTGAATCCTTCAGAGTAACTACACCATCGACATCTTTCGGGTTAATTGTCCGCCAAAACTTTTTGGGATTAGATTTCCACAAATTAGGCAGCGTATCAATAAAATAATAATTTTTTGCTTCTTGGATTGTTCTTTCTGATTCACGAGCTAATTCTTTATATCTTTTCCAAGAATCATCATTGTTGCTTTGAGAGGCCTTTTTATATGCTCTTTTCTTTTTGTTTAGGCATTGCTTTACCTTCTCTGTAAACCAGGGAGCATTACCTTTTGATCTAAAGGAAATCTCTGGTATGCACGTATTTTCAACCTTCTTAAGGAAGTCACGGAAGATTACCCAATTTTCATTAGTTGTGCGAGAGTCAAACTCGTTTTCAAAGGAGGTGGAATAACATGCAGTTAATTTTCTCGCGATCGACCTTGTTATATTTGAGTATACGTTTAAGCTTCGTTTTCTTATTAGGAAGGGAGGTCGCGGGTTCAATTCCCGGCCATGGCGGCCGCTTTTCTGATGGAGGCCAAAAGCAAAAACGCCCGTGTGTACGAGATTTCGGCGCACGTTAAAGATCCCCAGGTGGTCAAAATTAATCCGGAGCCCTCCACTACGGCGCGCCTCATCGCCTGCGTTGCGTCGGCGTGTTAAACCCTACAATCAATCAATTATTAGGAAGGGGAAGTGGGTGTAAACAATGTATCACTCTATGGTCGCTAATCTCATCAATAACACGTGTGACAGCACTACCGGGACTGTTTGTTAAAAGTAGGTCTAGGATGCGTTCGCCTCGCGTCGGTTATTTTACCAGCTGGGTTAGTGAAACAATCTTAGCGCGTGCAGGAAGCGAGACACCTCTGGTCGGGCAGGTGTTGATAGCGAAGGTGGTGTGTTCCAGTTTATGGTGGGGTAGTTGAAATCGCCACCTAGCAACAGCACACACTGAGGGAATTTATTGTAGATCATTTCGAGTACGTCGGTCAGGTGATCTACAAAGTCTGTATTACTGTCAGGAGGACGATAACACACCGCAATAATACACGTGTTGCCTTCGAACTGGGTTCTAACGCACAGTAATTCAAGGCGGGAATCAATTATTACAAGTGAAGGTTGATAAGCAGCTCTTATTGCTATCAGAACACCACCCCCCCGGGAAGTTCTATCTTTACGGAAAACTGCAAAGTAATCTGGAAGCAATAATTCACTATTGTGTATATCATCTCTGAGCCAAGTTTCGGTTCCTAGTTGTGAGGGTGGTGCCAGTGGACACCGAGAGAGGGCGCTATGCGACTGCGCCATCATCATCATCTGAACTGAGGGAAGAGAAGAGAGCGGAGTAGGGTGTGGGGAGAGCCCGGGAGAGGCGGACGGAATAAAGGAGTCGTTCGGTGGAATCTGTGTGGGTTGGATGCGTGTGAGTGACTGAGAGGTTCGAACATGACATAGTATAATATCAGCGGAACACGTGTGAGTAATGGGCAGCAAAGTATCAACTTTATTTATAATGCTGCGAAAGTTTGCGATTAGAACAGATAGGGTATGAAGTGTGCTTTTAGCTCACTCAATTCGGTCCTTTTGTCATTGTGGAGTACGTACTTTTGGCTCGTCTGCTTGGACAACAAGCGCGGAAACAGTGTCAAAGTAGTAAATGTGCCCTTTAGGTTTGAGTTTCTTGTAGCGTATGGAGTAGCGGTCATCCTCTCCTTTGTTTTGCTTAGCGAAGTCGCGCAGCATTTTGCGTGCAAACTGCATTTTGGGAGAGAAATCTTCCTCGAGCCATACATTCGGTTCAACATCTTTAAGCTTATGCGCATTTCGAAGGATTGTGTCTTTCGTCTTAAAATTTAGGAACTTAAGGATTATCGGGCGTGTGAAATCAGGACGGGGCTCCCCGATTCGGTGCGCCCGTTCAATGTCCCCAGGTTGCAAGGTTATGTTTAGGTGAGTGGAAAAGAAATCTTTAACTAACTTTTCGCTGGCCTCATAGTCCTCCTTCTCGACTTCAGCTAAGCCTTTGATTAGTAGGTTATTTCGGCGTGAACCGTTATTCAAATCATCCACCATGTCTTCCAGGTCTCCATTCGTGCGTGATAATGTCATTTTAACTTCTTCCAGGGAATCATTCACAGCCGTAACACCAGTGCCGATTTCTGGTACGATTGGTAGGTTTTTTTCAACAGTGCAGACTCGGGTCCCAATATCGGCAACATCTTGCTTGACTTCTTTCAGAATGATTGCAGTGGCCTCAAATTCCTTTTTGCTGGTTTCCATGAATTCCCTGAGAAGCGCACATACGTCATCTATCTTGGGACCAGGGTTGGCCTCGATGTCACCAGAACAGAGTAAAAGCAGCGCGAAGCAAATTGACAGTGCCAGAGAGGGCCTTGGGCAGAGAACGCAAAGTAAGGCGGCCCCTGCAGCAGAGCGCTCAGCAAGAGCAGTCTTGACCCTGCGACTACTACTGAAGGCACCAATACGGATCCTATACGTAACTACGTCGATCCCCATGGCTCAATAAACCCCATAAATGTCAAGCGGATAACCACAAAAATGGGGATCAGCAGCCACGGCAGAGATTTAGAAAACAAACAAGGGTTCAAACGCTATGAAATACCTATAACAAAGCATAAAGGCGTTTAGCTCTTCTTGTGCGTGACCGCAAATCCCATAGGGTCCGAGCCGAGCAAGTCCTTTTATGCAGGGTGGTGGCGCTGAACTCGGAAAGCGCGTCACATGCGAAACAGGTTCCGCTTCCGGGAGTGCGATGACAGCCGATCAACACGTGGATCAAGGCCCTATCTTGAGAGTCAGCAGCAACGCACGAGCGGAAGGCAACGGCGATGGTGCGGATCTATAACAAAGCATGAAGGCGCTTAGCTCGTGTTGTGCGTGACCGCAAATGATTAATTTTCAGCTAAATATCACCAAAAAAACGAAGAATATGGAATCTAGTTTCCAGTATATAGTAAATTATAAATATATACGGGACAGCCCTCTACATCTGGCAGCGTGGGCAAAATGTAGGATTCCGGTTTTTTTTCTACCCTCAGAATTATTTCTCAAACTTAGCACTCTAATGCAACAGCTTCAGTCAAAGTAACGTTTATCAATCACTGCACTTTTGGCAGCATTTTTTAAACAAAACTTCATTTGCGTAGCCGCAAAGTCGTTGCCGGCCATGCCACGCCGAATTTCAGGTCGAACTACCCGATACGGCAGCACCCACGGAGACATGAAGCTGTTTCGTAGAATCACGTAGAGACTATCGCCAGATTCCACTCTACGTAAGCTAGTGGGAAACTCTATGCTTCTGGCCACTTCGAGTGGCTGCACTCCCTTCGCATCGAGACGCCGAAACGAAAAGGCATTTTTTGAAGCGACTTCGGGTCACGCAAAACTGACAGTCCAGGTTACAACTCCAGGTGCAAACCTCGGACCTTCCAGCTCAGCTAACGTCAAGCAAGCGCCTCATGCCGTTTTGTGGCGCCGGCTGCCCTCATAAAAGTGTTTACCAAGATCTAATACGCCTGTTATAGAGATTGCGAAAAATAATCCTATAAACGTTTTGTTAGCATTTATAGAATTTTTCTATGCAATTTTCATTACGAATTGGCCACCTAGTTTTAATTAAAACTTTATAGAGCCATGTCAGTAGGCCTTACCGGCTTTGAATATAGTTCCTATAAGTTTCCTTAGGGTTTTTACAATTTGCTTCAATAAGCTTTCTATACAATACTTCCTGAGTATGGTCGTAACAGCTTGTTGGGTGTGAAACAGGTTTAAATAAAGTTTCTGACAGGATGTTATTAAATTTATCTCAGTTATCTTCCTATAATATTGTCATTGAGTATAGTCATAACATCGTGTTCCGTGTGAGTCAAGTTTGAATGAAATTTCCGGTGAGTTTTTATTAAATTTATCTCAATTAGGTTAATATAAAATTCTATTGAATATGGTCGTACCATACTGTTGCGTGTTAGTCAGGTTTGAATAGAGTTTCTGACGGGTTTTTATTAAATTTATCTCAATTAGATTTGCATAAAATTTATATGGTGCCCAGTCATAACATCCTGTTGCATATAAGATAAGTCTGAATAGAACTTCTGGTGTTTTTATAAGTTTCTTTCGATTAGCTTTTCATAAAACTCTTATCGAGTATAGTCGTAACATCCTGTCGCCTGTGAGTCAGCTTGGAACAGAGTTTCTGGCGAGTTTTAACCGCGGAGCTCTTGAGGGGCCCGCAATGTCCTGCGGTGATATCTGGACATTGGCACTGCCGCTACGCTAGGGCCGCTACGTGGAAATATCTTCTTTATCACAAGGACTGCGTGCGTCTCCAATCGTTTACAGTTCACTTTGTTCGTGCAGGAAGTGGATAATCCTAGGCCAATGGATAAGTATTCACATAGGACAGAAAAGGCTAACGATCTCGGACCTAGCTTCACGTCGCTGAACCTAAAATAGGTTAATCCTGTGTTGCGGAGACAGGAGGGAGTAAGGTTGCCCGCATTGCTGTCTGTGCTGGGTGGTTGGGTACAAAGGAAAAGCCCCAGTTCAGTGTCCTGAATGCATCGAGGAACCTAAATATATGACAACTGTTTGCAGAGTCGTTATGAGCGGGTCTTCCGTAATGAACAGTTCTTTGTTAGCTCTATGCATGTGGAAACAAAACTCATTCCTCCACAACGCGAAAAAGCAAACTACTCTTGTGAACACGTGTGGCCCCTTTAAAAATCTCGCTGAAAGCAAGCGTTCAGCTCTTTATCGCATACTGTCTACCCCACCGGGAAAGGGGGCAGGCTAGTGCCCCTGCGGTTTGGGTTTCGCTGCGCTGTATTTAGGCCGTGGCAGTGTGCCGTGGAAGTAGCAGCGTATGTTGGTTGGGCATTCTGTCGAGAGGACAGGGTGGGCTGGGAGGGAGGGTAATGGGGCAGGCACTGCTTTCTCGGTGAAGACGAGTCCTCGCTTGCGGGGCGACGCCATCTGACGCCGCGCTCTGTGGAGCTGACTGTCGCGGAAAACAAGCAAGCGCAGGTTCGAAAGGCCCGTTGCCTCGGCCCTCGTATAGGCATGATGGTAACGCGAACACTTCTCGCTCCGCAAGGGATCCAAAGGCCAATGCGTCACGTTCCTCACGCGGAGGCCGCGAGAGCTTCGCGCCTTGGTTACAGCGTCCACTGTTATTTGAATAAACGTTCATTCTCTCTCCACTGCTAACGTGCTCGTGCCCCGCTCCGAACCCCAGCCGAGCAATACGCGGCGTTTCGCATAATGGCTGCCTACCACTTGACATGAGCCCGACGAGATGGAGACGGAGGACGACCACTGTGCAAGTGGTCGGTTACCATGGCCACTGGTCGGTCGCCCCCGAGTTACGTAAGTGGGAGGGGGGGGGGCAACAAGAATTCTAGTGAAAGTTCAGAGTTGGCGAGTTATTCCTGCTAAGCAATTACGTTGGTAATCTATGATCATCTCGGATACACGACGTCCGTCGGCTTAGGGCTTTCCTGGCGTTTTTATACCGTCCGTGTCGGCGCCGGGGTCGTTCGACGTCACCTTAAATGTGGCTATTGTGGTACGGCGCTGATGCAAGCACCGTAAGTGTGCATGCGCCGCGAGCTGCGAGTATTCGCCCAGAAATCCAACACAGTCGGCCCCTGGCGGCGGAGGGACGAACCTCTCCTAGTGTAGATGTCGCTCTCGCGTCGGCTGCTCGTTCACGTTGCGCACGGCGGAAGACGCGTGTTGCAGACGATAAAAAAGCGAATATGTAGGCATGTCCACTTTTCTGGCAGTAAACAATAACATAGTTAGCGCTGCTGGCGGATTGACTTAATATAGCAACGCAATAAACACCAGCTGTTGGGAGATAACACGCTAGTGTTATCCTGCAAAGAAACATCATCACCGTGGCCCCCGCTTGACCGTGAAACGTGATTTTTATAAAAACATTGTTTCGACAGTTTGCATTCTTTTTGCCGATGGGTGCAGTCGCCTTCCGTTTTAGGAACTTAAAAGGGTGCGTTGTTGAAGGTGGCGTGGTGGGTATTCTAAGGACAAAAGTTAACTACATGAAACGCGCAAGACACAATACCCGTGCATACCCGTGCATTTGCGACCCTAGGGTGGCGCTCTGTCCTTTTATAAATAAGAAACAAAAACAACCATTCTACGCACGACCCGGGCGCTATCGCCCATACATTAATGGGGACGTATTTTGCACTCTCAAAGCGCCTATGTCAGGGAATTCTACCCGTTCCTTTCCAAAAATAAACGTCTTTTTGGATAGTGGTTGCTGGTACCTTGCGACATTCTTGAATATTTTTATGTCCAATTTAAGAAATATTTGTGTGGATGTGCTAGAGTATTGCAGTTGGATCTCTGAGTAAAATTAAGTATTTGCGAATTTGCGTCTGTCCTGTGGCATTTCGCGTCTTATTTTCATGCGTCCAATTTTCAAATCACAACACGAATTACCTCGCCCAAAAACGTGCTTTGCTCAGTATGACCGAGTTCCTTATATAGCCAGGTCTCAACCCGTTAAAGTTGACATAAGTTTAAAGAAGAAGTAAAGATCACATAATTTTATTCAGCATATACGTTGTTGCCCGCTTGTGGGCAGGGTGTGCTCCAGGACGCGCTGTTTTATTTTATTAATTCGCCCACTATGTTGGCTTTACATGCCAATTTCAGAAAGCGAACCACAATTTGCTGGACAATTTCAAGCAATAGGTGGCTGATTAGTTTTCAGAATAGTGATGTCAGGCTCGGAAATGAGTGAATAGATAGCGCCGTCTTCGGCTAACCTTTCTTGTGACTTGTGACATGTATGTCAATATTAACCTATCGGCACCCGTCAAAGCACAGTGGATGTTTTAGCCCTGGCCAATTCCCCCCTCGTGAGTACGTGCCAAACACGTGGATATAGTCATCAATACCCTGACTCTGCCGGGGGAGCGTGCGCTCACGAGGGGTCGTGCTTCATTCGCGTGGTTTAGGCCACCGAAAAGGCAACGCGGCTCGATGGGCGACCGGCGACGTCGGCCGCCATCTCGGGGGCGCTCCATCCCGCCCCCCTTGACGGGCCGCGTGCGATCCAAGTCCAGTCAGCAGGCCTCCGCTGGTGACAACGAGGAAGCGGTGGAGGAGCCTACGGCGACCTGCACCGACGACAGCAACTCAGCCGCGCTTAAGAAGTTCCAGAGTGAGGTCAGGCGAGCCCCCCACGAGTCTGTAGACCGCAAAAACCGGTGCAAGTCCGCTGCGCCGTCTTTGCAACGTTCAGCGATGTCTAGAGCCACAGCTGGGTCACGTGCACCACCGACCGTTGCTCCGTTTCTAACCGTAAAGAATTCCACAGGAGCCGCCTTGGTTCGCAGTACCTCACGCGAGTCTAGACCCAGAGCCTTGCAAATCCGTGCACAGCCTGATGCTGTAACGCATTCCGTGGGTAAAAAAAGCAGCGATAAGGTGACGACCACTTCGGCCAAGGGTAACGCCCCGGTTCTTTCTGGTTACAATCGACGTGCTGGCCTTCCTCCTACAAGGCAGCCGATAGGAAGCGCACGAAGCCCTTCGGAAAGACCTGCACCCGACATGAGACGAAGGGCAGCCCAGAGAGACGTCATCCTCGGACGAAGTGAAAGTGTTCGGCGGACCCGTCGCCAAGAGAACACCAATTCAGCGGATGAAAAGTGCATCGAGATGACATCCGCCACGTACAATGGCAAACACACGAAGCCAAACGAATGTCGTTCTCGGTATGATCAGAAACAACATGGCACACAGCTTTCCAAGCTTCCGTTTCGAAGGACAGGAGACGTTCCCGGAAAGCGCGCACCTGGCCCTCTCCACAAGGTAACCGAGAAAGGCGTGTTACAAGAGGACAAAACTTCTTGCGGGGCACATAACCAAAACCACACACCGACCCCTGAAGCCAAGACCAAATCAGCGAAAGGGAGGAAGACCGGCAACGCCGACATGCGTTCACAACAAGATCTCTTCGCTACAGCTAACCGAAGCAGTTATACGGATTCCACTCTAAAAAAAATTCCAAGACGAAGCCCACTAAACGGTCGCTTTAAAGGGAACCACGAGGCCCCAAAAGAGGACTTCGAGACCCCAAAAAGTCTTAAACGGGGAATGGTGCAAGGCACTACCCCGAAAATTGCCTCGAAAGACCATGATATTCCGGCCGTTTCTACCCGCGATAAAAGCGACCAGGATGGGGTGCATCTGAACAACAGCCGTGACAACAGTACTACAGGCGACTCCAGCGAGAACCTCGCTCAAGGTTCTCCAGACAACTTTGACTGCAGCCCTGATGCGAGCGCTTCATCGGATATTTTGAATGAAGCAGCTAGCGAGAGCTTCTGGGTAGCTCTGCTCGCCAAGATCGACGCAACCAGCTCCACTGATGACGCCGCTACTGATTCATTTGATTTCGACGTTGCGCTGTCTCCCGAAGTAGCGAACGAAGGGGAATACCTGGAACCCATTCGGGAGCGGGCTCAGGAAGACGACCCCGCGCAGAGAAGGAGCCTCGTAGTACTGGACGAATCCGAGCCCCCTGTTCCCAGAAAAGGAGCCCTGTCTGCTTGTTTCTACAGTGCCACGAACGTCCTGGGAAACGGCGAAGCTGCACCGGGAGAGCTTTCTGATGTAGAAAGCCCCAGGGTTGTTGGTCAGTGCTCGAACGAGCTAACACAAGAGCCTTTCCTCACCCTCATGCCGGGGAACTGTTTCACAGGAGGGTGGTCCACTCATTTCTCGGGAAGCCCCATAAGCACAGAGGCTACGCGCAACCACGACGCAGCCGCCAGCGCTGCATGCTTTTTACCAGAGAAAGAGATGCGTATCCGCGACGCAAAAGATGCTCGGGTATCTGCAGACCTCCATGTGTTGCGGCCGAAGACATCACCTAAAGGTCAAAAGACGGGCGAGGGAGCTAACGGCGGCATTGCTATCGTCGGAGACTTTGGACATCCAGAAAAAGTAAACGCTGCGCAACGGGGACTTCAGGCTGTCGTTGCATACCAACACAAGGACTACGCCGAATCCCGTGATGAGGACACACTGGGCTCGCGTTGCTTAGCCGCAGAAGGGCCCCTGAAAGAGACAGACGTGGAGAAGCTCACTACCCACGCTGAATGAATGTTGCGATCCACAGTGACAAAGCCGTCTCATTCGAGCGTGTTGAAGGACTCTGACACGACATTGCCTCATGGGCGAAACAGCGGCTTCAGTAGCACGAATGGACCTGGGCAATACGACAATGCGCAACGTCACTCAACGCTCGCATGTGGTGCGCTTAGAATGACGGCGATTTAAGTTGGTCGTGCCCGGCGAACCCGAAGTACACCGGAGCTGTACATCTGCACTGGACACAGAGCCTGTCCCCTCGCCAGAAGCGCGTATCCTTTCCCCGCAGATTAAGCGAGTTGTACCAAGTCTGGTAGAACTGAGCATCCCCAAAGACACAGACAAAGGAACCACCCTGTCCCCGAACAGGCGAGGTAAGGGCATGCCAGATTCTCATCTTCGCTGCCCCCTTAATCCTCATCGAACATTGTCTTGCTGCTCCGGTGTACCTTGGAATGCTTTGAGACTGGGTCAGTGGGAGTTGTGAATACCGCTACTGGCGTTAGCAGCCTCTTTGTAAATACAAGCCCACTTCTGCTGACCAACGACTTATGTTTGCCAAAACGCCCAAACAGTCGCACGCGATCGAACACGGTCACATTTGCGCACTTATACACCCTTACTCATGCAATACCGCGTCTGCGTCTTTCAAAAGCGTAGCTGTTTAAGCTTGAGCTTGTGCGGTGGCGTTAGCTAAAAAACACCGGGCCATATATACTAACGTGAAACCTGGCGAGGGCCGAAGCATGAGAATTCTTGGCGTCTTGGCGCTTTTGCCAACGGAGATGAAACCGTTCGAAGGTACAGGTGTACACCCTTGCTGTAAAAGTCTTGTGTTTGAAGCACGAAGCTCTCTAGCGCAAGGCGTAAACGAGTGTTTGTGTTCTTTTTTAGTACGCATTACGAGGCGCTCCAGCGCGAGGCGTAAACGAGTTTCCCGGTGTTTTAGTGCCGTGACTACATGAGACAAACGACGATTACGACGACGACAGGAGACGCCAACCACCCCAGCCCCTAAGGGGCTTGCCCCTCGAAGAAATTAAATCAAAAAATCACCATCTGTAAAGGGTGCACCACCGCAAATAGGGTCTTATAACAGTGAAGCTGGTTTTCGGGCCTACTCTAGTTTGAGCACAAGGGCCATATGCGTATTCGCACCATTACTATACCATTTTAAAGGTGATAGTATTTCTTGTGCAACGAAAACGCACAAAGATGGTGCAGCTTGCACTAGTAGTGCAAGGCTGGAGAAGGAGTGGAGCTGGGGGTCGTCCTAGCTTCTTCCCCCTGAGATCCGCTCTCAGCGGGGACGACCGACTGGTACGGCCTTGTAGAATCCGGCTAAGCTTGGCCTCACTCCTCAACACTTCGCCTAGCCTAGTAAGAACATCGCAAAACCTAACAACACTTAGCCAAGGCTAGCAAATCCTAGGAAAACTTAGCAAAACCGGAAGAAGCTAGGTCGACCCCAAGCTCCGCTTTTCTCCTGCTTTGCACCCTAGGGCAAGCTGCGCCAGTTGTTTTCCTTTGCCGCTCAATTAAGGCGCTGTTTCGCAGAGCGTGGCCATGAGTGCATGCGAGTTTGTAACTTCACAACAGGTTGAATGCGTTCACTACGATTGTATTTGCGTTGCTGTTCTATAGTCCCTAGCGTGAGTGGTATACGCATTGGTGAACCCCGCGATATAAGCAGCTACTCTGCAGGGCGAGCCCATTTTATACGGAACTACATCATCCATTGGCATAACCTGTTTATAATAATGCTCATATCGCACTGCTATTTCGCACTGCATGCACGTTTTTTTCATTCCATACCGGCACCAAGGCGTTTGTTAGTAGTGGCAGAGTAATTCAATGCTGTTTGGTCAGGAAACGTCGGCATCACCCTATGGGTGGAGGTAACACGCATTTATTTTATGTACAAGGGATACAAAGACGCCATGTTACGTTTTAGCGAGTTTTGGTGTCTAGGGGACAGAGATTAGGTAATAGGAGTTGGGGAAAAAGTAGGATACATCCAATGGTACATCCAATTGGGTGTGGAATTAAAGGAAATGCTGAAGGCCAGAGTTCTCGAGGAAGTTCCGTAGAGCGGCGGGCAGGCACCCTTCTTCGCTCTGATTGGAACTTCTTGGATAAAGCCAATCATTAAGGCTAGGTGGGACTGCCACTCCTACAATATTGAAGGCTTGTTGTCGACAGTCGTCAAAACGAGGACAGCCCCACAGGATGTGTGCAATGTCATTATTGGCTGAGCATCGCGAAAACTCGGGGTCATCTAGGCTGCCGAATCTTGTGTGATTACCCAATCCCGGACAATATAACTTATGGCTTTTATAAGAATATAAACCATGCGAAAAGGTGAAGTATATTCGAAAGTTTGGGGTTCTTGCCGATCCAGTTCTCGTCCTGTGAATGATCGTGTGCCATGTACGGGGCCAATGCTGAGGTAGAGCTCGACATGCTTCCAAGAACGGTAGCTACGCGGTACAGGCTGTCGTAAAATGGCCGTCGATACCGGCCGGCCCACCGTAGAGCAATGGCAGTGGCATCGGATGCAGTGTGTAGTGGCTTCGCGTCTCATTACCCCCAAAACAAAGTTTCAATCGTCAATGTCACGCGAACTTCCTTTCCCAGTGCACCGTGTACAAGGTTAACGCGAAGCTTTCTCGTGATGGATTCTTTGGTTGGCCAATTTAACACTGTAAGTATGTCTACTCTGGACGTACGCACCACTCTTCTGGAATACCCACAGCAACTCTCGGTGGGTGTGCACCATGTACATGGTTAACGGGAAGCTTTCTCCTGGTGGTTTCTTTGGTTGGCCATTCCACACGGCGAGTATGGGCTACTCTGAAGCTATGCACCACTCTTCTTGAATACCCACAACAACTCTCGGTGGGTGTGCACCATGTACATGGTTAACGCGAAGCTTTCTCGTGATTGATTATTTGGTTGGCCAATTCCACATTGTCAGTATGTGCTACTCTGGAGGTACGGACCACTCTTCTGGAATACCCACGGCAACTCTCGGGGGTGTACACAATGTATATGGTTAACGCGAAGGTTTCTCCTGATGGATTCTTTGGTTGGCCAATTCCACACGGCGAGTATGTGCTACTCTAAAGCTATGCACCACTCTTCTGGAATACCCACAACAACTCTCGGTGGGTGTGTACCATGTACATGGTAACGCGAAGCTTTCTTCTGGTTTGATACTTTGGTTAGCCAATTCCACACTGCGAGGGTGTGTTTTTCTGGAGCTACGCACCACTCCTATGGTACCACCACTCCATCAGACCTCACACACCTAGTTTGGTGGTGCCCAGCTTTCGCCACACACCGTACATTTAAATCTTCCCAACCCCATCCCGATCCACAACAAACTGATGCACAACTATTATATGAACTAGCGGTTTATTCAAATAAAAGTGGTCTGGCACGGGTTGTTTGAGCGGGTCCTCCCCCTCACGAACTGGTGTATGTGCACAAACCCTATTGCGATCACCATGAACTGGCCCATGAATTGCAGGTTACAAGAACTGGCCCAGTTATTGAGTCTAGTGAGAACGACCTGCATTTATTTGTTTATTTTCTCTTACCCTCCCTCCCCATTCCTTTCCCCCATCGTGACCAGTGGTCATCCTTTTCTATTAAAGGTTGTCTCTCTCTCTCTCTCTGGAATACCCACAGCAATCTTCGTGTGGTGTCCACCATGTACATGGTTAACACGAAGCTTTCTCGTGATGGATTCTTTTCTTGGCCAATTCCACACTGCGAGTATGTGCTACTCTGGAGGTACGCACCACTCTTCTGGAATACCCACAGCAACTCTCGGTGGGTGCGCACCATGTACATGGTTAACTCGAAGCTTTCTCCTGATGATTTCTTTGGTTGGCCAATTCCACATTGCGAGTATGTGCTACTCTAGGAGGTACCCACCACTCTTCTGGAATACCAATGCAACCCTCGGTGGGTGTGCACCATGTACAGAGTTAATGCGAAGCTTTCTCGTGATGGATTCATTGGTTGGCCAATTCGACATTGCGAGTATGTGCTACTCTAGAGGTACGCACCACTCTTCTAGAATACCCACGCAACTCCTGGGGGGGGGTGAACCATGTACATGGTTAACTCGAAGCTTTCTCATCATGGGTTCTTTGTTGGCTAATTCCATACTGCGAGAATGTGCTACTCTGGAGGTACGCACCACTCTTCTGGAATACCCACAACAACTCTCGGTGGGTGTTCACCATGTACAGAGTTAACGCGAAGCTTTCGCGTAATGGATACATTTTTTGGCCAATTAAACACTGCGAGTATGTGCTACTCTGGAGTTACCCACCACTCTTCTGAAATAGCCACGGCCACTCTGGCGGGGTGTGCACCATGTATATGGTTAACGCGTAGCTTTTTTGTGATAGATTCTTTGGTTGGCCAGTTCCACATTGCGAGTATGTGCTACTCTGGAGCTACGCACCACTCTTCTGGAATACACACAGCAACGCTCGGGGGGGGGGGGTGCACCATGTACATGGTGAACGCGAAGCTTTCTCGTGCTGGATTCTTTGATTGGCCAATACCCACAGCAACTCTCGGGGGGGGGGGGGGGGGGTGCCCCATATGTATACATGGTTAACGCGAAGCTTTCTCGTGATGGATTCTTTTCTTGGCCAATTCCAGTATGTGCTACTCTGGAGCTATGCACCCCTGTTTTGGAATACCCACAGCAACTCTCGGTGGGTGCGCACCATGTACATGGTTAACGCGAAGCTTTCTCGTGATGGATTCCTTGGTTGGCCAATTCCACATTGCGAGTATGTGCTACTCTGGAGGTACGCACCACTCTTCTGGAATACCCACGGCTACTCTCAGGGGGGAGGGGGTGCACCGTACACATGGTTAACGCGAAGCTTTCTCGTGACGGTTTCTTTGGTTCGCCAATTCCACACGGCGAGTATGGGCTACTCTGGGGCTATGCACCGCTCTTCTGGAATACCCACGACAACTCTCGGAAGAAGGGTAAGGGAAGTTCACCGTGTACATGGTTAACGCGAAGCTTTATCGTGATAGATTCTTTGGTTGGCTTATTCCATACTGCGAGTATGTGCTACTCTGGAGGTACGCACCACGCTTCTGGAATACCAACAACTACTCTCGGTGGGTGTGCATTACGCAGGCCATATTTGCGTTTGGGGTGTACTGCCCGAATCGGCACCTGCTGCTTGGCGTTCACTTCGACCAAGTCGAAATATAGCGATCGGATAATGCCGTTTTCCTAACGCGTGGGAACCAGGTTCGATTCCCTTCGATTCGCTGGTATGGCGTCAGCTCTCTCACTGCTTCACCCTCACACTTTGAACCCGGCTCAAAGTGTGAAGGGGAGGCAGTGAGAGAGCTGACGCCATAGCAGCGCGTGCTACCCTCCCCCTCACACTTTCGCCACTCTTTCCTGCGCCGTCTTCTTTCTGTCTTCGCTCGCTCGGTCACAACGCCGTCGCAGCCGCGAAACCACAGTAGCGGCTACCAAGGTGCTGCGCACTAAGAGAAGACAAAGGAAACCAAGCTGGCGTGTGGCGGCAAACCACTGCCGGGCGTACTTTTGGCAAAGGGCCTGCAGGGCTTCAGTCGACCAGCGTAGCCTTGTCGTTCAAATTGGTGCGTTTTGCAGACGATACAAGCTTCCAAAATAGAAAGCCCTATGTCATCGTTTGCCGGTTGTGGCGAGTAACGACTTCTTAAGCTTGAACTGTCCGTGTTTTCGAGCAATTTTCATTCGTGTGAGGAATGAACACGTTATCGGGAATCGGTTGTTAATGCCGCGTGTGAGCATTTTTTATATATACTTCCGCGCCATAGCCTACGCGTTGAACCGACAGCTCGCGTCCCCGGGATTCCGGCGCCTCGCAGACCAGCCGCGATGGAACCGAAACGGAGAATGCGTTAACGACGAAGACACGCGGGTGCCTGCATGCTCGCCACCCGTCTAACGAGTTCTAGCTGGTACTCCGGCAGAACGAGGCATCCCGACAAACAGCAAGAGCTCCCACTAATAGTGGACTACTCCATAGTCCAACTATCGTTAGAAGAAATTGACAGCTGTAAGCCAAGATAATACATGTTGGTATCCTAAATCGCGCTTACTCTTGTCTTCTGGGCGTGCTCTCACTTTTCTCAAAATTCCGCAATCGCTAGTGAAAAACATTAGTTGTTAAAGTGAAGCTTTAGTGTCCTCACTGATGCCGGTGTACACCAATACGTCCTCCCGGTAAACCAACTTCCTCTAACGATATGATGAATGAACGCGGGGAAAGTAAAAAAGGGCCCATCTCCCCGCGAGGGGGGCTCGAGTAAATGCGTCGCAAAGGGGGTGGGTGTATTGCGTTAACGTTTAGTGTTTGGGAGTTAGTGGTAGTGAATGCATTGAATCAGCAGCTTCTTGACGTAGTTTGAATGAGTCAAAAATATAAGGCGCGTTCGTAGCCTTTCATTCTGTGTCGGTTTTGTGGCGCAGTGGGAAGAACACCATGTACCTCGCGTTCCGCCCACAGGTAGTGAATGCGTTGTGTCATCAGCTTCTTGACGTAGTTTGAATGAGTCAAGGATATAAGGCGCGTTCGTAGCCTTCTATTCTGTGTCGGCTTTGTGGCGCCGTGGGTAGAGCACCGTGTACCTTGCGTTCCGCCCGCAGGGTCGTGGGATCGAAACCAGGCGCCGGTAAGTATTATTTTTTTATATAGTGTAGGGGGAGGGGTGCGGACCTGTTGTTGAGAACGAGGAGGGTAGCGTGATGCGGGAGAGGAGGAGTGGGAGAGAGGGCCCACCTGGAACGGCTGTTGCGGACGCCGAGGCACGCCGACAACGCCGGGTGACATCGTGAGTTAAAGAAATGCCCTGCATTTAAAAAAACACCTCCCGTGGCCGGAATCGAACATGGGTCCCTCGCGTTTTAATGCCGGCGCCTATCCGATTGCTCCATTTTGACCTGGTCAAGGCTGTTTGGAAAATTCAGAGGACAACCAAAGAATCCGACACGAGAAGAATGGCGTTGCTGTGTGTGCCGCAAGGCTGTCAGCGCCAATGTGTTAGGCCTGACTTCCCATTTTGAGGTTTAGGAGATTAGGCCTAATGTCACTGCTTGGGGTTCAACACCTCATACCGGCACCCACTCAAAAAATTGCTCACTGAACGCCCAGCGGCATACCGATCCGTGCCGCACCCCAAACCCAGACGTTACGCCTGCAGAGTGCGCACCCGAGAGTTATTAGTATGAAAAACTGCTGCGTACCTCCAGAGTACCACGTACTCGCAGTGTGCGATTGGCACACGAAAGAATCCATCACGAGAACGCTTTACGTTCAACCGTCGTCATCGTGAGATGGATGGGTGTATGATTTTTTCCTCTGTTAAATTCTATTATTGTACGAAGTTATTTTTTTGTACCGTCAAAAGAAATCCTACAAATAAGACCAATTTATTGCTTGTAAGAAGTGTACGTTCATGCTGGGAGACTCAGTTCAATATCGTATCACAAGCTGTCATCCGAAGCGCATAGAAAACCAGCCTTGTTTTTGTTTCTACAATTGTAATATAATGGACCTCTCAGTAATTGTTAGGCCCCTAATCCAATTGTTCAGAAAACGGAAACCTCTAGAACCCTTTGCTTACTGGCAGGAACTATCTCCGAACTGAAATGATTTTTTCACCGGAAATGCGTATTTCTCCGTTTCTTTCGCGTAACAACCAAGGTTTATTTCGAGTGCTGCTTCACCTGGATGTTCTACAAACCACCAGTTCATCGCGGGCCACTCAACCAAAGCATATATACCACAGTATGCAGCTTCAGCCGCATCCCCGAGTAACATAACCTGCGTTCAAGAACAAGCACATCCTGCGTTGAAAACATTGCAGAGTAACGCGCCCACTTTAGTACCGCATTTCGGCTGCTATATCGTTAATTGAGGATCGGCGCAGGCTACCTCTGACCGCGCCACCTCGTGGAGAGAGGCCGACTTGGGGAACTTGCTAGTTCCTGGAGAGGTGGCGGGCGGACGCATCAGTCGGCGGCATAGAGTTAATGCTACTGACTCGCCGGTGGCCTCTTAGCCTTCACCCCAGCGTCCCGGTTGATTGTGGGACTAGCACCAAATCCTCCTCTGGTGAGTCTGGGCGGGCAAAAATGAGTGGTTACTGCCATAGTAGCATCACCGCCATTTTGAGCTTGGTGGTGTACTAATTACCATGGCAACACTGCGAGGAGGCGCACTGGGGGTGTGGGGGGGGTGCTATCGTCCCCTCGCTTTCCCGCCGTCTGGTAATGGCCCCGTGCCCTTCGTGCCGCCGGATAGGCCTCGCCGAGACCGGCACGCAGCCGTGCAGACGTACGCTGCTCCGGCAGGAAGACGGCAGCCGAAGTCGCACGTCAACACTTTATTCAGGTTACGAAAATGCAACTGAGCACAAACGCAACGTGCGGCGAGAGGCACTGATGTACTACATCACAAAGCAAAAGTTCACATCAAACACGGTGCACGTAGTCATAGAACTCTTTACACGACACCAGCGCTGTTGTTCAGAGCGACTTCACGCTTTACAAACGAGCGTCTCACCTTTTGCTAACACGAAACAAAATCACTTCTTGATGCGATTCCTCCCTGGAGATGGGGCATCGCCTCTTCTGTGGTCTTCATAACGCTGACACAATATTTGCAGGGACACCACCCCAGACTTGTCTTTGTTGGCGGGCCAACTCTATGTCACGTGGTCATCCACCCACACTAACTTAGGCTGAGACTACGACATTATTGACCTCCTGTTGCGTAACCGGGACTACAAGGCACGATGAGGAAAAACTCGGATTACGAACTGGGATAATTTTCGGAAGGCGCTGTGCAGCCATTCGCAAAATCCCGATCAGTCCTACACTGCACGGATAGACGACCTTCTTCAGACAGTTCACTCTCATACGCGAGCTGTAACCACGACTTACCAGACCCCTTATGTGGATCCGAGGTTGCTGCACCTTTGGGAAAGCACGCCATATCCTTGCCCGTAGATGGAAACGCCAGCGCCACGATCGGAAGCTTCGTAGGAGGATATCTGTTCTCAGTCAACAGGCGGCGGAGTATGCACAGTCGTTAAGCAAAGAAAATTGGCTGCAGTTTTGCGACAGCCTGCAAGGCACTCTGACCTCCCGCAAAACCTGGAACCTACTTAGGTACCTTATTGACCTCCTAAACAGCAAGGGGGAATCAAATCGAAACATGGCCCGCACTCTTCACGCTTACCCCGGCACTCCAGAACACCACATTCATGACGTAACGGCTAAATTCCTCCAAAAAGAGATACTGTCCCCGCCGCCACCGTACTCTGGTACTCCCAACGCAGATTTGGACCGAGATATCTAACTTTTTGAACTGAAAGCAGCCCTGGCGGAATGCAAGAAAAGGAGTGCCCGGTTCCTGACCAAGTAACCTATAATGTCTTGGCCAATTTAGGTGATGATGAACTTGCCATCCTGCTTAAACACCTGAATAAATTTTGGACATCTGGCCGCCGGCCTATTCAATAGAAAACCGCTGAAACCCGCTTCATTCCTAAAGCGGGCAAATCGCCACACATAGACAATCTCCGGCCTATTTCCCTTACCTCTTGCGTGGGGAAGCTAATGGAACGCATTATACTCAAAAGGCTGCAGCCATACCTTCAAGACACCAACCAAATGCCCAAAACAATGTTCGGCTTTCGACAACATTTAAGCACCCAGGATATTATGTTGCGACTCAAAGAAGAGGTAATTGCACCTGCCACGCGCCACTCACCTCGAGCCATTTTGTCCCTCGACCTAAAAGAGGCCTTCGATAACGTTGCGCAGGCAGCGATTCTCTCCCGCCTTAATAATACTGGCTGTGGCAACCGTATTTATTCCTACATTTCGGACTTCCTCACAGGCCGCCAGGCTGCGCTCAAAATTAGAGATATAAAATCCAAACCAATCTCTCTTGGCAGTCGGGGTACACCGCAAGGCTCGGTATTGTCTCTACACCTCTTCAATGTCGCTTTTCTGGGTCTACCAAAACAGCTAGAGCAGATTCCGAATCTTCACCACGCACTGTATGCAGACGACATCACTCTCTGGACTCTCACAGACTCTCTCGGTGGGCTGCAGACACATTGCAGCGTGCAGCCGAAGAAGTCAATAATCACGCCCAGGCTTGTGGCTTACATTGTTCACCGCAAAAATCAGAACTTGCATCATTCGGAAACACCCCCACGACACCACGTCGAGCCCATTGAAATATCTCTTGACGGCCTTTCGATCAAACCAAGCCACTCACTCAAGATAATAGGCCTTACCATCCAAGCCAGTACCCGAAACGACTTTGCCTTCTCAAAACTGCGTAATATGTCAGCTCAAGTCGTGGATATGGTCACTAACCGGCATCGAGGAATGAAAGAAAACGACACAATGAGAGTAATTCAAGCTTTCGTCATTTCTCGCCTCACCTATGTCGCTCCATACATGGCCCTAACCAAATCTGACATTGAAGCACTAAACTGGATCATTCGGAAGGCATTTAAAGAAGAACTCGGGCTCCCTATGAGTACATCGACAACCAAGCTTCTTGAAATGGGTCTTCACAACACTATTGAGGAACTCATTATCATCATCATCATCAGCCTATCTACGCCCACTGAAGGGCAAAGGCCGCTCCCATTATTCTCCAATTACCTCGGTCCTGTGCCAACTGTGACCAATGTACCCCGCAAACTTCTTGATCTCATCTGCCCATCTGACTTTCTGCCGCCCCCTGCAACGCTTGCCTTCTCTAGGGATCCACTCTGTTACCCTTAATGACCAGCGGTTATCTTGCCTTCGCATTATATGCCCTGCCCACGTCCATTTCTTTTTCTTAATCTCTACTAATATGTCCTTAACATGTGTTTGTTCCCTGACCCACTCCGCTCTCTTCTTGTCCCTTAATGTTAAACCTATCATTTTCCGCTTCATTGCACGCTGAGTCGTTCTCAATTTAAGTTGAACTCTCTTAGTGAGCCTCCAGGTTTCTGCCCCGTAGGTGAGCACCGGTAAGATGCAGCTCTCATACACTTTCTTCTTCAGCGACAATGGTAGGCTGCTATTCATTATCTGAGAATGTCTGCCATATGCACCCCACCCCATTCTTATCCTTCTGATAATCTCTGCCTCATGGTTGGGATCTGGGGTCACAATGGGGAACTCATTGAAGGTCATCTCGCAAGCCAGCGCCTCCGTCTGACACACACTCCAGCAGGCCGCTTTGTTCTGCAATGCATCAACTGGCCCTGTGCAGAACAAACCCACCTGGCTCCTTTGCCAGGCGAGTGGTGTAAACATATCTCTGTACGACCCCTACCAAAGAATATGAACCGCGACCTCCATCCTGAGCGCAGGACCGCCCGCAGCCAAGCCAACGAACGCTTATATGGTGATCGCTCTGACGTGTCCTACACCGATGCGGCGAGCTACGCTCACAACCAAACCATGGTTGCAGTGACAACAACCAGAAGCCATTTAACTTCATGCGCATCCATCTGTACGACATCCCCACGAGACGCCGAAGAACTCGCCATTGCCTTAGCCCTCATCCAATGCTCCAGCAGAGTCATCATCACTGACTCTCAAGCAGCCAGCCGCAGTTTACTTTCAGGGAGTGTTGCACCAACGACCCTGCGGTTACTTCAGCGATGCCGTCCATCTTACCGAGTGGCGATCGTTTGGACACCTGCCCATGCCTCTATAACGGGCAACAACTTCGCAGCACTGCCTCTGTAATAGGCAACAACTTCGGAGCACTGTCCCCGCAGCACTGCCGAGGAAACGCGCAAGGTGAACAAAGCCCTCGGAACGAGGACTGGCGCTCCCTCGGACAGTTTTGGCCGTTCGCTCTTCTCAGGCACGTCCGCGAGTGGTCCGGTAAGCAGGATTTACATTGATTCATATTCTTCGGTCACAGGCTACAGGTGTGGCTTTTCCTTTTTTTCTTTTTTTGTACGATGATTTACCTAGTTTACCTTCCTCGCACGTAAACTACGCATGGCCGCTTATAAGGTGCCGGAATTTACGAGTTCGGTGACAGCTTCCTCGAGTGCGAGCGTGCCCTCCGTGCCGGGCACGCAAGGGCATGCAAGCACGGCGGCAGCTGTCGGCGCACTTGCTTTTATACGACGATGCGATATCGGAGAAGCCCGCTGATTTTCGCCGTTGACTGAATACTCTAATGCGTTGTTCAGCTACACGCAATGATTGGTTGAAGGGCTGCTGATTCCGTCGTACCGACGAGGTACGCGATGTATACATTGTTGGTGCCTCAGCAACTCACGGAGTGCTCGGCTTGCTCGAGCAGAAGTTCATCGCTGGGTTTTTCCTTCCGTCTTGGCGCTTCTCATCTCTCTGTATCGCCTTATCTCTCCGCGTGATGCGGCGCTCGAGCGGTCGCCTGACGAATGCTGGCTAACCCTAGGCTATGGTTCCGTACCTAGGCGCGATGGCGCGCACTGCTGGCGCCGAAGCAGCGGTCGCGGCAAGAGCGCGGCAAACGGCAGCTACTTGATTTTGGAAAGCCGTGACGCGTTGGTTGGCGTTTGCGCCCGGTCACACACTGCTCCGTCGTTTGAGGCGAGACTTCAGCGGTGTTGATGTTACGTTCCCTGAATCGTCTCAACTGCTCCACGATGACCGTTTTGCCATTCCGTTTTCCCGGAATGGGAGGCACCCTGGTTACGACTGCGCAGTTCTGTCGTCAATTCGAACGGGATCTCGTACCGTGCGCCCAATCCGGTGCGTCCGCCGAGTTACAGGAGGAAGCAAGGATCCTCGTGGCCAAAAACCGGTGCTCGCCGCCATTTGTTGTTGCTTCTTGGCGCTTTTCGATAGTGTCTTTCGTCCCCTGGCAACGTGTGGCCAGGTCGTGAAGCCATCCTGCTTCGGCGGTTTCGTCACCCACCGCAGCGATTTTTAGCTTCCTTGGCACGACCCTACATAAGGCAGAAGGGGCTCCGTTTTCCGCGACCATGCCGCCTTTTACGTTGATTTGAAGTATTGCTTTAGCGAGCTCCTTTCGCTCCTGGCAGCGAGCTCCATGGCAGCTACCAGTTAGCTGCGTGCGTACCACTTGCTTGGTGCTGTCGTCAGTCGCTTCTGTCGTGTCATCCTGCTTCGAAGCCATCCTGCTTCGGCGGTTTCGTCACCCACCGCAGCGATTTTTAGCTTCCTTGGCACGACCCTACATAAGGCAGAAGGGGCTCCGTTTGCCGCGACCATGCCGCCTTTTACGTTGATTTGAAGTATTGCTTTAGCGAGCTCCTTTCGCTCCTGGCAGCGAGCTCCATGGCAGCTACCAGTTAGCTGCGTGCGTACCACTTGCTTGGTGCTGTCGTCAGTCGCTTCTGTCGTGTCCCCGTCAGGGTTTGCATTGTCTTGCGTGGCGCGTGATGCTGCAAAGCCCAAGCACGCTTTTCAGATGGAGGCGAAAGGAGTGAAACACCGTGTGCCGAGTTTTCGTCGCATGGTGAAGATCCCCAGGTGGTGTAAATTAAACCAGAGACCTATACTATACCGCGCGCCGCATAGCCCATGGCTTCGGAAGGTTAAACCTTCAAAATGTGAAGAAAAAAAAACCGAAAAAAAAAACGCAGTGCCGTTCCACTCTGTGAATAAGGAAGACCTGCGAAGCTGGACGCAGTCTGCGGAGTGCACTAAACAAAACACTTTTCTTTGTAACTTGCGATTGTGCATACTTACTAGCCAATCACTGAATGAAACTTGGAAGGACTCGACATTTACTCTAGCGCACAAAACTATGGGTGTCTCCTTTAATATCGCGTCGTAGGCATCTTACTCTCTGTGTAATACACCAAAACCAACTCGCTCGACCAAGGACTCCCGACAGGCCATAATGGGCCACTTGACATCCAAGTATAAACACTCCGCCAGCACAATGGTTATGTCATCAGTGAAGACGTAGAGCCTATAGCAGGGCGGGCACCCCCCCCCCCCCCTTTCTACTGCCCGCCCCCGTATGCATCAACCGGCAACCGGGGATGTGCACAAAGTGCCGCTCTGAGAGGCCTTCAAGCTAAACAAGAAATATTAACTCACTTCGTGGATCCAACCGGGCAAGTTGCTGTTTACCGTTGAGGGATTTGCAGCTACTCGGCGAGCTGGAACTTGCGGCGGCAACGGCGGCGGCAGCGGCAGTGTGATGTTGGAAAGGGCATTAAATCATCTTCATTTTATACAGCTGCATTTAGTGCCTAACCAATATTTTTTGTAGAAAAATGTTTCCTTAGACCCTTAAAAATCGGTCAGTTTCCCGCGGTAAAGGAAGAGTTAAAGGAGTAGTGACATCAAATTTCAAACCTTAGATGACTACAGTAATCCCTCTTTTGTAACGAAGTCAGCGGGACGGCAACATTTTTTGTTATAAGCGGAATTTCGATATAAGCACCCACTGAAAAAAAGCTGGAACGTTTTAGCTTTTATTGCGCCACAACTGGTAGAAACCAAAGCACAATATATTTAGTGAAGCAAAACATTACCAAGGGGCAAAAAAATTCAGGCCAATCCACCATGTGAATGTGGTTGGAAAGCGAAGCTGTAAACGGCACCCACACCCTTTATTACTTCAAAGAGATATTTTTGGTAAGTATTAAATCAATTCATGATGTATGAACGGTGGTTGGTTGAGTTGTATTTGTGCAGCACATGAGTGGAAACGTTTTTTACAAAATTAAAGGAAGCCCAAACTCAGTGTTTGACGATCTCACTTTTCCGTTTCTGCCGCCGCGGACGGAGGCGACGAGATCGGCGGCATAGAAGGAAGGAGGAGAGGGATGAGGAGGAAGAAATACTTCTATTCAAATTTCTGAACGGTCCAGAGTGTGGCCCAGGGGAGTGGTTCCTTCTCCACAGTGCGCGCCGCCTGTTTACCAGCTGAAGTTGGGTAGGCGGAGAGGGGCTGGGCAGCCGCATCTCCCATTGATTTTGTTGGGTAGTTGACGGTAAGAGAGGAGGGTGCTCAGGGCTACAGTCGCGCACCCCACGTATGTGGCGGAGTGTTCCTACTTCTGAGCAAAATCTGCATTAAGGGAAGACACGTCGGGTGTGGGAAGGAGCCGGATTGTATGAGCCGTAGGGTAGTTTGTTGTTGTCTGGAAAAGTCAGGGTAAGGCGAAGGTAGGGTATGTCTCTGAAGGCGATAATGCTGGGTTATGTCCCTGAACGTGACGAGCGGGTTACTGTCCTCGTGCAGCTCCAAAGCCGGGGAGGGGGGTGGGTAAAAGTGGAGGCTTGCTGGTGGGTGTGTTCGGTGCCTTCCATTGAAGCGTGAGCGGGTGTCCAGATGAGCTGAATGGAACCGTTTGGAGAGTTTTTTTTTTCTAGCACACGCAGTGCAGGTCGGGACAACCAACCCGACTGGTAGTTTTGGTAGGCTTTGGGAAGCGGTGACTACCTTCCGAACCCCTGGTTGAGTGAGAGCCAAGGCGATGGCTGACTCTTCTGCTGCCGTCATGTCTTGGGTCTTGAGTGAGGCACACGCAAGGAGGCTAGTTATGGAGGTAGCCACGATAATGGCGTACTGCTGCTCTCGATGTTGGGAGGCGTCTGTGTAGACGACTTTATGATCGCCACCGAGGATGGAGTCGAGCGCTTGAGCCCATCCTTGTCGGTGACCCCGTCGTGTGAGGGGTTCATATTTTTATGCAAAGGGGGAATCTTTAGTTCTTGTCGCCAAGAGTCCGGGAGTACATCAAGCGGAGTTACATTCTGTGCTGGCCATGAAGGAGTATTCGAATGCGTTCCTTGATGTGTCGTTCGGTGTGTGGGCGGACGACAAGGAGCTGTGATTTCTTGCGTGAACACTGGAGGCCACAGGCTTTAGGACATTGGCGTACTAGAAGTGAGATGACATGCGTTGGTGTGAGCGTCCTTTAATTTTTCTAATTTATAGCACACCCGCAAGGCGCGCGCAGGGCCGCTAGACGTGCCGTGGGCGGAGCGGACAGCGGCACGAGAGGTCGAGTGACGCTATCACGTGGCATTCAGCGAGAATGCAGGGGGTAAACCCGTATATGCGCTCGGTGAGTACACCACCTGCCTTCCCCGTTTTCGCTTGGGCTCGTAAAGAAATCGGTAAAACATCGGGCTCTCGCTTTGGTACTCTATTAGTTGGAGGTTCGACTCCTGGCGGTGTCAGAAAATTGTTTTATTTGTTCGCGGAAGTTTTCGGTTGACACCAACGGTCGCGAAAGAACCCTTGGGGGTAAGGTAAAAAGCTTTGCTTTAAAAAGGCAGGGAACTTTGGCCGGGCGCGAGCCACCCCTCCTCCAATTAGGCCAAACATTGCATGACGGTGTGGTCGCCGCACATTAAAATGGCAGTGGAAGTAAGGACTAGTGCGCTGTCTTGAGCCGCACAGGCAGCGCCTCCTAGCAGCCGACGAGGTCAGCCGCCGCCAGTGGCCGTGGTATCACAGAACGGCACCTTTAGGGGCGAAACACAAGCAATTCTGCCTACTTTTATTTTTGCGGATGGCTCAACAGTTGCAAAAACAAGGCTGGAACGTCGCCGAAGATTAAATTATGTTCGTTTTTATGCGAATGTTATAAGGGAGAGCGCAGGCGGCGCTCCAAGAAGTCATCTCATTACCTCAACGCTTGGTTCCAGCACTTCTTCGTCAACAGCGTCGGTCGGAGCTTATGTGGGCGCTACTTTTTTCTGGCTGCCTTCGCACGCAGGAATGTCGGCATAACCGCATTTCACATTGCCAATTTGTGCGGGTAACTTTTTCGGGTGGCGTGTACACAAATTTCGATGTTCGCCAGTTTCAATAGCGCCCGTCGTGCTAACATTTCAAAAAGCATTTTATCTGCTGCTATACGTCCGGCATTGGACGCACAGATGGCTTATCCCACGCACGCGGCAACTCCGTGGACAATTTCTGCTTGGCTCTCGTGGCTACTCATGTAAACAGCCACCGTCGCTGTGTGCTACCCCAGCAGCGGCCGACAGCCTTCCAGCAGCTTCCACAAACGTTGGCTTCCACGAACAAAAAAAAAGCGCTTTACTTTTGCCGACTACGTGAAATGCCGAAAAAATTCGAGAAATTTAGAGAGCTGTACGTCTCCTGTGCATGGATATTTCTACGCCGCTTCTGTTCATCTTGAGGGTTTTAATTGCAGCCAGATTGGTGCTCTTCTGATTTTTTTGTGTGTTTTTGTTTGCTTTTTCTCGGTTGTGTTATCTTGGAATAATAAACAGGTGAGTGCAGCGAATTGGTTTTCTTTGTTTCATTAGCTCATTTCTAGCTCTATTGATATTGTTAGTTTTTTTTATACAAATAACACACATTCACTATATATACAAAAAATGTGTTAACTTCGCTAATAGATATATGCCCTTTCCTGCAAATGCAAGGCGTTTGGTGCGTTTTAGTTATTTTTAGTCTTGTTTAGGTTGTACTTCCGGGTTTTTTATAACTTTGTTCTATTAATCGCGTGATTGTTGTGAATAAAGTAGACTTTTCGGTATAGCAAGTTGGTATTTATTCTTTTTTACTTTATGTCTTGTTAATTTCACTCGACAAATGGGCTACAGTTGCTCTATTACGACGTGTTAACTTCGATCTCCCTTTGTGCGTATTTGTGAAAATGCCAGGCATTACACAGATTGTGCTCTGGGGTACTAGCAAAAAATGCTGACAGATTAAAATTTATATTCCATATTATCTGCTTACTCCAGGCCGCACTTCTACTTTAAACTATTCATTTGAATCACACCAATGTTCCAGGGCTATATAGGCGGTCTTGTTTCGGTATGAATTTCTGCGTTGATGCCGAAGACGTGGTCGCTGGGGTCCAGTTTTTTTCCGCAGGTAAAGTAGACATAATTTTTTTAGTATTTCTCAAGGCTTCCTATTTATTGGAAACCACAGAACAGTTCACGCACGGACCGCTTCCCGAAGTCACGCTGGCCCTGCGCACGGGACCCCGGTTGTCGACGACAGTGCTAATTCTACCGCTCGAATGTCGGTGTTCGCGCACCGTCTCGTCCACACCATGAACCAATGTTTAGGAACCACGCATTTGGACTGTTTCTCTAAAGCCAGATGGGGCGAAGCGGCCGTGACCAGCTCGGTGAAATCGCCGTGGAAACACCAGCTTGCGTTGACCCGCCATGTTGACAGCCTGACTCGCCGCTGGGTCGCCGCCGCTCGGCGCCGCATCCGATCGCCACTTCGCGCTAAACGGGTCAAGATCTTCATGCGCTTCGAGTAATGCGGCCTAAACTGCGTGCGTTTGGGTTTGGACCGAAAGAAATTTCAAATAAAGCGATATTCCGAGTAAAAGCGATTTCGCTATAACGATCGAGGGCCGGATTGCATGTAGTTATCTACCCCTATCACACGGGCACTTTCAGTCGCGATTGAAGTGAATCGCGATCGAGTTTTCGAGCGCGCTCGACGCACTGCCGCTGCTACACGGGCCGTTTCAATCGCGATCGAAAAGTTGCACCGGTTGCAGTCGCGTACGCTAGATGGCGCTAACATTGTACTTGCGACCGGCGTCTGATAACTTCTCGCGGTCGTAGGTATACGTAACTATGTAAATGTTACTTCACGCTTATTCGGGTCAAGTTATTTGACACAGTTTGTAGCGTTAGTTGAAGTTTTCACCTTCTGTGTCATTACTGAGCGGGGACGGGAGTATCGCCGCTTTCGTTCGATCGCGCTTGGAAGCCTCGATCGCGCTTGAGAAACCAGGATTGTGTTCGAGCGGAATCGAGCTAGATCGCAATTGAAACTGCCGTGTAGCAGCCGCCCGATCCGGATTGAGTCCGACCCAGATCGACTCAATCGCGATTGAAAGTGCCCGTGTGAGAGGGGAACTTCGTGTCATTCGTGTTACTACTCCTTTAACTCTTCCGTTACCGCGGGAAACTGACCGATTTTTAAGGGTATAAGGGAACATTTTTTCTGCTAAAATATTGGCTAGGCATAAATGCAGCTGCATAAAATGCAGATGATTTATTGCCCTTTCCAACAACAGTAGTTTTTTAAATGTTTTCACACATCATAGTTACGAAAAAAAGAAAATCAATATTATTATCTAGTTGTCGCAGAAGATGGTACAAGAATGAGTTCTGCGTACCAAACCACCAATAGTAGAAAAATTTTCGAATGTCCATTTTGCAGGGAAAATTGAAAAAAAAAACCTCAATGACGGCACGAAACGCAGTGGTTTGGGTATTTGGGGAAGGTTGCACGCATACACTCGATCACGCTGTGCCACAACTGGGTTGATCGGTGCGTCAGCAACTGACGCACTAGGAGCATCTCTATTCAGTCCAGGAGGTCAGGGGGGAATGCCACTTGCAGTCGAAGGAGCATCACAACCCAGGCGGGCGCTCCAGGGCGAAGTGCTGGCCAGTGGCGACTAGAGGTCTGAAGTCACAGGTCGGTGCAGGATCCTTCCAAGTCTGTCAAGGTATAGCGCTCCAAGCCCTTCATCTCCAGCCGAGGCAGAATACCGGTGGATATCTGGCCCTCCAAGGATTTGAACCTGGTACCTCCCGCTAACGAGATGTTTAACCCCTCGACAATCGACGCGGTGCAAGTTCGTTCGTTGACGTTCAGTGTCAGTTATCTCTATAAACTGAAACTTGCGGCCTATTAACATCTTATGACTCGCTATTGCAAGCCCGCTTGAAGGATGATGTGCAGTGCGCTACAATCGTGCCCTGCAAGCTTTCGCCGAGTAGCTTTTGCGCGATGAAAGAGTTCAGCAGAGTCAGCACCGTTATGGTGGCTAGCCACCATAGCACCGTCAGCACTAAGATAATTAATGATGATTAGCGGCTACCCCTTTGTAACAGGGTGGCGTTGCACAGCGGCCTTATTTGTTGCGCCATTGTCAATCTCCTCGCCAAAAAATGGGAAATAAATAAAAAAAATTACATAAAAAATAAGCTTCGTGCATTGCAGTGCTACCTAACATTTTCGAAAAGAAACAATACCAAACCTGTTGGAGACCACGTTGGAGCTATGCTCTGTCCGAGTAGCAGTTCTACTAAAGAGCAACACTAGACCTCCGGAGATTCCTTCGTATAAAAACGAAACTGGCCGGCGAACAGCTGCTAGAGTGCAAGGCCCGTTTGAAGCGCTTTCCTCGTCGGAACTGATATCTGGTGACTGAGTGTTATCTTTTGACTTGCATTGAAAGTTCTCATCGCAGAAATCGGGTTAGGGTGGGATGAAATAAGGAGCGGAATGCTTTTTTTGAGGATCAGTGGACGACGCTGAAGGTGCCATGGCAGCTAGATAGACTTGAATTTAGGTAAACTGTGTAGTAGCACCAGACATGAATTTCGCAATGCAGAAACGAAACCGAAACTGGTGTAAAATGTTTGCAAATGGTCCTGTGGTAAGAACTACAACACGACTTAGACCAAAATGCGCGAAGGCAATAAAACTGCCTAAAATCATAAAATAACTTCGCAAACAGGCACTGCTTGATATTTTCAGCCGATTACAGGGACTGTTACTGTCAGAGTGCAAACCTGACGATTCAAAATCATCTTCTCCATCACCATTCGTGCTTTGATAGCAAAAAAGCAAACGCTGATGAAGAGTAATTACGAGCGGCGCGCCTTCTTGTTTGACGCGGAATGTCCTTTCAGACACGTAATGTTCCCACACACACCGAATTAATTCAGGTCGCTGAGGATTCCGTATCAACAATTGATGTCATGCGCCTTCTCGATGTCAAATAAACACTGTGACCCAAAACTGCTTATGGACGAAGGCATCCTTAATGTACGTTTCAAGGGCCACAAGTTGGTCAATCGTGGATCGCCCCACCCTGAAGCCTGCCCGGGAGCTCTCGAGATCGAAGATCATCATTGTACTCAAGAAAGTACACAAGTATGCTGTTTACCATCTTCTCGAGAAGCTTGCACAGACAGCTCGTCAGGGCGATGCGACGGTAACTTGAGGGGGACGACGGGTCCTATCCCTCCTTCAAGAAAGCCACTACTATGGCCTCCCTCCAAGACTTTGCAATGTGCCCCGAAAGAAATATCTTGTGTTAACGGTGAAGGAGTGTTACAAGAGTGTCTGTGTGTAAGTGCTGTATTATTGTATATGTAATGTTGTCTGGGCCAGGAGCTGAGGGTTTACACGTGCTCAGAGCAGCCTTCAGCTCATGCGGTGAAAACGGAGTGGTAAGAAGTCTGTGATTTGTTGTTGCCGCGTAGTGACTTCTTTTCACAAGAGGCTTTATGTTTCACAGGAAAGTGTTTGTGTAGTGTGCAGACCTCCACACGTGTTGAAAGTGTTGTGGGTGTTAGCCTGATCTTCGAGTGTGTTCCCTGTCATGCTTACCAAGGGTAGACTCTGTGTATGTCGTCCGTTAATTCGTGTCCATACCTTGCATGTGTCTGTGTATAGATTTATGAATGTTATGACGGAGTGCCAACTATTTCGTTTTGCCTCATGGCGCACACGCTTTTCCATAGCATTTGCCCTTTTGAAAGAAATAAAGTTAGCCGACGTGGGGTACCTGCGAAGGACACCCCACGCCTTGTACTGGGCCTGTCGTGCTCGCCTGCAATCCTCATTCCACCATGGCCTCTTTGGGCTGCGCGGACCACTGGAGACCTGGGGAATAGACTTCTCGGCGGCGTGGAGGATGTGTGCCGTGATTAGTTGGGTAGCTTCTTCAATGTGTAGGTTCGTTATAGATGTGTGGCGTTGTTTGGATGTTTCTGCAAATGTATTCCACATCGCTCGTTCTTCAGTGAACCTATTTTGGGAAGGTGAACTGGTAGGGCCTTGGCCTTTGTTGAAGTAGGGAAGTGGTCACTACCAAATGGATTTGTGTCCACGTCCCACTCAAGATATGGAAAGAGTACTGCCGATCCCAATAGTCAGGTCGAGGTGTGAGTGTTTTGTCCTTATTATATTACGTAGGCTGTTTCTTGTTTAAAAGGCATGCTCCCGACGATGTTAAGAATTTCTCAATGAGGTGACCTCGGGCATCGGTGCGGGAACATCCCCAAAGAGAATTATGTGCATTCAGGTCACCTACCAAGATGTAAGGTTAAGGCAGCTAATTTACCAGCCTCTCGAAATCCGAGCTCGAGAGCTGCAAGTTAGGAAGGATGTAAAGGGAGCATACCGTTATTAATCTATTAAATATAATTGAACGAATCGACACAGCTTCAAGGACGGTGTTTAAGGAGATGGTATTACATGGAATGCCTTTTCGAGTGACAATAGCCACACCGCCTGAGGAATGCGTGCATCCATATCTGTCTTTTCTTAATACCGTATAATTATTCCGGAAGCTTGTGTTTTTGCTCCTCAGATGAGTTTCCTGCACGCACATTATACTTGGTTGCTTGGTATGTAGTATCTCATATACATCGTCAAGATATTGATGAGGCCTCTACAAGTCCATTGTATTATAGTTTCGCTTCCCAATATTTGAAGTAGCGCCTGGAAATGTGCGAGTATGAGTGTTTAAGTATTGTCTTTCGGGGCTGTGACTCTTGGTTTTCTTCGCTTATCGGGACAATGGTACCCGTCCCTTCCGCTGCGTTTCAGACAAGGTAAGGTCCAACGTCCATGTCTTCGTCGGACGTCCTCGGAGTACCCAACGGATCAGGCTCCTTGGACCTGGCACCCTTGTGGGTGCTCTTTTCTGCAGCCGCCGCCTCCGATGTCATCGGCAGTGCCAGATATGTGGCACAGGCGGTGCAGCGAGGGTGGGAGCTGCCGCAAGCTGCATCTCCATCTCCTCAGTACTCTTACGTGAGGGTTGGGCAGGTGGAGAGGAAATGGCGGATGCAGCGGCGCCTCCAACTGACTCAGTTACCACCGCAACCGTTGCTGACTGGGCAGGTGGCCTGGTGACTGTTGGGCTGCCTTCGGCAACCCAAAGGGGGAGGGGGGGAGGGGGTTGTACAAAGTCCGACTCCCGGTACTGAGTCCCTGCCGAAACCAGACGCCGCTCTGCCTCCCGGTGAGCTGCGTCGGCGTACTTTCCCAGGGAGAAAGAGGTGAACCTTTTTCACGCCTCTGGGAAGGTGATGTTTTCTGTGACCACATTGGTGATTTGTTTTTCCTGTTTCAGTTTCTCACAAGTGCGGGACCATGCCGCGTGGGGCCCCTGGCAGTTGGCACAGGTGAAATTCTGGGTGTTGCAGTTTTTGGACGGGTGCTCATGTTGGCCGAATTTTGCACAGGTAAGACAGGCCGTGGCAGGAGTTAGTGCCATGCCCAAACCATTGGTACTTAAAACAGCACCGCGGGTTAGGGATGTAACGCCGGACTGGGCATCGGATGAAACCTGCATTTATAGATTTAGGGGGTGTTGACCTGTCGTTAGAATGAGATGCTTCGTCGGAATTTCTTTGTCCTCTCTGCGCGTGTTTATGCCCCTGACCACTGTTACACCCTGACATCGAAGGCCCTTCAGCAGGTCGGCTTCAGTTTCGTTCAGTAGATCAGGATCGGAGATCATACCCTGGGAGCTAGCTGTTTAAGCTGCGGTGGGGCGCAACCACGATGTCAAGATCAGCGATTTGGGTCTGGTTCAAGAGTTTTACTGCCTGCTGCTGCGTGGTGACTTCCACCAGCAATTCCCCAGTTCTTCGTTTCTTGGCTTTGTACGCCTCAGCAATTATACTTTCCAGGAAATAACTTTGATACTAATTAGAAGACGGACAATGTAGCGATAGATTTTGCTGTGTCAGTTGAATCAATTACAAGAAAATGAGAATAGTTGTTCATGTTTGTTGCAAAGACGGTTGTTGATAAAAGTGGATAAGATAGTTCGGTGCGGCCCCTTTTCAGGGACCGATCAAGTTTGGGAAGGGGTTTTGACAATACCATACGCTATAGCATAAAGCAGTGAACGGGGGGTACTTTCTTCCTTAGCCTTACCCTGATAGCTGAGGAGGTCCTGGAGCTCCCTGCCTGGTAAACAGACAGGGAGCCTATCTGCCGGAGCTTGACCTGGGCTCCGACGGCCACCGTTTGAGGTTTCTACCCTTCACCTTAAAACACATTGCCACGGTTGGTTCCAGCTTATGTATGGGGGCTAGGGGTCAAGGTGTCGCCAATACCGTCACCAAGATTACTCAAGGTGCCTCGTGCGGGGAATGAATTAAAATTACGTTTGTGGCTTGGGGACAATATATTTTGCAAAAGCACCGTGCTAATATGCTCCATTTCATACATAGTGTACAACGCTGCCTAGGCTAGAGTGTAATATGAACTTTCGACGCAACAAGTTTGCACGTAACTTTGAACGTAACAAGTTTGCATACATTTGTTGATGCAATATTCAATCAAATTTTGCTCAAGGGGACGAGTCCAGTTTTACCACTTCTCTTCCCATTTGTCTCTACTGATTTTATTTTGCTACCTTTATCATTGCTTGATTCCATACAATGCTTATTTTTGCTGCAGACCAATTACACAGCTTCCATTACATTACAATGAATGAAATGGAGTATATGATGCACAGTTTTGTAACGTCTTACACCTGCTGAAGTTTATGTTGTTGTTTAGGGAAACAATGGCACTCTCATAATATTTCTTCAAGCTTCGTGCTGCTCACAAGCTCAGTTTCTTTGCAATTGATGTTGCCACTCCCACGTCCCACCAAGGTCATATCACCCTTCGCCCACAGGAGTTTCTAAGCTGAACTATCATGGAAAAACAAGTGCATTTTACCCTCTTACTTGCTGCGTTGCGACACCACCTCGAAGAATACACTCGGGATCTATCCCTAAATCATTCCACTAGCGGTTATAACCCTGCCAACTTAAGCATTATCCCGCACTGCCGCAGTAACCCACTTTCTCTCGTAGCAAGGCAGTGGGTACGAGACCATTACGCTAATGCCAGTCTGTATGCTACAACTTGTCTGTACGACCCCAGAACGTACTTCCCACTTCCGTAAAGAGATTTATTGGTCCGATTACCATCCTGCTTCTAGTAAGAGGCAGTTGTTCCATTTCTCCCGTTAGTGGAGAGATGTGTCCTGTTTATAAAGAGCGACGTGGTGAAGGTGTGGACAAGAGAGAACAATCCGCCACCATCTTGAGAGGGGCTATGGGGATCCCCACAGGCGCCCAGAGAACTTTTTGTGAAACAGGGCACCTGAAGTCAATGACATACGCAGGATACCCTCAAAAAAGAGCAAAAACAAACATTCAATTGTCACCATAGTTTTTGTAGGGTCGTGGCACTCTGGACGATTGTTGTCGCAAGAGCAGGCATTAAAGTTCCATATGCTTGCTTTGCAGCTTGCAACAAAAAAATAATCATCAGTAGTTCCTATCTAATGTCGGCAATAGTTACTTGTTTACGTGCACCCCTCTAACTCTGATGTCTTAAAGAAATTGACAGAAAAAGGAACTTGTATACTTTTAGGCAAACACTACGCAAAAATGAGCCTTCCTACCAGTCTATACATTCAAGCTAAGGTAACTTACCAGCTGCTCCAATATCCTAATATTTATTTTAAATATGAACTTGAACTTAATGCATCCAATGAAGGCATGCTTGAACAATAAAAAAGTCTTCATATCAAAACATGCATGTTCTCCGCTTGTGTGTAACCTGACAGAAAAGTGAACAGTGAAACAGTGCTCCCAACTTTATTCATGCAACAAAATTTACATCACACAGATGTCATACATTTCTGGGTATCACACACGTACTCTTACAGTAGACCGAAAAGAATCCTTTGTGCTTGGCAGCGCTACGTACGCCTGCAGATGGCCACGGCTGCTTGAACCTGCATGGAGATTAAAAGAAACATGCCAGTACATAGAAGAAATGTAGCAATTACTGGCATGAGATAAAACTCACCTTCAATTATGTGCCACAGAATTTACAAAGAATGTCGTGCACAATAAAAATGAGGTGCATACGGGAAATATTACTATGGAGCAGCCTTTCTTGGTCCACGTGAGCACAGAGGTTAATACTGCAGCGAACCCACTTGGGGCTGCCAGGTGTACAATTTCGAAGAGAGTTAAGGCCATTACAGGCACGCAAGGAATGCATTATTATGATAATTTTGTGCGCATTCGACTCCTGCTACAAGGAAGGCCGGAACACTGCAGTTGGTCGGTAGTGTTGCTTGTATAGCAACCACCCGATTTTTCAAATGGCCCAGATTACCGCACGAAGTGAACATTATAGCAAGTTCCCCTATGGCTGCCATTCACACAAAAACTGCGACACTTCACCGCTCAGCGAACTTCCTATAGACTTCACTGAGCAGATTTTGCTATTTAGCAAGAGCCGGACACTGACTAAAACTTATCTGATTCATGCTCCCTTCCTTCCCCACTTCGGTCCAACAAAATCTTTTAAGTGTCCGTACAAAGAGTAACTTTGCTGCTTAATTTGTCATGCGCCTTCGGTGGTCTGCCAGCATACGCATTCCACCGTAAAAGGACAATTTTCCAAGTGTAATACTTGAGCTAGAGAGGTGTAACTTTCGTTATTCATTGAGTATAGCCTTTGCCATCACATTTATGCAATAACTTGATAAACATACACCTTTAATACTAATAGTTTATTTTTCATAAACTGTACAAGGTTATGGGGAAAGAAAGGGAAAAAGTTGCACATAAGCAACTTGACTGGCCCTTACAACCCGTGAAGAAGCCTAACGTTATGTTTCATCCAGGCTCACCATCGTGCCAGTTT
The DNA here is from genome assembly GCF_048455015.1 of Haemaphysalis longicornis. NCBI lineage: Eukaryota > Metazoa > Arthropoda > Arachnida > Ixodida > Ixodidae > Haemaphysalis > Haemaphysalis longicornis. The sequence goes on along the minus strand of NW_027526203.1, from coordinate 83,062,770 downwards.
GCCACATATGAAACAAGTGGGATCACCTGTACAGCACTAAAAAAGAGAGAGAGAGAAAAAAAAACAACAGCAAAAAACAAAAACAAATAAAAAAATAGAATCACTAGACAAAGCCTGACAAAACAATACAGACAAACTTCATTTATTCAAACTCTAAGGATGCGAAAAATTTGGTCGGTGATGATTATATGGGTTTTATTGACATACGGCCAACTGGGAGCAAAGAGCACCAAAAATGAAACTGTTCAAATTAACCCCAGTTTGAACTAGCGAAGTCTGTTTTATTAGTGGTACACTGCACACACCAATATTACCACTTTCCTGTCCACGCCTGCTCAAATCGATAGTAGTTTATGAATGCTTTCAAGTTCAAATTGTTAAACTCTTCCATTTGAATCTGGGGCTTTCCGACCACGCACTAAGAGCAGGCTTCATCTACTGAGTATTAGAGACATTTACTTCCTCTTCACTTTTGCTTTTCGCGAGGTGCCTATGTTTACAAAGTGCTGCCGGAGTTATGTGACGGGTGCCCTGAAGATAAGCAATGGTCGCGGCATCGCGTCCGACTATGCCATCGAAACGCCGCCTTTCTAACGATTCTGACAAGCCTACGTGTGAATTGTTGGATGATATTAGGAGCGCTGACTTCAAGGACAATTCTTATTCATCGTATTTTTGTATGGAAAGCGAAAGTGTGTAGCTGGGAACCTGGTACCATGTTCAACAGAAGCTGCCTCAAAAACCGCAAAAGCACGGAAACTGTATATTGTGCTACTAACAAATAGGAGTGGGCCAGAAAACCATGTTTTCTTCAATGCATGTGCGGACAACCTATGTTTTATGTTTCACAAGTCCGAGGAACGGCCTTCTCCAGAGGCATGAAACCCACTGGGAATAACACCTATTTTTGTAGTTCAAAAAATTTTAGTTAGGGATTTCGTATTTGCAGGAGTTTTGCACTACTAGTATGTGTTCAAAATGTGTATCTTAATTTTTTTTGTTTTTTTCTGTGAGAAGCAACACTGTCATTTTTGGTTATTTTTTGTTCGTCAGAATTTTACTTTCAGCCTTTTCTCCCCCACACAATACTGTTCCAGTACCCGGACACTTCCTGATAGCGAGATGTTGTGCGCTGGTAGCAATGACTGCAAAGACAGATGCATTCCCTAAGAACAGCAAGAATACCCATACAGGCTCACAAGCGAACCATTCCAAACAATGTCGGGAAGGATGCATTGGGTTTGTGATGCTCCGGTGGCTAGTGATACAGTGACCTTTCGGGTTCAACTTCGGATAACACGAAAAGTAGTGTGTGCTGATGGGCAATCTTGTTTGCCCTAACCGTGGAAAAAGTTTCAAGTTCGAATAAAAGGCCAACTCAAATTTTCACCAATGTAAAAATACTATCATCCAATAGTACACATAAAAAGAGCGGTAAATGCAAAACACTTAGTTCGAAATACCAACCTGAGCTTCGCAAGCGTCTCGTAAAAATAGGTGTTTCCAAAACTGGGAAAAAAAGGAGAGAGAGAAAGAGAGAGCGCGCCACTACCAAAGGCCGACAGGAGACCAGACAGTGACTGACCGTGCGTTTATTGCCGGTCCTCGACATATGGGCTCCGTGTTCTTGAGAAGTATCAGGCGAAACCTGATTCAGCGATACAGCACAGAGATTGCCAGTGACACGAGCACTGCTTAGAGAGAATTCCACCAGAAGGTTCTCAGTGGAGTAAGCATGGTACGCACTATACGTGAAGTGCATGTCTCACAAGAACCAGCATCCAGAGACGAGTTTTTCACAAATAGGATTACGACGCACTGTTGGCAGTTAGAATTGCATGTGCCACGATGTGTACACCAGACGCTATTTGGTATGCACAATTCTCAGTGTGCATGTTAGGAAGTCGAGGCTTGTGACAGAGCTGGCTCCTGGCGTGATGCATCGTGACATTGTTATGCACAGTGACACTGTTGCTAACACCCTGGTCAGCTTGCCTTGGCAGATGACTAGCTGAACTGCTACGACCTGATGAGCCGGTAACATTCAGTGCTTTGAGGCGCGAGAAATAAGTGAAAGCCTTCGGCTATATACCACGTACTTTTTACTGAGCGACAGCAGGAAGACGTCGACAGCACCTAAACAAGCTGAGGAAAAAACAGAAATCCAATTTCCCCCTACAAACGGCCAGAATACGCTTTGAGGAAACGCATTGAGCCTTTACCTGGTGTTCATTGGACCAAAAATGAGACGGGTTTCTGAATATAATCAGGCAGGCATTCTGCGCCATCAAGGTACAAGCACACTACTGTCACCTTGCCGTGCCACGCGCCTTGTGCCCCCATCTGAGGACTTAGCAATCGTGTTGATGGATGGACCTACAGAGGCTGGCACAGGACACTCGCTATGCATAGGACTGACAGTGTCTGTGGGAGCTGAGGCTGCACGACCATCTTGGCCCCGATTGAGCACACACAAAGGACACCCCTGGACAGTGCGGGGCTGTGCGAGCTGCGTGGAAACCCGCAACACTGGTTGCGAGATGAGCCGAGAGTCCTTGGCTGCTTGAAAAGGCCAATGCTCCCCAAGTGGTGCAAGCGTAGGGAGTGGTTGATGGCGGCTGCATGGATGCGAGCAGAGGTGCAAGAGACAAGAGACTGAGGTTTTTGAACTCGATGCGATGCACATTCCCCGAGAAAAACATCGGGAACATGGTCACCGAAGTGCCAACGGGTGGTTGGCCGCAACAGCATGGTCCTTCAGTGACTGCACGAGGCAGTGGGCAAGACCGGCGTGACTTTGTGTGCTGCTCTTTGACGCGGAGAGGCTTGTTTCAAAGGCTTATTATGCAAGGTGATTAGCATGGGTTGTCGTTCTGGCTATGAGCACCGTTAGAGCAAGGTGAGAGAGATGGAGTTCTTTAACTGTCCAGTACTTTAGGAACGGGCTTTAGTCGTAGCTCGTCCAAGGTCACGGCGTCGAACCACAGTAGTCACAGCGTGACGCAGCCAAATAGAGGCTCTGAAAATATAACCGCTTCCCCTGGTCGGGATCCAACCTGGGTCCCTCGAGTAACCAAGTTAATAACTAGCGCAATGCGTCACAAACACTCGTACTTAGGCGAAAAGGTCTTGGGGTGATCCTTGAACACTGCACCATCACCACTGAGGCTGCTGTTGGTGGGCCGGAATTGAGTACACGTCACTATAATAACAATCATGAATTGATGTATTGATCGCCCCAAATTAATTGGAACTCAATCAAGGGTTCCTTTATAGGTATTTCAGGGGCTGCGGTGACAACTACTTTCGATATAAACGCCAGGCTCAAACTGGAGCTAGTCGACGGGGCCCCACAGCACCTCTGGCGAATCACTACACCACACTTTGACAGCCTTGACGTCTAGTGGAACTGCTTTCGTTTTTCACAGCACGATGCCTTTATCTGCCACTTTTGTGTTCCCGTATTTGTGCCGAGTTATGTTGTCGACGGGCTGTCGCTTGTCTGCGGCCAGCTGTACCCATGGCAACCATTTAAGCCCACTTGTCCTGCAGCTGTGAAGCAGCAGTAATTATGTTTGATGTCATCACAGCTCCCAGCGAATTCCCTGAAGATCACACTTTCCGCAGATCACAAAAGCCAATGTGCCACAGGTGCCGTGATAACGCGGTGGTGACGTGCCCTGCCAACAAGTCCCCTGATCTCTCCATCACCGCTTTCACAACCTGCAGCTCCCCTGCACCCCCCCCCCCCCCGCCAAAATATTATTTCTGTATTGTTTAACTGACAACCGGCAGAAAAAGCGGGGGTCACTGTTCCAATGCTCACACCCACGCCGCTGGGTTGCCTTCGCCACACACCTCTCCCCCCGGTGGTCGGGATGAGACACTACTGTGCCCACGCCGCGGGATGCACAGCCTTCTCTTAAGCAGAACCCACAAGCCTGTTTCTCATGTTGAGGGCCTCTTCGCTTTTGCACGATGCACAGAACGAAGGCATTATGAGCAAGACAGTGCAATCCAATTCCATCCAAGAAAATTAATCACATATCTTACAGCGCAGAGGGTGTCATACGGTGTCATACCAAGCGCGGAGCCCTCAACGTGCAGACGCCAATCATAATCACGGTTCGTAACAAAGTGTGTTTTACGAGAATGAAAGAAGTTACTGCAACAGCCCTGCTTTCCAAGGAGAACTCATGGTCGAACCTTACACATACAATGGCTGACCTAAGCATAATGAACACATCATGATTCAATTTCCAAATGATTCCGAACATGGGCCCTATCTTCACCGAACTGCCGGGGTACGATACCGCTTGGCGCAGAATGGTGACGCCGCTCCTGACATTCCAGATCCTGGCTAGCTGGGTGGGAGGTTCCCGTTTGAACCCATTCCCATTTCACCCTTCCCGCTTGTTCCGTACCGTTTCAACCCGGCGCAAAACGACCTTCCCGTTTCGCCCTTTCCCACTTGACCCGTTCCCGTTTGAACCCGTTCCCATTTCAACCTTCCCGTTTGTTCCTTCCCATTGTAACCCGGGGCGAAAGAACCTTCCCGTTTCGCATTTTCCTATTTAGGTCGTTCCCGGAATGACGTCCCACCTAATGAAACCTTATAAAAAACATTTTCATATTGTTTTTCATTTATTTCCGTTTGTTCACAGCCGCTGCGATAGCATACTCATTACATCCAGAGTCCTTGACTGCTTTTCAAACCTGGGCTTCACTTTTTGAATCTAGATACGACGACATTTGGTTACAATTCGTCATACCAATTAACAAAGCTTTTAAATTAACAAAGCGTAACAAACAAATTAACAAATTACAAATTAATAAACAAATCTTTAAAATTAACAAACAAGTCTTTTAAATTAACAAACCAAAAAATGATAAAATCAAAAATCCCAGAAAAGCGCCGCGGAAGCACAAATAAAAAATCGCAAAAACACCCTCACTTTGAAAAAAATCGTATTTGGTGGACTAACGCATTCAATAGTTATAATAGCGGAAGTGTACATCAATGTCGAAAACAAACAGATGACAACTATAAAAGATAAAAATATGTATAAAATTAAAGTAGCCCTATGTATCTGGATACATATGCCACATCTGGCTATAAAAATCGCAGTCATGAGAAGCGCCGAAAATATTAAACTTAGCTTTGCGTTTTATTGATTCTGTTTATTCCCGTCACTCTAGCGTACTCAATATGCATAATAGGGCAAACCTTCAATAACTTAAGCAGCGCAGGGTCGTCTCTAGCCTAACTTTTCTTTACTACAGAAACTTAAAATTCTCGCGGGAATACTACATCCAAGGGCCTCTCAGACGTTAAGCCAGAAGACATCACAGTAAGACTATTAGGCAGCCAATCAGCTGAATTACTATTCGAAAGTTCTCTTTGTTTCCTCGTGAAATTTCTCACTGGAATAAGTTAACTGAACGAACAGTGAACTCGGTATCGTTAGAAGAATTTTCCCCACGTATTGTAAATATGTGTTCTGGTTGAATCGTCGTATGTTAAAATTTGAATACATTACGAATGCATATCCTTGTTCGGACCCGTTTGCGTCTATTACATATTTATGTCTTTTACTTATTTGCGTGGGGCATTTTAAACTACGCCAACCAATACTGATGTGTTTTTATGTTCACTCCTGCATGATCCCGACCAGGCGGTAAAGTATCAGTAAATAAATAAAAATATATGCCCATTACTCACGTGGGAAAGGCATTTGCAGCCAATTCTCAGATTTCTGCACATGTTTTTGTCTTTTTTAAAGTCTCTTCTACGGACATCTTTGATCTATAGGTCTCTCGAACCCGAAGACAAAGCTACGCTCCAAACAATGAGCATAAGAGCGGCCGATAAATAAATTTCAGCCACACGTACAAACACCAATTGCAGAAAAATACAATGCGTGCATTCCTCAAGATATTGGGTATCTTTATAGTACACTTTCGCGGCTACAAATTTTGTGTCAAGAGGGCAGTATCGGCCTAAGGCATTCTGAAACTTTTATCGGCCGGACATATCGGTCGATTCCGGAAAATTTGGTGCATACAAGTTTTAGTGCATGACCCGTTGCTTGTAAGCACATTTTGGGGGAACAGTTTCGAAGACGGTTACGCACATTTTCATAAATTCAAATGGGTTGCAACGATGCGGGTTCAAATGAGAACGGCGCTTTGGGTGCGGGTTTTAACGGGAAGGGCGTTTTGGGAACGGGCTGAAACAGGAAGCGCCCAAACGGGAAGGTCGTTCCGGGAACGGGCGCACACGGGACCGGTCAAGCGGGAAGGGCGTTTCGAGAAACGGTTCAAATGGGAAGGGGTCAAACGGGAATGGGTTCTTTCGGGCTACACCCTGCTGGGTTGCTAATACCTGGCGAATTGGCGGCCACGCTTGGTCACCTCTGGGAGACCTACTCAAGCCGACAGCAACCACTTGGAGTCTCAATAAACGCCCGAACCCATTACCCGTCACCTGCCCGCCGACACCAGCCAGCGCCAAGAACTTCGCCTGGCAACTCTTAACTTCATCGACGTCACCGGACACATGGGACGAGCGCATCATACATAACCGCCCAATCTTCACTGAACTGCCGGGGCACGACACCGCTTGGCGCAGAATGGTCACGCCACTCCTGACATTCCCGGTTGGTTACCTTAACCTTTCTAAACAATACAGTACCAACAACTACTTTCTTATAGCGGTGTCGTGCCCCTGCGACTTCAAATTGCGCAACTTGCTTTGCATCTGTTATGATGCTTTCACCTTGCAATTGTTATCAGAGTTAATGTTATTGCTGTCCGGTAATGTGGAGCTCAACCCCGGCCCAACTAAAGCTCAGATAGAATCCATGTCTGCCGCTATCAAGCAGCTCGATGAAACCGTCCTAGCCATCTGTGCAGACATTACCCACCTCAAGGCAGTGCAAACTAACCATGAAACAGTTCTTTCAACACTAACAAACCGAATCTCACTTCTAGAATCAGCCCAAACCGAACCATCCCTGAACGCCGCACCCGATGACGCAGTTAATATCAAACGTGAAATTGAAACTTTTAAAGCTGCTAATACCGACGCCAATAATCTGCTGCGCCGTAACAATGTTCTATTCCAGGGAATTGAAGACTCTGCAAAGGAAACATGGGATGAGTCAGAGCACAACGTCATTACCTTTTGCACCGACCATCTCGGAATCACGCTTGATCCAAATTCCATTGAATGCACTCATCGAATTGGAAAATTTTCAGCTGACAGAAAACGCCCAATTGTAATAAAATTAGCTCACTCTACAACTAAAGAAAAGATCTTAAGCTGTGGAACTAATCTAAAAGAAACAACCTTCGCCGTGAGAGAGGACTTTGCTTCAGCTACCCGCATTTCGCGTGCGAAGTTGCTCAAAATCATTCGACCACAAAAGTGCGCGTTCAAGCTGAGGGTAGACAAGCTAATAGTCGGTAACAAATCTTATTTCTGCGACCCGAAAACAGACAGCGTCATGGAATTCGGTAACTCGAGCAACACTACGTTGGAAGTAGAGTGAACTAGATAGGGGAGTGGCCCGAACGGTCGGAGACGGCGTTGCTTTCGGCGTGCCGCGCGCCATCAACCACCGCTAGGGTGGCTAGGGGCGCTGGTGCACGATCTCGCAGCCGGTCAGCCGCGCCTGCGCTGTCGCCGCAACCCTCTTTCAGACCGGCCGAAACGTAGAACTTGGAAGGCGGTGGGTGCACGTGCCTTCGGTGGAATCGGTGCGGAGGTGCTGACGTGTTTTTCAAAACAGTGAGAGAGGGCATTTCTTCAAGAACCAGCATGTGAGGAAGATGGCGAAAAGAAGGACTGATCCGCACTGTTTTGCCCAGGCTGTCACACTGGCTATCAGAGCGCTCCAAAGGCGTCTTTGTTCGCCGCCCGAAGAGACGAAGAGGTTCGAAAAAGTGGAAGCGCAATTTGCGCCGGCAGGACAAAGAGACAAAACTTTTTTATCGAGCTTTTAGGTGGGGTGGTTCCTTATTTCAGGCAATCATGTGCTGTCCCGGCTCGACTGGCCCCCTCGACCAGCAGAAGTTGATCTTGAGGGAGGGAGCTGGACAGCAGTATCTCCCACTGCTCAGGAGTAGGGGAAGGAAAAGCAGGTGGGAGGTCTGGGTTCTTGACGCACTCCCATATTATGTGCCATAGAGCGCCTGGTTGAGTACAGAATTTACATTGTGCGTCGAATTGTGTGGGAAATAGCAGATGCATCCTGACTGGATGGGGAAACGTATTTGTCACTATTAGGACAAGCCCCTCACAGAATCGTCGGCTCAGTGTGCGAGCTCCACTTTGTGTACAGGCCGTTCTGCACAGGTTTGTGCTAAATATAGAGAACGCGTTCACTGAATGCTTCAGTCTTCTTGAGCTTTATTGGGATAGCATCCTTGACATTTTGAGTGTGGTGAAGGCTAAGCAGCAGTGTGAACTTGGGTGCAGTAATCATTGTAAGGCTATTGCGGCAGAGATGCGTTTGACCTCACAGCCCGCATTCACTTCTACATCAAAAGCATCAACAGAAGCAATGCAAAAAGGCGACAATCTGCAAATTATGCTTAACTAGGTAAATGCCCGTAGTACTGGACCAAATTGCGAAATAAACTGTGACAGCACACTGAAAGGTAATCTGTTCGCTGTATGTATATTACAAAAATTGCAATCGGGTTTGAAAGAGGTGAAGCTGGGCCATTAGCTGTACACAACTTTGCTTAACATGTAGCATTGGTTGTAAGTGTTAACATTAGTTAGGTACTCTTCTTGTTTTATAGTAATTATAACAAGAAAGAACTACAAAATAATTTGCCTTTCTCCATGATAGCAGTTCTCATCTCTGAAAAATCGTAAAGACTCCATACCATATTGGCAAGCAAGCAGCAGTTAGTTTCGTTTTTGTGCTATGCGGCGGGTCTAAACTTCCTTTCAGGAGATTGGGGGTGAGGGGGGTGAACGTGCCTTTTTGCGCACATGCGCCGAATAATACATCAGAGTTGACTGCAACACCTCGGCTAAAAAATTTGTCGCTCTTAAATGCTACTATACGAGCAATGCCGTATTTTTAGAACCACGATGCTCTGCCCTGTGCAGGGACTAACAGTCCATGCTGAACACGTGCCAGTTCGCGAAAAGTAAGTAATTATCGTTCGTCAGGCAGTATTCGGCGTGTTGCAGAGAACACAGGTGACAGTTCATTGACATTCAGAAGCGCCCGCACCAGATATAAATCTCGAGGTGAATCAAAATCGCGGATAGCGGAACTAAGGTGCCTGCAACCAGAACGGCCCACCACATCGAGGCCACAGTTCTTGTGCTCGACCTGGAGCAGGAGTAAATAAAGCAAAAATCACGTTTGGTCATTTAGAATCTTGCTTATCTTCTGAATGCCTTTGAAAACCTATAGAGAACGCGAGAACATGACAGTGCAAGGCCAGACGCGTAGTCTCACTGCGCCAGACCAGCTGCGAAAGGGCGCAGTCGCGCCACCTCGCGGTGTCGACGCCAACCTGAGTGGCTGGGCGTCGCCGCTCGGGACACTCCCTTATTTTAGTTCACTCTAGTTGGAAGCTAACCCATCAGATATCCCATCAGATGGCAGCACGTGACAGGTTCGTAAGCATTCCACCTCATGTAACACGCGTCCCCGTCCCATAACATTTGTACACATGAACATCTCATTTACTAACGTACGAAGCCTAATACCGAAGGGTGACAAAATTCACAGTTTTATAACTGATTTCAGTGCTGACATAGTCGTTCTAACAGAAACATGGTTGCATGAAGGCATTAGAGATACGGAGGTGTTCCCCAATATGTCGAATTTCACAATTTTCTACCGCGACTGCCACAACAAGAGAGGCGATAGTGTGCTTATAGCCATTAGAAATACCTTGTCATCCTCACTCGTTCTCATTGACAACAACATAGAATTAATCTGGACATGTATATCTACCGGAGCCTTGACATTCGTTTTTGGCGTCTGCTACAGACTGCCGATAGCCAGCCAGATTTCTGCGACCTACTCCATCTATCCCTCACTGCAGTAACAAATAATTATCCCAAGGCGCCCGTATTCCTATTTGGGGACTTAAATTATTCATTATTCACCTGGCCGTTGCTTTCAGTATCGAACGGGTCTTCATCTAACGATCAAAAATTTTTGAACACTGTACTCGACTTTGATCTTTACCAGACCATATTGTGCCCTACCAGGGGCAACAATACCCTTGACCTTCTACTAACCTCGGGCCCGGAGAACATAAAAACTGTTAATATCCTTCCAGGTATTAGTAACCATAACGTAATCCATATTTGCCTAGCCACTCAACTCAAAAAGAAATCACCTACACAGAAGATAATTATGGACTACAAGAGAGGAAATTTTGATGCCCTTAATGCCGACCTAACCAATTTCTTAGGTAACTTTAGGAACACGCACCTACAACGCAGTGTCAAGGCTAACTGGGAACTCTTGAAAACAACGATGCTGAACCTTAAAAACAGATACATCCCTACTATTCTTATTAAATCAGATACTAACTGCCAATGGTTTAACAAACAACTAAGATTATTCTGTAATCAAAAAACGCGCCTCTACAGAAAGGCTCACCTAAGCCAATGCCCTGACGCGTGGGAACGCTACCGCTCATGCGCTAAACAATACCTAAATGAACTTAAAGCTGCTAAAACCAAATTCTTTTCCAATGACCTGCTATCAGTTCTTCAAATTAATCCCAACAACTTCTGACGCATGCTCTCCCTTACACATCGGTCTAATCAAATAGATCATATTAACACTCATGGAAACCATATCGATCCCTCCCACTGTGCTTCTGCTTTAAATAACCACTTTTCGTCCGAATTTTCCGCTGCTAACAACGACACCGAAGCATTGCCCAATCATACCTCTGTAACAATGTCAGAAATTGAAATCAGCCCAGACGGGATATATAAAATGATCAATGACCTCAAATTTTCATCGTAAGCCGGCTGCGACAAAATAAATAGTAAATTGCTAAAGAACGCCGCATCTATCTCAAGCCTAATATTGCACTTGATCTTTTCCCAATCACTACAAACAGGAGACGTCCCTGACGACTGGAAGGAGGCTCAGATAATATCAATCTTGAAATCAGGCAATCGCGCTTCGCCAGCAAACTACCGCCCTATCTCCATAACCAGTATCACATCCAAACTGTTCGAACACATCATTGCGTCAAGTTTAATGACCCATCTGGAATCCATCATTTTTTTGTATCATCACCAACACGGCTTCGGGAAACTTCTCTCGTACGAAACGCAGCTGACAGAATTCACGCACGATATACAAAACTTCATGGGCGAAAACATTCAAACAGATACCATATTTTTAGATTTTTCAAAATCATTCGACCGTGTCCCCTATAACCAATTAATCCTTAACTTGCATAACCTTGGAATCCCTCTCAACATTATTTCTTGGATCAAAAACTTCTTAAAAAACCGCAAGCAATACACTAGCGTAAATAACAACGACTCTCCTCTCTCTGATGTAACGTCGGGCGTCCCCCAGGGCGCCTGTCTCTCCCCTCTCCTGTTTCTAATTTACATTAACGACTTTGCTACTAACATATCATCCAGATTAACACTTTTTGCAGATGACTGCGTTTTATACTCCCCCATCCGTAATCCACACGACAGCGCTGCTCTTCAAAAAGATCTTCAAATGATTTCAACCTGGTGTAACAAATCACTCATGCCGTTAAACCTAACAAAATGTAAAGCAATGTCATTCGCACGCAAACGCAGCACACCTCATTACGCCTACAGCATTGATTCAGTTCCGATTAGCTCTACATCTTCATGCAAATACCTCGGATTGCATATGTCATCGTCACTTTCATGGGCAACTCATATACAAACTATCTGTTCCGAAGCCTCGTGCACACTAGGATACTTGCGCCGTAACCTGAAATTAGCCTTGCCAGATATTAAAATGTTTGCTTACCAAACTTTTCTGAGACCGAAACTTGAGTATGCCTGTTCAATTTGGCACCCCTGGCAATCATATCTCACTAACGATTTAGACAGAATCCAAAACCGCGCCGCCCGTTTTATTTACTCCCAGTATTCTAATGATATCAGCGTCACCGCACTAAAAAAATCATTGATCCTGCCGTCACTTGAATCTCGTCGTATTGTTTGTCGGCTCTGCCTTATCCACACTTTTTTCTATCGCCCACAATCACGGCACGCCCTCTTACAACCATCACACAGAACTTAATCCTGCATTAACAACAGTCACCCTATAGCACCAATCAGCAGCCGCACCGCAGCCACGAATAACTCCTTTTCCCCAATGGAATAAACCTATAGAACAACCTGCCTGATAACATTGTCACGTGCAGCAACCGCCAGACCTTCCGAAATAAACTTAACGGTCACTCCTCACAATCTGAGTAAATGCAGCTAACATATGCCCTTGTAAATCATTTTTTGGAGCCATGTTTTTACCTTTATGTCTATTGCAACACTTTTTGTGCCACTCTGTTTTTCTTTTTCTTCTGTTTGTGTTCATGGTTGAGCATAAAATAAAACCTTGTACGCCCCCCTTATGTAATGCCTTCGGGCCTTTAAGGTGGAAATAAATGAAATGAAATGAAATAAAGCTGCTCCATGCCGCAGCGACTTGCCCCTATAGTATCATTACTGTGCGAGCTGTGGATTCCTACGCACTCACTTGCATTCCAACTGCATGCGGAATCACTATCCCCTCCACAAAATTAAACTGAGTACCCAGGTCAGCCAGCAAACCTAATGAATTGCAATTATTCCGACATATTCTGTACTTTGTCCTAAAAACAAAATCTTGCACACTAGCATGGGCACAAAGCGATGATACAGAAGATTTCGAGACAGACAGCAGCTGAGTAACTTGAAACCCTCCTGCCTCCAGATAGTAGTCGAGTCTATTCTGCCTGAAGAAATTTCGCTTCAGGTTTTATTTGCGCCACCGGAGGCTCATTATGAGAGCCAGGAGGTGTTCCTGTCTAATGGAACCTTATTTGACAAAATGGAGCTCATTGACACGGCCTTTGATGCGTGCACTGGGTTCGTAGTTCGAATGCTCTAACCCACGCCCTCTGGTTGGCCCTTGTCACACTCCATTCCCACTTGTGTGTCGGGATGGGACGGTCACGCCGTGGGATGCACAGCCTTCTCTTCAGCAGAACCTGTGAGCCTGTTCCTTATGTTGAGGGCCTCTTCGCTTTTGCATGATGCAGAGAACGAATGCATTCTAGGAATTCAAAAGACTCGTTTGGCATACGTTTGTCTGCCCATGCCACCTTACCACGGCAAATTGAAACCATCCTCCCACGATTATCGCGCGGGTGTTCAAGCTTACCTTGACGCAGTATTTGTTCTGCAGTGACAATGAAACAGCGACACTTGACCAGCACTACTTGAGCGTTTGCTGAGCATGGTGCGAAACTCCGCCTACACATCAACAATTTCGGCCAGGAATCAGAAACATACTCAGGACACTGGAATCGCAAAGAAGACGTCGCCAAAACAAGAGAGTTGAAGACACACAAAGGCCAGCCGATACAGAAACGAGCAGTAACATCCGCTCATTGTTAAGCAGGCCAAGTTATATCACTCAATGTTTCTACCAAACTTGTCGTCATTGCTTGCACCTTTGTGTAGACCAAGAATATGGGCCAGTGACACGTCATAAAGCAGGGTAAGCGAAGCGACACAGCGTAAGCGAAGCGACGCAGCTGCGTTTTTATAGAGTTGCCCATCCATGAGATACGGGGCTTTCAAGGAGGCAGTGAGAATTGTGATATGGGAAGTGAAATACCTCGGTGTCACCCGAATCTTTCAGCCAACCGCTTTCGTCGAGACGAACACTCCGGGCGTGCCTCAGCTGCTCTCCCAAATCCAGACGAGCATTGAGATGACTGCACTTGCGAGTACCTTAATTGCGTACGTACTGCGTAAGGCTTATAACATTGCACACAGTGCTTCTATTGCAGCATTCTAAACGTATAGCAGGAGGCTTGGTCAGAGCACATTGGAAATGAATAATGTGGGAGCGACCCGACGTCCCACTCTTTCTCAATGTCCCAACCACATGTGGGGACAGGGTGGCAAAAATCCTATGCTGAAGAAATCCCCCACTGAATCCTACAGTCACCCACTAGGGCGGACCCTGTGCGAGAGCTCACACCCACGCCACTGGGTGGCCTTTGTATCATTTCTCTCAAACCGGTTGGTCGAGATCAGGCGGTACTGTAGCCACACCAAGGGATGCACGACCCACTCTTCAGCGAAACAGATGTCCACGGTGGTATCAAAGAGTTCCTTTCTCGTGTTCAGTCCATCTCCGCCTTCCCACGGTGCAGAAGTCGAGTGCGTCTACCGGTGCTCAAGGATGCTGAAGAATATCTGCAGAGTCAGAAAGTGAAGCTAAAAAAGGACGACGACAACGAAGGCGCAATCTAGGGGTACGTTCCATACACCTGAGGGCACCATCATCACCCTAATGGTTGCATTTCTTTGATGGTAAACACTAGTATATAATATTTCATGCACACTGGAGAGCAGGAGATCCTAGTCTTAAATATGACCAATTCCTGAACTCAACCGCAACAACGGTACAGCAAACCCATGAATATATTGCATGATAGGCTTACACGAGAGTTGTGCACGCCAAGTGCACTGCATAATAAGCGAAACGAAAAATATTTTTTGAATAAAGTCCCCCTCTCTCTTCCCCTAAAACGGCACATCTTTTCATCATGTGCATCCGAGCAAATCCCAGGGCCAATATGTAGCAGGCTGCGAGCATGCCGCAAAGAACCGGGTACATCGCTAAGGGCACGGTCATTCGACGCATGATGTGCGGTGGAAAAGCGCTGAGAAAAAACATCTTTAGGGACACATATCTTAAATGGTTTTAGCTGTAAATCCTCTATCATTGCTCGAAAGAATGCCTAAGGCACAAAAAATTATGAGGTGCGCAGAATCGTAGAGGAAATCAGAGTGCGAGGTTCAAGCCGGGGATCACGTGCTAGGAAAGAGAAACAGCGGTGTCGGGGAAAAGAAGGAGGAGGGCTCCGGGAAAGGGCGACACAGTGCTCCGGAGGTGGGTGCACCACTGCCGTACGATCAATGTGAGCCGCTTTGAGAGGTGAATATACTGACGAGGGACAACAGCACGTTCCTGGGAATAACCAGTGGCTAGGTGGAATGAGCGTGACAGGGTGACGTCCAGGGGCTTGACAAGAGGTGATAGGCGCCGCTGCAGGATTCAGCAGAAAGTTCAACAGCAGAGCGACAGATGGTCCTGCTTACCTTTCACATTCACACTCTTACAGAATTCTAAGCATTCCCTGCTGTTTTTTCAGTTGTTTGGCTATAAAAATTCGCCCAAATTAAGCATTCAGATTTTACAGGAAATAGACTCGTCTATCAAACTTCCCACTTCTCAAAATTAAGGCACAAATTATGGCTAAATTCGCTGCAAATTACAAGTCAAAACTTCCCTTTGCTTATATAAAAATGTCTCTGTAATGCGAGACAGTTTTCCAATTTGCAATTATTTGCTTAAAATAAATATGAGCACAAGAATTGTCTGCAGTGACCATACCCGATAGGTACATTCAAAAGTGGTAAAAATACGATTTTCAGAATCCGCTCAACGAAAAGAATACGTCATGGGTGCAAACTTCTATCACCCTAGCAGAATTCATCAACTTGATAATTCCTGAATGGCACAATGTCTTTCAATGTTACACGCATGGGCAGGCAACTCACCAAGAATATTTTAGGACAAGTTCCCAACAACTGCTATGCAAGGCTAAAACGGGTGCTAGTTGGTTACACATTTTCTTCAGCCGCGCTGTTTCAAACCTTAGACAAGGGAAGAGCACACAAGGACGGGACGAAGCGCGAACTAACAACAGATTTATTTTTCACAACACACGCACTTATACATAAAAAGACACTGTGGTCCGAATCAACGGCATAAATTGATAACAAGAAGATTTCAACCCGTCAAAAACGCCCTCTCGCCTCAGCGCCTCTGCACAGGTGTAAGGAATTCTACCTCGCTATCTGTGGGGGTGACTGACATCATGCTTATGCAACCGTCTGTTTTCATGATAGCGAAGGCTTCAAGAATCGCTCTTTCTATCTTCTCTCGGCCTCGGCCGATGACACTTGTCTTGGTGAAGTCAGGAACGCTGCGACATTGGCGGCAATGATGGCAATGATCAGCGAGTAATCTGCTGACAGTTATTCCTATGCTCTCTGAGCCTCGTGTTGACACAGCGGCCCGACTGTCCAATGTAGCACTTTCCGCATCGTAATAGTAGATGATAAACAATACCTTTTTTGCATTCTCCAAATTTGTGCTCATGCTTCGTGGAGCAGGTGTCTCGGTGTTAGCGCATTGTTGACTTTTTGCAAAGGACCTATCAATTTTCTCGGCGATGTGAAAACAACTGGGAGGGCATGTCTTGCAGCAATCTTCTTCAGCCCATGCGCCACTTTATGGATATATGGTAGTACGACCGGCCGCGTTTTCTTCTTTGATTGCTCACTTTCTACTGTCGCTTCCTTCTTCAGCGCAGTCCTTAGCGCTTTTTCAGCCACTGGCGCTAACAAGGCATCAGGAAACCTGCTTGATCTCAGCCTGTCTACTAGAACTCTGAGGCCCTGCTCCATCTTGTGCGCGCAAGACTTCCTGAGGCTCTCAACACGGCAGCATATGCAACGCTTCTGGTCACCACTGTCGAGTGGCCCGAATCGTATCTCGCCAGGTCCTTGTCCCCTCTAGTCATGTATCCCCAGCACGTGTGGCTATCACCTTCCAGTATCTGCAAGTCCGAGAACTTGATGATCGACTGTTCTGGCAATGGGAATGTGAATTCGAGCCCCTGAAACGCCTTTCTGAACAGTCAACCAATTTTTCCTGTATCAAAACTGGCCCCTTTGTGGAAGGACAAGCACAGGAGGAATGCTTTAGAGAGGACAAGCAATGCGGAATGCTTTAGAGAGGTCGTGCCCTCATAGTGTGCCGGACAGCTTTGGGGACCAGATAGCAAGGCTGACCGATGCAGGTTTTCCGCGCGAGCTGCTCAGCGCGCTAGCGGAGACTTTGATTTCGCAGACCCACAAGCAACGCACACCCATGCACAAGGGAAGAAGGGGCCCCAAGAATTGCGGTGATACCGTATGTCCATGCGTGTCCCATCGGATCTAGAAGGCGGGTGGTCACGCGGGCGTGCGAGTTGTTTTTTCGGCGCTTAGAAAACTTAGCGGTATGTGCGGCCGGGTGAATGCGGGGCCGGTAAAAAGCAAAAAATGCATCAAGAAACACGCCAATCGATTCAGGGAGTGTATAGAAGGTGTGGTGTACAAGATTGAGCTGCCCTGTGGCAAAAGCTATGTCGGGAAAACTGGCCGCTGCAATAATGACCGGCGCAGAGAGCACGCAAACACGATACGGACAGGCACTGGCAGAAGTCTAGCTGCACACTGTGCAAAGTGCCAGCAATGCAAGATATCCCCTCCAGCATTCCACCGCACCGTCATCCTGAAGCGGTACCGCGAGCAGCGCGCGAGGGAGATTCACGAGGCTTTCGTTATCCACACATTGGGAGATAGGTGCATGAGCACACCCTCTATGGAGTTGTACGACAGGGAGATAAGATACCTAGGATCATGATCAACGCATTACACCGGGTCTTTTCCACAATCGACTTCCATTTTTTGTGTGTTTCTGTTATGGATTTCTTTCTCTCCTCCTTGTTTTTGATTCCGGTATATATTCATTGTATTTCTAAATAAACATCACTTGGCAGTTCAGCGCAGTGTTTGTCTTTTTATCGTTTTTGGCGCTGTTTTTTCTAAGTGGCATCATGCACCAACTAGCCCGTCTCAGTTCACTTGTGCAGGAGGAAATCGTCGACATAGCGGAAGGCAGCCAACACGCCTAGTTTTTCATGCTGTGGTGTTAAGGAACGGTTCCCCTGTGCCATAAAGATATTAGGGAGGGCGGGTGTACTAGGCATGACCCAATGCAAATATCTTCACTCTGGCTGTACAATCTGCCCGAAAACTGGACGTACAGTGACTGCAGATACAACCGCACCAATTCCAAAAAACCACTGACCCTTGTTCCGCATTCGTTCTGGAACTTAATGCTTCTAAACCTATCAACGCTATCTTGTACTGTCGCCAAGGCTGCTCCCTGCGGGAAATGTTATTAAAAGTCCATCACATCTACCTACACGCACGTTACCGGTTCGTTTTCCTTCAGGAATTCAATCACCTCTTCTGATCACCTTCAGATTCTGATTCGGAACCTGATCACCTCTTCTGATGGTAAGAAAACTAGCCCCCGTATTAGCCTTGCATACAGTTACTTCAAGTACATCGGGCCTTTTCGTTCTTAACCTTCCACCCTTACCATGGGTCTATTTTTTCATCAACTGCATCGCCCAAGAAAGATCCCGCACCCGGACTCTCACGTATGCGCTGAACCATGGACTGAACACGCCGCTGCTGATGGCCCTGTTTGGAAGATTGGCTCCGACAGAGAAGGCGACCAGGCACGTCTGCAAGATTTTATGTTACGAAAGCTGTAGACAGATTAGGATCTTCCGACAACATATCTATGCGACCTGCGCAACAACGCTGGACCAGGCAGCATCCCGGTTTATGTCAAGGTACTTCACCAACCTGACGGAGTCACTCAGGGATGAGCTTTGGAGCAAGGCGTTAGCGACGTTGCCAAGAAAAAGACTACAGTCAGCAGAAGGCAAGGGCAGGATCCGTGGCTGCCTCCTTCAACGCTCTCATTCCTAATCACGGCTTTAATTAAACCCTTTGCACCGTAACAGTTTGTAGTGGAGTGCTACCAGACAAGGCAAAGGTCACCCTCCACAGAGGCCCTAAGTTTCCCGTGCAACCTCATTCAACACCCGTTCAGCTGCTAGGCATGGTCCACGCGGTAGCCGACCGAGTTCCTGACCAGCAGAAGGTGTATTGCGTATTGGAAGGAGTGCAATGCGTTAGGCAATACTCAAAGGCAAGAGTGAGATGCCGCGATCCAGAGGATACGGTGGAATACCTTCGAGGCTACGGCCTGACCTTGCAGATGTCCGACAAAACAGGGAGGTTTGTTGTCATGGCGAAGGAAGAACAAGAGAGGAAAGCGAAAGAAGCGCTGCAAAAAAACTCCCATGAGTTGTGATATGACAAACGGCTGAAGTTGACAAAAATGGTGATGATGGTTTCAGGTTTTTTGGCGCAAGGCCACCAAAGGCAAAGAGCGCCATGACGATCGGGAATGAGATGAGAAAGATTTGTAATACAGACACTAGATTAAACATTTTCTAAGAGAAATGGTGTATAGGGCCATGTTAAAACATCAGTATACTAAGAGAAAGGGTACCTATATAGGGTCACATTAAAAGAGAGTGAGTGCAGGCACCTAAGGTGTAAAGCCTCAGGTCCCGCTATTGTTTTGCAACAGGTCATGAGTACAGGTGAG
Source organism: Haemaphysalis longicornis (assembly GCF_048455015.1). Classification (NCBI taxonomy): domain Eukaryota; kingdom Metazoa; phylum Arthropoda; class Arachnida; order Ixodida; family Ixodidae; genus Haemaphysalis; species Haemaphysalis longicornis. The sequence continues at coordinate 83,043,187 of NW_027526203.1, read as the reverse complement.
GTTATGGGCAGTGAGATATGTGTTTTCAAAAATCTACGTCTGCAAGGTAGCTAAAAATTACGCCCACCTCCCCTCGCGGGAACCCTGGTGTGATGCGACGCTGAAGGGGGTTCCATTGGCGTTTCCGTTGGGTCGATTAGTCGAATTGCGTGAAACGCGTAGTGAACGTCCATTGCGTTTCCACCACATCGTTCGGTTCCCGCATGGGGAGGTGGGCGTAATTTTCCCTTTTGACCATGCATACATGCAAATTAAAGTTTAGGTGTTGTTTAGGAGGTACGGTCGCATCAAGCAATCGTCGCGTACGGCAAGAGAGCAAGCGCAAGCGCGGACGACCGTCGACTGAGACTGGGGCGAGCGCCCGAAGGAGAGAAGACTGCGGAGAAAGAGAGTACTGCACATGCGCACAGTGCGCAGCCGCGCGCAGCGCGACCGCAGATGTTGGGAGAGAGTGTTTGCTATCGGAGAGAGGAGAGTAGGCGAGCGGAGGAGAGACGCAGCTGTGCGGACGCGGACGACGGACGCACGCAGGACAGGGCCGCCGGCAAGAGATGCTCCTCTCAGCGTCGCATCTAAAAATTTTTTTGTAAGAGAACATGATTGGTTTGCAAGAAATAATGAAGGGTGCAAGGGAATATTATATGTGTAAACTTCATTAAAGTGACGTTTCCTTTCAGTGTTGCACATCTTGCATTCAATAAGCACATGAAGGACAGATAGCTGCCCTCCACATCGATGACACCGCGGCTTGTTTGTGTCAGTCAACAGGTATGAATGTGTGATGTGTGTGTGGCCGATTCAAAGTCTGCTTAATGCCACTTCTATTGATCTAGCATGTTTCTTAGGTTTAATGACATGTAATTTGTTGCTTATTTCTTTATACCACTGTTGTTGCCAGTGCTCTCGCAGCTTCCTCCTCACATAAGGTTTGAAGTCTTGATATGGAACCAGCTTAATATCTATGCTTTCACGAAGGGCAGCAACTGCAGCACTTTGGTCACCGGGTTCATTTCCAGCAACGCCACAGTGGCCCGGAACCCAGCACACTGTGACAGCAAGCTGCAGATTATAAGCCCAGTACAGAGCTCTTAGAACAGCATTAAAAGCTAGGTTTTTACTAGCCTTCAGAGATGAAAGCTGTGTATATAACTGAGCTCTTAATTTTGTTTTGGAGAATGTGGTTCAAAGCTAGCAGGATACCATATGCCTCTGCAGTTAATATACTAGTGTTCCTGTTCATTGTTTTGAACAAAGTGAATATGGGGCCAATTGCAGCACAAGACACCGCTGCAGAAGTCTTCGAGGCATCTGTGTCGAATTCAGCTGCCTTGTATTTGTCCCTGAGTAACAGAAAGTGCTGAGTAATAACAAAGTTTGGCACATTTTTCTTTTGCAGTTCTCTGAAAGACATGTCACACTGAATTGGGCAAATGTCCCACGGAGCAACCAACTCATGAATGGAGGTGCAGTAAACTTCAGCAAGAGGAACTTGTAGGTCCTTTGAGATGCGTGACACTGCCAAAGGGAATGGTGGGGCTATAGATGGTCGATTTTCAAAAAGTTCATTATTAGTGTTATTTTTCATAATTGCGTTCAAAGGGTGTTCCTTCAAGAAGTAATCTTTCCAGCATACATCAGAGCTGTGTAAGTGCGCTGGTACTCCAAGGACCACTGCTTAGATTCAACGTGAAGGGATGGAATGAGGTTTGTTCGATATGCACCTGTTGCCACGCGAAGCCCCAAGTTGTATACTGGGTACAACATTTTCAGTGCTGCTGTGGTTGCAGACTGGTATACAATACATCCATAGTCAATCCTTGACCTGACTAGGCTATTTAGAAGTGAAAGCAGACACTTTGTGTCCGTTCCCTATAACTGATGCGATAGTAGCTTTAAAATGTTCATCGTTTTCAGGCATTTCGTTTTTAGTAATTTAATATGCGGTATAAATGTGAGCTTGTGGTCAAGTAACATACCCAGAAACTTGTGTTCATTTTTTACTGGTATAGGCTGACCTTGTAATGTAATATAAGCAGGGGGACGGACACCACGACGCCTGGAAAATACCGCAACTGCACTTTTCTACAATTTTAACAACAGCACTGGTATACAATACATCCATAGTCTTTCACATTAGATTCAAATGCAACCAGGCTATCTGCAGTTGACCTTCCAGACCTGATGCCTGTCTCATTTTTCTCTAACAGACCATTAAACTCGAGAAAGTACAATAGTCGCCGATTTATCATTTTTTCGAGCAGCTTACATAAACAACTCGTCAAGGCGATGGGTCTGTAACTCGCAGCAAGACAGGATTCTTTTTCTTCTTTTAGGAGCGGTACAACGATAGCATCTTTTCATGTTCTGGAAAAGCGACCAGTTTGCCATGTTTTGTTAGAGAGAGAGAGTATTGCATGCAGGGTTTCACTGTGTAGGTGTCTGGTCATGTCAAAGCTGATTCGGTCAGCTCCAGGGGCTGACTTACCACATGTCGAGCGTGCACTCATCAATTCAAGCATGCTAAATGGAGCATTATATCCCTCATTCGAGCGTTGGTTCACACGAAGGGGCTAACGTTCTGCTCCCTTCTTATGCTGTAAAAATGTTTGTGTATAATGTGAAGAACTGAATACATGTTCAAAGTGTTTCCCAAGAGCATCTGCTTGATTATTTACAGAGTTACCTACACTACTTACTAGGGGAATAGGATGACTCTTGTATCCTTTTAGCTTCTTTATTCTAGTCCAGACTTTCCTAGAATCTGTATAAAAATCTACAGATGATATAAACCTGGTCCAACTTTCATTTTTTGCCATACGTCGCGTACGCTTCCCTTTAGCTTTTGCCTGCTTGAACTTGAGAAGGTTGTCGGCCGTGGGATAGCGGCGTAAAAGTGTCCACGCCTTGTTCTGTTCAGACCGTGCACGTGCGCAGTCCTCTTTCCACCATGGTCTGGGTTTTGGGAGAGTTTTAAAAGTAGTCTCTAGAATGCTTTTCTGAGAACAGTCAAGAATGTGGGCTGTAATCAGTGAACTTGCTGCTTCAACATCTAAATGGCATATTGTTGTAGGGGGTAGCCTGGAAAGTTCTTTGTATGTTTTCCAGTCAGCTACTTGTAATTTAAATGTTCGAAGTGGTTCTGTGCCTTGAGAGTCATTGTTTACAGCCATTAGTTGAGCAGGAAAACGATCACTGCCATACGGGTTGTTAAATACACTCCACTCAAGCGTAGGCAGTAAGATTTCAGAGCAATTGCAAGGTCTATTGCTGAGTATGTGTGGTGTGTGGAGTTGTAATATGTGGGGCGTTTCTTATTAAGGATGCAACATCAGGATGTCGTGACAAACCTTTCAATGAGTCGCCCTCGAGCATCGGCTCGCACAGATCTCCAGATGGGGTTGTCAGCATTAAAATCACCGGTTATGATCTAAGGTTCAAGTAGTTCATTGATTAGGTTTTCAAATTCAACGTTGGAAAGGCGATAGTCGGGTGAAATGTAGAGAGAGCGAACTGTCACTAGTTTGCCAAAAACTATGGCTCTGACAGCTACAGCTTCGAGTGACGTCTGTACTTCGAGGTACTTACAAGCCACAGATTTTTGGAGTACTACTGCCACACCACCAGACGGCTGGATGCAATTTTGTCTGTCCTTACGGTAAACAATGTACTGTGTTAGGAAGTTTGTGATGGGCGCAGGTGTGTTTCTTGCAGACACAGTATTTGCGGTTTGTGATTGGTGAGGATGCATAAATATCGTCTAGATTTCTTAACAACCCCCTACAATTCCAGTACATAACACTTTCAGCAGCCATGAAAATCAGCAAAAGAGAAAAAAGGATCATTTTCTGAATCATGTTTTCCCCTCTTTTTAGCAGGCCGTGTTTCGGGGCCCTTCTGAGCAGGTTAACTTAGGTTGTGGGGTAATTTCCAGGGGCAACGACTTTACTGGCCTTTGGTTTGGTCGGTTTGTTACGACCTGTGGCACCGCGGCGCTCCTGTGATGCCTCAGGAGCAGACGTACTTGGAGAGACATCCATTGCCTCAACCGCGGTTTCTGAAGTTGAAAGATTGTCAGGACCAGACTTTGTGCTAGAGGCCGTAGCCACGGCACTGGGCATAGCTGGAACCACATTACCCACAGGAGCAGCCTTCTGCTGTTGCACAGGTGCCTGAGACGAGGCCAGGTCAACATCGCTGACCTGGACAGTAGTCGTGCTCGCGGCCTTTTGCCCAGCACTAGGTCGGAGTGCAGCAGCAGAAGCCACGGTAGCGACTTTCTGCTGCTGAGTGGGGGGCTGTGATGGGACCAGGTCAGCCTCGCTGTACTGGGTGCCCGCATCTACCAGACGACGCCCCACCCCCCGGCGAGCTGCGCCTGCGTAACTTTTGCCCGATGGCAAGGCATGCTTCAGGCGTGCTTGTGGGAACGTTAGGTTTTCAGTGACTTTCAGTTGGATTATTTCTTTTTCTTTTTTGAATGATGGACATGCACGTGAGAAGGCAGAGTGTGGTCCACTGCAGTTTGGGCATTTCACTTGTTGCTTGTTACAATCGTCACTGGTGTGGTCAGTGCTTGCCCAGTGAGCACAGATGGATCGGCCACGGCACGACAGAGTTCCATGGCCATACGTCTGGCACTTGAAACACCCTCGCGGATTAGGTGCGTATGGACCCACTGGACATGAAATAAATGCGACATGGACCGTTTCGGGAAGTGTTGGGCGGTTGAAAGTCAAAACAATGTGCTTAGTTCGGATTTCCTCACCTGCGCGACGTATAGTGATCCTCCGCCCAGCTGTTACGCCTTGGTCTTTGAGCCCTTCGAGGAGATCATCTTCGTTCTCATGAAGTAGTTCTCGTTCAGAGATGACGCCTTGGATTGTGTTTAGGCTACGATGTGGCGTGACCGTCACTTTAGTTGAGCCAGGGTGTCCTGTTTTAGGAGGTTTTAACTATGGTTTTTTCTTTGTACTTCTACCAGCAGGTCAACTGAGGCAAGTTTTTTTGCATGTTAGTCTTTCCCAACGATGTTCTCGAGGCATTTTGCAATGAGGAACACCGATTTTTTGCTAGGGGTGCATTTTCTTCTTCAGAGCGTACCACAAGGTATTTGTTAAAGGTTTCGACAGGTGGAGCTGCTCTGATGCTAAGTACTTCGGTGCGGCCCCTTTTCAGAGACCGATCAGTTTTTCTTGGGGTCGAAAAAGAAGCCACAAATACCTGGTGTACATTCGGTAGCAAGGCCGGCCGCCCACCACCGAGCCCAACAAGGTAACGTGACTTAACACGCTAGCCATACCTTGCCCCTATATTCCTATGCTCGGGATCGAGAGTGACGTCTTTGCACAGGATTAGCCCTCGCCGCCTGGAAAAGCTTAGAACTAAGGAAGAAATGAGATGACAGGACAGTGCTACGCAAGGAAATACTAAAGAGAAAGAGCTTAGAGGAGGACAGGAAAAGGCGACTGGCTCATTCCCCCCGGGCGGGTCAGACCGGGGGTACCATCTGCGAGACGCGGGGGCCGAAGTGGCGTGTTGCCGCTGCTGGGGGGCCGTAAAGGTCGAAAATAACCCCAACTTTGGCTCAGCCACCAGGTTCCCCTTTTCCCCGGACACGGCAAAGCCAGGCACAAGCCGGGAAGTGGGTGGGTCCAACCCACATGTGCTCGGGTCCGTGGTGTTGCACGACACCAAGTGCCTACGGCAGTAGCCACCCCTGCAGAGCTCGGGACCGTGGTGTCGCTACTCAACAAAACACCTTGAGTACACAAGGTGCCCTCTGCGGGGGAAGTTGACAAAATGGAAGCTCTGGACCTGTGTGAATGACTGGACCTTGGGAAGCTCGGGATGAGCGTGAAAGAGAGTAAAGATTTATGTCTGACATCTTTCTTATCGGTGAAGACGCACAAGCCGTAAAAGCCGTTTGGAGCGATCATCGAAGACAAGGGCCCATGGAAGAGGCAGGTCGCGAAATACCTGCAGCTCCATCTTGCCAAACTGCCGGTTCAAGACCCGTTCATGATTCAAGAATCAGAAGAGGTGATTGAATTCCTGAAGGAAAATAAACCGGTAACGTGCGTGTCGGCAGACGTGAAGGACATTTAATAAAATTTCCAGCTTGGAGCAGCCTTGGCGACAGTACGAGATAGCACTGATAGGTTTAGAAGCACTAGGTTCCAGAAGGAATGCGGCACAAGTGTCAGTGCTTTTTTGGAATTGCTGCGGTTGTACCTGCAGTCACTGTACGTCTAGTTTGCGGGCAGAAAACTTACAGCCAGAGCAAATGGATTAGCATTGGGTCATGCCCAGTACTCCCACCCTCTATAATCTCTTTATGGCACAGGGGAACCGTTTCTTAGCACCACAACTGGAAACACTAGGCCTGTTGGCTGCCTTCCGCTATGTCGACGATTTCCTCCTGTGCTTGTCCTTTCACAAAGGGGCGAGTGTTGATACAGGAAAAATTGGTTGACTGTTCAGAAAGGCGTTTCAGGGGCTCGAATTCACATTCCAATTTCCAGAACAGTCGATCATCAGGTTCTTGGACTTGCCGATACTGGGAGGTTATAGCCACACGTGCTGGGGATACATGACTAGAGGGGACAAGGACCTGACGAGATACAATTCGGGCCACTCGATACTGGTGACCAGAAGCGTTGCATATTCTGCCGTGATTCAGAGTCTCAAGAAGTCTTGCGCGCACAAGATGGAGCAGGGCCTCAGTTTTCTAGTAGACAGGCTAAGATCAAGCAGGTTTCCTGATGGCATGTTAGCGCCAGTGGCAGAAAAATCTCTAAGGACTGCAATGAAGAAGGAAGCGACAGTAGAAGGTGAGCAATCAAAGAAGAAATCGCGGCCGGTCGTACTACCATATATCCATAAAGTGGCGCATGGGCTGAAGAAGATTGCTGCAAGACATGCCCTCCCAGTTGTTTTCACATCGATGAGAAAATTGATAGGTCTCTTTTCAAAAAGGTCAACAATGCGCAGAAACACCGAGACACCTGCTCCACGAACCACGAGCACACGTTTGTAGAATGCAAAAAAGATGTTGTTTATCATTTACTATTACCATGAGGAAAGTGCTACATTGGACAGTCGGGCTGCTGTGTCAACACGAGGCTCAGAGAGCATAGGAACAACTGCCAGCAAATTACTCACCCGGGGAGGCTCGCCGATCATTGCTATCATTGCCGCCAATGTCCCAGCGTTCCAGACTTCACCAAGACAAGTGTCATCAGCCGAGGCCGAGAGAAGATAGAAAGAGAGATTCTTGAAGCCTTCGCTATTATGAAAACAGACGCTTGCATAAGCATGCCGTCAGTCACCTTCGCAGATAGCGAGCTAGAATTTCTTACACCTGCACAGAGGCGCTGAAACGAGAGGGTGTTTTTGGCGGGTTTAAATCTTCTTCTTATGAATTTATTCCGTCGAATCGGACCACAGTGTCTTTTTATGTATAACTGTGTGTGTTATGGAAAATAAATCAGTTGTTATTTCGCGCTTCGTCCCGTCCTTGTTCGCTCTTCTATGTCTAAGGTTTTAAACAGCGCGGTTCAAGAAAATTGCTACACAGTAACATAAGCTTTATGTGGTCACGTTCGTTCGACACATTGGAACAACAAAATTACGAAAAACAAGCGAAGTTGAAACAAGAACGACAGATGTAGGGGTCTTGTCGTGCTAAAATATATAAACGTGTTTATCACGCTTGTATTTACAACCATTCCAAACCTACACCATGCTATATAACGTAGACGATCTATACGCTCAAGCGAACTGGTGCCTCTGAACGCAAAAGTACATCCGACTACTCCCATTATTCCATTTCTGAGACAAGCCGTGCTAGAAGTGAAAGCGCTGATCATAAAGGAAGGACAATGATCAAAATGCCAGCATATTGCGGAAGAAAACTGCGCGTCAAAGTTCCGGCGCGCATCCATTTTGCTGCCGCAATTGCCAAGACTTGTTATCTCGTCGTGGCTCCGCGGCCTCCAGCGCCTTTACCGCCGATGGCGCCCAAGCCCCAGAATAAGAAACAGCTCCAGAGCTACGTCTGTCTCATCAACTTCTACAGGATTTTCCCGCTGAACCTGTCGTCACATCTACAGCCGCTTCATTATCTGCTTCAAGATGGACAGCAGTGGGCCTGGAAGAAGGAACAGGACTTGGCCTTCTAGTGCAGCAAGGAGCTCATCACCAAGGCTCCGGAGCTGGTGCACTTGGATCCGACGAAGCCTGTCGTCCTGACCGTAGATGCGTTGCCGTACGGCGTGGTAGCCGTCCTGGCCCACCCAGAGAAAAATTGCCAGGAACGCCCTATGTCGTTTGCGTCCAGTCGGCTTCATGCTGCAGAACAGCGGTACAGCCAGCTGGACAAGGAAGGCCTGGCCCTCATGTTCGGGGTCGAGCGCTTCCACCAGTACCGTGGGGCCGGAAGTTCGACGCGGTCACGGACCACAAGCCGCTGCTGGGACTGCTGGGGCCTGGCAAGCGGGTTCCAGTGCAGGCATCACCTCGAGTGGTGCGCTGGGGCTTGAGGCTGGCGGCCTACAGCTACCGGCTGGTCTACCATCCGGGAAAGGGCCTGGGACCTGCTGACGCCCTGAGCCGACTGCCCCTGCCGGAGGTGCCTCCTGCGGTTCCTGAACCTGCCGAATGGTTCATGCTGGAGCACACTTACCCGGAGGTGCTGTTCAGATCGGCTGTGTCACAGGCGACCAGCCGGGACCCAGTCCTGTCGCAGGTCGCGAAGACGGTGTCCCGAGGGGGAGGTGTTTGCGGGGCGGACGTACAGTCACAAGGTCGCCGAGCGGAGCCTGCAGCAGGGCTGCCTGCTGTGGGGTTCTAGGGTGGTGATTCCAAAGAGGCTGCGGTCCAGGGTCCTGCAGTTGCTGCACGCGGCTCATCCAGGCGTGGAGAAGACCAAGATGGTGGCCCGGTCCCACGTTTGGTGGCCTGGCCTGCACCAGGACATTGCGCGCATGGTGCAGAGCTGCCAAGTCTGCCAGGAAAACCAGCGAGCCTCGCGCCACGTGGAGATCACCCCCTGGCCGTTCCCGGAGAGACCCTGGTCCCGCCTACACGTACATTTTGGGGGACCCTTCAAGGGCCACTACTACTTCCTGGTGGGGGTGGACGCCTTCTCCAAGTGGGTGGAGGTATTGCCAATCACCACTACCTCGGCAGGAGGAACCATTGCAGCGTTGCGGCGAGTCTTCGCAGTCCAGGGGTTGCCGGACGTCGACGTGTCCGACAACAGTCCCGCTTTCGCCAGCGAGGAGTACCTTGCCTGGCTGACGAAGAACGGAATCCACCAGATGATGGTTCCGCCGTACCACCCTGCGTCAAACGGTGCTGCCGAGCAGTTGGTGCAAACAGTGAAAGACAAGCTCAAGAAGAGCAAGGCTGGGGATTTCCGGACGCAGGTTGCCCGGGTCTTGTTTCAGTACTGGACCACACTCCACGACGTCACGGGCCGTGCCCCCTGCGAGCTCCTGTTGGGCCTGATGCTGAAGACACCGTTGCTGAAGACACGGATGCTGAAGACACAGTGCTCCTGAAGCAGCTGAAGCAGAAGCTGGAAGCTGACCGAGGTTGCCGTCCTGGGCCTTTGCCGGAGCTCCGGTGCTCCGGTCTTCGCCAGGAACTTCCGGCCTGGTCCAGCCTGGTCCGCCGGGCATGTGGTCTCTCCTGCCAATGCGTCGTCACTCCTCGTCCGCATGTCGGACTGGACCACGTGACACTGGCACGCTGACCATGGGAAGCCTCGCCTGGCAAGCTCAGCCGCCCCTTCAGGAAGCCAGCAGGCAGGGGACCCAACTACACTGGCCACTGAGAGCACAGCGCCAGGGGCTGGTGCTACTCGCGCCACCGTGGCGCCACGTGCACGTACGGTGACACCTGCAAGGCTGACGGGTGGTGCGAGAGGGGCACAGGCAGCACCCGATGCTGCCTCACCTACATCGACACCTGTGCTCAGGCCCAGTGAGAGACTGCGGAGACCGCCGGACCGCTACTCGCCGTGGTGACAGGTGGAGTTTTGTGTTTGCGTTGGACAAGCAAACTTGGGGGTGAGGGGTGTGACAAGTGTGTGGCGCCCCCGACCCTAATATTCGTTGGCCGCTAAGTTCCGTGGCCCGGCCAGGCTCGGTGGGAAACCTTGTGCACGGCTGACCCATAAATACCGACTAGCACGGCCGCTCTCGGTCAGTCACCGTCACCACCAGCACGCTGTAGGCCGTCACTCGGCTGGAGAGTACCCCGACCCACCCACGTTCATGATTGCGGGCCAAATCGTGACAAGTTTATTTCCACGCCTGCCCGCAGCCGCGATCGCAAAGACGTCATCAGTGTGGCGATGCATGCTCAGTAGCAGGCTATCTCAAACCAAGCGTTAATGGTAGGCGTCGGGCGTGCAGCCAAATACTGGCTGTTTGAGCGCTCTAGGCCAGCGTGCTGACTGTACATGGTAGACAGTCGCAGAAGAAAGTCTGAACTGGACATAAGAGTCCTGAGAAGAGAAACAATGTCGGCTATAATAACTAATACAAATACATTATCAAAATATCTACAAAGGAATGGCTCATGGAACGATACCAATGTGGGAACGGTGAAAGAGGAACATGACAAGTTTGAATTACTATAAGGGCTGAACCACTCTCGGTAAACAAAACGGAAGATGGCGGCAAACGGGGCAACTAAAAATTCAGCCAGGGCCCAGCGGGCTAAGGAGTGCCAGGTCGAACGTGTTGACTTTTGAGAGACCGAAGCGCTGCCCGTACACGAGAGTCGCTCATAGAACAAAATCTGAACTGAACTCAATCTCAATAACCTGTTCCTTCATACATCATGACTGCTGGAGTAGAATGGCCTTTTCTCTCTTTACTACGATATTCTTACAGCCCGTCGAAAAAAACTTTCCCCACCCGTTCCTTCGTCATGATCCATGACACTGCAGAAACAAGGCTTAGGAAGTCGGGAAATTTTTTCGGCACCAAGTTGTGCCACACCATGAGGCTAGCAGCATGAAGCAAAGGCCAAAGGCATAGACCACATTGACAAATTGCTACCAAGCCGAGGTTCACATTTTGGCGATACTATCTTTGGAGGCAGCAGTGAGAAAGCATCATTTTGTGATGAATGACGAAAGTGTGAGCATACTGATGTTTACAATTCGGTGTCAATATCTTTGGAGAGAGTAGAGGAAAATAATTATTTTATGATTACGAAGGCTCTCTATAGGGTAGCATGTTGGCACTGCATTGCCTGGCACCAGATCCTGACATGTCCTACAAGGGCGCTTTTCTTGGATCCTCCTTCCCTGGTAGCCCGCACACTATTTTGCACTAAATAAAAACGACGACCACAAGACTGAATGAAAAATTCCCGGTTGTACACAAGAAGGCTATGTCTCCGCTCACCTGCACAGGAGACCAGTCAGTGACTGACCGTGCGTTTATTGCCGGTCCCCGACATATGGGCTCCGTGTTCTTGAGAAGCATCAGGCGAAACCTGATTCAGCGATACAGCACAGTGATTGCCGGTGACACGAGCGCTGCTTAGAGAGAATTCCGCCAAAAGGTCCTCAGCGGAGTAAGAACGGTCCGCACTATACGTGAACTGCATGTCTCACAAGAACCAGCATCCAGAGACGAGTTTTCCACAAATAGGGTTACGACGCACTGTTGGCAGTTAGAACGGCAGTGCCATGATGTGAACTCTAGACGCTATTTGGTATGCACAATTCTCAGTGTGCATGTTAGGAAGTACGAGGCTTGTGATAGAGGTGGCTCCTGGCGTGATTCATCGTGACATTGTTATGCAGCGACACTGTTGATAACACCCTGGTCAGCTTGCCTGGTCAGCTTTCCTTGACAGATGACTCTAGCTGAACTGCTACGACCTGATGGGCCGGTAACATCCAGTGCTTTTGAGACGTGAGAAAAGAGTGGAAGCCGTCGTTTCTATACGTGGTACTTTTTACTGGGCTATAGCGGAAAGACGTTGACAGCACATGAGAAAGCAGAGGAAAAACTGGAAAGCGAATTTCCTGCCAACAAACGGCCATATTGCGCTTTGCCGCCCCCAGAGTGACGGGTGAGTGTCTCCGTGCAGCACCATCCTATTGTCAATCCACGAATCGACGGCCCCCATGCAATGCTTCTAACCCAGGCGCTGCCTCCTGGGGTCTACAATGACTATGGTAGTAGCCGCCGCAACCGACCTGACCTAGAGCACCGTTTGGCCGTTGGCACTTTACACCACGTTCAGAGCTACGCAAACACCACATCGTGATGCGAAATCAGATCATGCCATGGACTAACAGTGACTGGGTCGGCATAGATTAGAGCGATTTTTCTTGACTCTGTAAATATTACCTGTGTGTCGTAAGGAATTTTCTATGCTAGTGCGTTTCACATGTCTCTGTAATGTTTGTCTTTTGTCTGTAATGGTGTGTCTGTTTGTCTGTCTATAATGGTGTATTTTACTTCAATTTTGTGTTTTGGCGGTTCTTAAAGGGGTCGTGAAGACACTACACTATCGACGTGAGAAGCGCGCGCAGGAAAACACTGCTGCATGAAAGCCTTTTCGCATTTGTAACCCAGAAGCTTGTCGTGTTTTCGTAAATTCTGATCAACCCAGAGCTTAACCGCCAACTTATTGTTGAACGCTTCTGCAGTAAGCCAAAGGGTTGCGTAAACAATCAACAAAACAGCGTTAAAAGCATTCCTTATTGCAAGAAACAGGAAAGCAATCGTCGAACTGCGTGATGAGACTCAGAGACTCGTACCGCTGCTTTATCACTGTATCGCTAGTTATTTTTGCACTTGATAAGTAAATGATGGAAGGGTTTTAAGTTCAGACTTCCCGAAGTTCCTTCGATAAACGTGTTTATGTAATAAATTCTCATTTTAAGCGTTCGGTCATTTATCTCGTCAGGTCAGAAGTTTCACGTTCGCGCAACTCACATTACAGGCTACGTGAGACAGACGTCGGAAACTTTCCAAGAATATCGGCTAGCAAAACGACAGTTTAGACTCGTGGGAAACAACATAAACAGTTTACGAATTCCCAGTTTAGATTCAACACGGTGACTCCTGACTGCGCCACTCGCCCGCGTTGTTGACTGAAAGTTCGACCATGTTGATTAGTAGTATCAGAGATCAGACATCTCCCGTTCAGTTGCAGGGCGAGTTTCATCATGGCGGCGATGTTGAAGCTTTATCCGACCCTTTGCAAGCCCGCTCTATGCCGACATATTGTGCAGACGAGGGAGAACTATGATTGGATTCTTACTGACTTACTGAAACGTCACGTCACGAGTTGAGGAGGAAAGCCTCGGTGAAACCGTAACTGCATTTGTTTTCCTATTTGCTGATATCGGGCAACGAAACGAGTATGCATTGTTTGTTTATCAAGGTTCCACGGTTATAAGCACGCACGCAACAAAAATTTTTTTTAATCTCTTTACGACCCCTTTAATGTGTGCTGGAAAGTTTTGTGGCATGCCGTAAATTTCGTTCACTGCGCCCACCGACGCCTCTAGTGTCCATTCTTTTTCGCCCAACAAGACAATAGGTGGCGCCCAGCTAAAAGAGATGTGGTGAACTAGATAAATGCATTTTCGCCCCAAATAAAAATTACCCATTCCTTCAGGAGACATTTCAGACATACGCTAGAATTACTTGCGTCCAATGAGGATTGGGGCTGTATAGCGAACAATTGACTGTGGAGTGTGTTGCAGCATTGAACGCTTTCCCAACATAGACTGACACTTGTCCTGTCCCCTCATCCCAATTCATCCTCTATGCTTAGGGTGAGCTAGCGCCACACTGCTCACCCTGCAATGAGCAGCATGTTGGTAAAGCCATGCACTGCCACCCATCCCCACCGTTGGCAATAAATGCGAGAATCGTGCCTCCTTAACTAGCGCATTGGTGTCCTACCCTGCCATTAAAAAGTTAGTGATCATTATAGGGGAGTAGTATACAAGGAGAAATAGTCTATTTTTACGAAGGCACACTGACTATTTGGTACTACTGCGAAGCAACACACATAGTGGTGCTGACAAACAGAAGACGGCAGACGCCCGCTACCACTTAAAGGAGGCGTGTCTGGCCATGTAACAAGGTCAGCCAGGCCCACAGTCAACAGACAGTTACAAAACCTTATCGTATACAATTAAATTTTGGGCCACCTACCAGACTACTAAATTTGCTGTTAGGATGGAAGTGTCCGGCCATAAGAAGCGTTACAAGCAGTACTAAAATGGCTGGCCGCAATCCTGTATAAGATGAATGCATGCCTCTGTCACCCCTTGCAAGTACAAGTGGAACAAAGCAGAGCTACATGCTAACAACATTCATTCATAAATATATATGGTGAGACTTTACTCTGCCACTTGAATCGCGAAACAATTGGCTGGAAAGGATGCTAGAACATGCACACCCATCTAAGAGCACCTCATTCTGACAAATCACGGCTCACCGCCGATCATGCTTGACAAAGCTCAATGCCTGCTTTTTCTTTCACCCTCCACAACCAAAGCACCGATTCCACACGATGTTGCTCCACACCACCTGCGTCTATTAAAAACCAAAATGACAGCGGCTATGGGAGCTCGTACGCAGAATGCATACCTGCCAGGTTCTCTGGGATGGCATTAGGGAAACCTGACCGGGGTGGGGGGGGATGCAAGATAGAAAAATAGTAGCAACCGAATGGAATACCGTATTTTCTGGTGTATAAGTCATGGGTTTTTCCTGAAATTTTTGTTTTTGTGTCTCATCCACTGTGCGACTTATGTATGGAATAAATCCGACAAGTGGCAAACGCGCGTGATGCGCACTCGAAAAGGTGCCTGTGTGCTGCGTGAAGTCACTGCTCGTTAAGAGACACAGCTCTTTGGTGTAAATGAATGAATTATTTGTCAGCGAGTTGGAGAAAAAAGGCTTCGATGGTATTGCCGACACGCCGTCTATAAGTACATGCTATCAATGTGTATCACTAGACCATTTTTGAGAAGTTCTGTCTAGACTTTGGATGGTAGGTGCACGTGTCTAGCGCTGCTTACTGGGGGATGCGTTCAAAGGCGGCGACTGCCGTAACCATGTTCTTTCGCCGCACGTTCTAATTGATCCTTTATGAGTTTACCGGATTAACAAGTGCGTTTTGTACACCAGTGCGTCTTACACACCGGTGTGACTTATATACGTTTTTTTAAACTATCGTTTTGAGGGGTTGCGACTTATACAAAAGTGCGACTTACAGACTGGAAAATACGGTAATTTACATGCATTTTTAATTTTGTTACAACAGAAGAGAAACTCAACTGTTTTGTCCAAACTACCAACAAACTACACCACAGGTCAGTAGTTAAATCTTGAGCGTGGCTGATGCCGCCTTTTTCAGGAGGCCCTGGGAATACTGTCGCGCATAACAAAGTTCCCTCCTGCGACACTTCACCGAAAGAATGCGATTGCGGGTTCTGTAAGACATGGACGCTCGAAAATGATGGAATTTTTCTTTACTATGCTGCACTACCTTTCGAATTCAGCGTTTCTGTGGTGTCCGCCAGTTCAACTTGGGGGCATGGTTGACTATGCTTTTTAAGCTCTTCACTGATGACGATGTCAATTGGTGTAGGATTGGACTGGATTGTGAGGTAGCTCCGGCGCAATGCGGCCAGACTGGGAGAAACGTTTGGCCAAACACAGGTGTGAATTCATAAAATTTGTGCTTTCTCCTACAGTCATACAAAACCATCAAAATTCGGAAGTCTCCCAGACAATTTAGGAAAGCTGGCAGCTACTAGAATGTATCCAGGTGAAAAACACATGGTCGGTAAATGAAACCGAGAGCTTTACAGGCTGCGTAGCAGACGCCGACTCACAACCGAGCAGCATAGAAGAAGCAGATCGGGATGAGTCGACGCCCGCAGCCCTACAACAGGATATGCACCTCCTTGGTCAAACATTCAGTGCCACCCCAAAAAATGCTAAGCCCTGCACATAATCATAAACCATAAATACAACGTCTGTCTTGATCACTCAAATCCCAACTTTCAACTCAGGGAGACTTAGTGTCCGGTCACCACCAGGGGTCAGGGATTCTTCGCTGATGACTGAAAAGGACAGGGCACTCCCACACCTACCCCTTCTAGCTCCCTTGGAAACAAAGTAGCGACGAGGGCGCTGCGGTCACCGAGCAGAGCGGACGCACTCCACGTCGGCTCCGTCGCCGCCACGGATTTCGGGAGGACCATCTCGCCTCTGAGGTCCCAAACGTACGTACGAGCTTCCTAACGTTGCGAGGACCACGCCGATACCAAATGTGGGCCGATTAGCCCATTTTTGGCCGTTTTACGAGCATCTTCTCTAGGCGAGGCGAGGCACCCCAGCTAAGCCTAACGAGGGCTCGGACGAGTACGGGCATGGCGTCGGTAGCCACGTCGACGGCCGCCGCCGCTGCCGCGGGCGTGCCCGGACCTGCCCAGCGGGCGGATCTTCGGCGCTCCGACGAGGAATTATTCTCCGAATCCTGTGAAATGGATGTGTCACCTGCGGACCCTTCCCAGCGAGTGCGGACTGTGTCAAACTGTGCATCGACGGGGACTATAATTGCGAACACCGGCACCGACGGCCACGTAGTCGACGACATCGAGTGTCCGCCCGCCGCCGACGAGCCGGAGGAAGACGACGACGACCACGCCGGGTGGACCCGCGTATCCCATCAGCGTCGCCGTAAGAAGACCGTGAGTGTTCCCGAAGCTTCTCCGCAGCGGGCTTCGCCACACGTCGGTAAGCCGTGTGCTTCACAACGCCACGCCACCCTCACGCGAGCCCAGATCGCGAGTAAAGTCAACGCCGGCATGGCAAAATCGGCGCGCATGCCAAACTTTGCGTCGAGAGATGAGTTCCGCGTGGTCGTGCGGCCACGTGGCGGCCTAGAAATAGGCAAAACGCCGCTAACCGACCTGCGCCGCGCCATCTTCGCTGCGGCCAAGGCGGACAAGGAAGCCGTGCGCGAGGACACGATGCTCCCGAACATTGCCCAGAATATTCTCGTCATAAGCACCCCGAGCTGGGTGAGAATGCTACGCTACGAGGTTGTGAAGAGGATCGCCATCGGCGACAAAGAATACGAGACGAACGCGTACCGCGCGGCGCCGGACGACACCTCTCGCGGCGTGATACGTGGAGTGGGCCTGGAAGACTCCGCGGACGACATCTACCGCCACGTAGTCAACAGGCATAACCCTACCGCCGGTGACGCGCACCGCCTCGGTCAGTTGATGGCGGTCGTCATCCTGTTCCACGGGAGTAAAGTGCCATCCTACGTCTGGTACGGCGGCGTTGTCACGCGTTGCTACCTCTACAGGCAGCACAAAGAGGTTTGCAGAATCTGCGGCCAAATCGGACACAGGAAGGACGTGTGCCCAACGCCGGGCGCCCGCGTGTGCTTTGCGTGCGGGCTGAAGAACCCCGGCGACGGGCACGAAGGCAAGTGCAAGCCGCGGTGTCGCCTGTGCGGCGGCCCACACCCCACGGGCGAAGGCTCGTGCAAGAACAAGTTCAAAGTCCCGTGTCAAGTCCGCAAGCGACAGTGGGAACGGAAACTGGAGGAGGAACGCGCGCGAGCGGCAACGCCGGCGCCCAAGATCAGACTCTCTCGGAGAGACGAGTTCCCCGAACTCGCCCCGCCGCGCGGCAGCAGCCGAGGCAGGAGCGCGTCGCGCCGGAAATCGTCGCGGAGGAGCGCGTCGCGAGGTGGCGCCAGGAGTACATCGCGCGGTCGCCGCGCCACGTCGAGAGGCCCCGCCTGGGTGGCGATCACCGCCGGCGCAGCTGGCGGAGCGGCTGCCGCGCCGAGCCGCCGGCGCTCAAAGTCCGCGCGCCGCGACCGCTCAGAGTCGAGACGCAGGAGCGCGAGCCGGCCGCCTCCACGCCGCGGTAACAACGCCACGAAACAAGCGAGTGCCTCTCCGGAAACCGTGGAGCTGAGAAAGATGGTAAAGGAGCTGCAGGCTACTGTGCACGCCCAGCGGGTAACTATCGAACAACTAACCCTAAAGCTCGAAAAACTGTGGGGACCGAGAGCGACCACGTGGTCCAAGCCCGCGCCCGCTGAAACGACTACGACCGCCAAGCCGACGGAGTGCCCGGCCCCGCCGCTGAAGCAAGTAGCGAAGCGCAGCGCGTCCCCGGCGCGGGAGCAAGAGGTGGAGGACGAGTGCGACGAGGACATCGGCGACGCCGGTTCCAGCATGTCGACTGCCGCCTCGAGCACAATCAGCAAGCCGACGAGTTACGCCAGCCTCAACAACCGCTACCGCAAGCTCGAGTCCTAGATGAACCGCTGGGGGAAGGACTTTGACGCCCTCGAGCGACGACTCACCAACAGAATGATACACGTCATGAAGCAAGCAATTCAGCAGGCAATCCTGCCCGTTCCACAACAACTCAACCAAATGGCAGCATCCGTAAGGGGTGCAGCACAAGAGCACGGCAACCCGATCACCGTCTCTCCGCCATAATGACGACGGCCAGGCAACGCACTTCGCTCCGCATCTGGCACTGGAATGCCAACGGCTTTCGGTGCCGGAAGGCGGTCTTGCAACAACACCTTCAAACGTTGACGCCGGCGGAGCAGCCCGACGTCATCATGATACAGGAAACCCACGCATAGAACGCGCCGTCCCTCCCCGGCTACAGGGCGCACGCTAGCCCGTTGAGCGCTCGCACCTGCGGGCGCGGAGCGGCGCAAGGCGTGTGCACCTTCGTCAGGATGGGCATCACTTTCATCAAGCACGACGCACTCATGGGGAACCGAGGAAGCGCCATCGAGATGTGTGCGACGGAACTCTCGGTGATCACGGGCAAGCACAAGCACAAGAGCACGAGCACGATCGTGATGGCGGTCAACGTGTATAGTAACCCACAGCACAACCAGCAACGCTTCAAGTCACTACTGCACAGAGCGCGCGGGGCAGTCTCCGCATGCGACGGCGCCATCGTCGTCGCGTGCGGGGACTTCAACGCGCGACACAAGGAGCTCGGCCACGCCGCCACGACGGTCAAGGGCCGAGAGTTGTTGGAGGACGCCGCCGAAGCGGATTACGTACTCCTCACGGACCCAGCACACCCCACACGCATTGGCACGTCCGTCGTAAAATGCACCACACCAGACTTGGCGTTTCTCCACCTGCCCGACGACCGTACGGCTAGCTGGAGGAACACGGGCATAAATCTCCGCAGCGACCACTACATCGCGGAAGTCGTCATCCCGCACCGACCCAACAGTAAGACCAGCGCCGACGACGGGCGGATCAAGCACCGGCTGACGAACTGGCACGATTACCGCACCGAAGACCTGGGTGAAATCACGGACATAGAGCAGTGGACGCGCAAAGTCGTCGCAGCCGTCGAGAAGGCGACGTCCATCACGGAGACGTCCGAGGAGACCACGCGAATAGACCCCCGGCTCGCGCACATGCTGGAGGCTCGAAGCTCGCTACAGCGAAGGTGGAAGCGGCAGCGGCACAACCGCGCCCTCCGCAAGCGGATCGCCACGCTCGGCCGAGAAATCGAAAAGTACAGCCGCCAGCTGTGCGCGCAGCAATGGTTCGAGCTGTGCAACGAAGCCGACGGCCAGCCCCATCGCGGGGGAACGTGGAAACTCCTCCGTCACCTGATGGACGAAACCCAAAGCAAGGAGTATCAACGCCACCGGCTCGCGCAAATCATGTACGCGGCGACGAAGGAGCTCGGGGAACGGGAGGTACACAAGCGGCTCAACGAGCGCTACCTTCCCGAGACCGCGATGGAACAACAAGGAGAGTACGCCGGCCCGCCCAACCCTTCGCTCGACCGCGACATCGAGGAGTGGGAGGTCCGGCGCACCACCCAGGCCCTGAACTGCCGATCGGCGGCGGGCCCGGACCGCGTCACGAACAAGGCGCTGCGTAACTTGAGCGACGCGGCCATAACATCGCTCACAAAGTACTTCAACGAGCACTGGCGAGCCGGCAGCCTCCCGCGACAGTGGAAGACGGCCAAGACAATTCTCATACCGAAGCCCACCAAGCCGCCGGGCATAGAGAGCCTGCGCCCCATCTCTCTCACGTCGTGCGTGGGGAAGGTGTTGGAGCACGTTCTCAACGACCGGTGGCAACGGTATCTCGAGTCCAACGGCCTGTACCCCGACCCGATGCTGGGCTTCCGCTCGCGGCTGGGGACACAGGACGCAATCTTGCTGCTGCAACGCGAGGTGCTGGCTCCGCCGTCGGGACCGACCTCGGACAACCGCGCCATCCTGGGCCTGGACCTGCAGAGCGCCTTCGACAAGGTGAAGCACTCGGCGATCCTGGCCCAAGTGTCCCGGCTCGGCCTGGGACAACGGTCTTGCAACTACGTTCGAACCTTCCTGACCGGCCGCACGGCCCGACTGGAGGTGGGCGGGACACAACTCGAGGAGCGAGAACTGGGCAGCGTCGGCACGCCGCAGGGCTCTGTCATCTCGCCGCTGCTATTCAATCTCGTAATGATCAGCGTGGCCCGCCGCCTGGACGAGCTACCCGACGTCCGCTACACCATCTACGCCGACGACATTACGCTGTGGGTGCCGGGCGGCAGCGACGGCCACATCGAGTCGGCGTTACAAGAGGCGGTGGACGGCATAGAGGAGAGCCTGTGCGGCACGGGTCTCCGATGCGCCCCGCAAAAGTCGCAACTCCTGGTCCTGCCCCCGACGGGACGTCACCGCAAGAAGACCGAAGCGGAGCGCAGCATCGTGGTGCGCGGGAGCGACGGCACGGTGATCCCCGAAGCGACGAGCATCCGCGTCCTGGGTATGCACATCGACGCGAGCCGACGCTACAACAACACCACGGTCGAACGGTTGGTAACAAAGATGGGCATCGCCACGCGCCTCGCCACGCGGGCGCGCGGCATGCGAGAAGCGAGCCTGCTGCGCCTGCTGCAGGCGTTCGTGGTCAGCCAGGTGGCCTACGTGGAGCCTTCCACGACTGGCGGACCCAAGAGCGCGCAAAGATCGACGCGGCGATACGCAAGTCGTACCGGGCGGCCCTGGGCCTGCACGGCCCTCGCGTCTCTAGGAGTACACAACACGCTCTCGGAGATCAGCGAGGCGCAGCGAACGTCGCAACTGGAGCGCCTAGGGTCGACCCGCACGGGCAGAAGGTTACTACAACGCGTGGGACTAAGCTGCTCCTTCGACGAGGAGGACGAGCTAGTACCGCTGCGCGACGACATCGCAAGCAGCCTGGTGATCCCGCCGCTACCCAAGAACGTGGCGCCGGGGCGAAACTCGGAGCGGAGGATGGCGCGGGCGTGCGCGCTCGCCAAGGGGTACAATGGGAGGAGCGACGCGGTGTACGTGGACGCTTCCAAACGCCGCGACAGGGAAGACACCTACGCCGTGGTGGCGATACGAGCCGCCACGGGAGAAGTACTGAGTGCGGGCAGCGTGCGAGCCAAGACCGCCTGACAGGCGGAGGAGGCGGCCATAGCGCTGGCCCTGCTTCACCCCGACACGCGAACGGTGTTCAGCGACTCGAAGTCGGCCATCGCCAATCTCGCCAGGGGTACGGTCTGCAAGACAACGATGCGAGTCCTCTCCGGCATAGGGAAGGCGCGCGCAAGAACGCAACGACGACCGTGCGCTGGTTTCCGGCCCACCTGGGTCGGGAGCTGCGAGGCGGCTACAGGAACGTCAACGAGGCAGCCGACGCTGCGGCCCGTGATCTCGCCGCGTGCCGGGCCGCGCCAGCGACGGACGCCGACGTCGACGAGGACGACAACGGCGCAGAGCCCCTGACCACATACGGTGCTACGCTGTGTTGGCAGGCCTATCCTCCGCCCCACCCGGGGCTCGCGAGGAGAGAGGCCGTGCTTCTACGACAACTGCAAACCGGGA
Source organism: Haemaphysalis longicornis (assembly GCF_048455015.1). Lineage (NCBI taxonomy): Eukaryota > Metazoa > Arthropoda > Arachnida > Ixodida > Ixodidae > Haemaphysalis > Haemaphysalis longicornis. Next base: position 83,021,248 of record NW_027526203.1, on the reverse strand, counting down.
CGGTGCTTACGCCGGCGCTCGCGCGCCACGTGTGCCCGGACATGTACGAGGACGAGGGGTGCAGTGTGTGTGCGCGTGTGAACGCAGACTTGGCCCACTTGATGTGGAGATGTGCGGACCACGACTCAAGTGCGGGGAGGCCGATCCTCCCACCGGACATTGCGGACTCAGTGCGCTCTTCGGGGCGAGAAGATCAGCTAAAGGCCATCCAGCGGCTCGAGGCTGCACTGGACAGGCAAAGGCGAAAGGGGAACCCGCACTCCCCTCGGCCTCCTCCTGCGGGAGCGAGGGCTAGGGGCGACAACGGCGGCACTCCAAGTAGCCCGCGCCAACCAGACGCAGACCTCGGGGTCGGCCCGACGCCGCGGTGAGCGGTGAAGACTACGGGACGGTGAAGCCCTGCGTGGCCTGATCCGTCCCCGACTGCCGGCACCTCAATAAAGTCCTTTCTCTCTCTCTCTTCCCTCTATCTCTCTTGCCCTCCCTCAAAGGCTTGGTGGCGGCACGATGGGGGGGAGCAACAATTTGCAATTTCCAGCAAGCAGCTTTTTTCCCTTGAAGCCTTCAAAACTTAAAAAGTCGAAACAACGAAGCAGCCTGCCCGATTTCATACGCCGCGAGGACTTGCCAATAGAAACCGGTGACAATGGCTACTTGATTATCAGCAAGCAGCAGGTGCCACTCTTAGGCGTGTGAGAAGGTTCTGAGAAGCCTAAAGGTCGTGCAGAGCAACGTCGATACAAATGAAAATCTGTCGTCTTACTGATGCTCCTCAGTACCGTGCCTTGTTTCGCAGCCACCTCACGCGCCCACTGCTGAGGACATCGAAGCACAAGGTCGACAAACTAACTCCAAAGGAAATTTTGCTGGGTAGGGTTTTGCTGGGTAGGGTTTTGCTGGGTAGGGTTGCCCGCAGTGTTTGATGTTTTCTCGGTATTACAGTACTGAATGTTCTCATGCACACACTCAGAATTTAGGTATATATACGGTTAAACGTTTTTCCTTAGCAGGATCGCAATACTTCTCCGCATAAGACAACAAAGAGTCATACCTTTCTTAAACAAACTGATGCATGGTTACAGCATGGTTGTTAAAATAAGTGTTTGAATGCACCATTACAGGCAAGTCTCAGGCATGACAGCCTACCAAAGGAAGACTTCGAAGGCCCAACTGCTTTTGGCAAACTGGGGGATACGGACACATTAGAGGCAATGTTATACGGCCACGCTGACGACCTCTAGCGAACAGCTCTGCTGTTGAGCTACAGAGAATGGAAATCAGTGTGGTTGGCTGAGACAACCGTACATGACCTTTGCTGGATGCTAAAGAGCATAGCCGTACAACTGAGAGATATACAACACTCGGATAAAGCGACAGGAAGTTGGCACTACTCAGTCTCAACAAAAACCATCTTCTCTGCATACTTGCACATATACACTCCATATGAAATTATCCAGGTGGAAGAATTCACAGTATAAAGAGTCAGGTCCAGGTCCAGAATACATTCAACTCTCTGACCCCAAAAATATGGCAATTCCAATCACATTTGCATAGATTATCATGCTTCCCGACGATGGGCTCTACCTCAATATCCGTAACAATGTTACAGTGCAACTGTTACCGCAGTCTACATGCTCCACGTGGAAAATGAAATGCAACCCAGAATAACATGCTTTAAAGAACTTATTCAAGGAATGTATTGTCAGTGAGAAAATGGTTTCCAGTTTTTACCGAAGGTCAATTTTTGTTGCAAAGCATACATGGTGGGATGACCGGTTGTCGCGATTTCGCATCACACCAATTGTAAGTCACACAACCAAAAGAAATAATCAGCAGCTACACTCACGCTGAGATAGAATCTACACATTGATGGCAACATATGGAACAGGTGGCATCATATACTTCGCTTTTAGTAAAGTGCTGACTGCTCCCATTCTTCTGGTTTATGCCAATGATCACCGTTTCTCTGTGGCCATCCATTTACACCGGTATTTACTAAAAGAATGTAACCATTTTGATTGCAATAAAAATGTCACCACATTACCCAGCAAATCACGAAAGTCCATGGGATATCCACAAATTTTCCCAATATCCAATGTCATTTCAGGACATTCATGTGATGTTCATACGACGTTTCACCCAAGATGATCTGCTTGTGGACATTCATGCGATATCACTGCAGGTTTTCTAACATCATTACGCAATATTGCTAGGATGTCCACAAATTTACATTTTTTCTTACATTGAGAATTCGCATTCATAGCGCGGTGTACATGTAGGGTAGCTGCCCCAGCCCCACCAAAGTGTGTCTTAGTTCAAATCTCTCCTCCTCCCCGTTTTTCATTTAAGCTTCGAAATATTTTCTGGCCTGTTTCTAACTTGTAGTTTAAATGAAGACCGGGTAGGTATTTGATTTGGAATTTGAGTGAAATCTGGTTTGATTCGAGAATTCCATTCAATATTTTAGGCTGCTCGATTTCTGTGGATAAAGAACAAGCGGGAGTGTTAATTTTCTTTTACAGTTGTAGGCGAGCATTGGTTAGAGCGCAGCCAGTACGCACCCTGCTTAGTAGGCAGGCCTCTTGTCGCCCAAATTTGCTGCTTGCGATGTGACAGGTGCATTGCATTATGCAACCCACGCGTCTGGGTGTTGCTTGCTTAGTTTTTGCGCGATCAAGTGGTGAGCCTCGTGCAGTCTTGTAACGACGGGGGAGGTGAGGGTGACGGCCGAGTAATTTCACAGCGTTTTATTGCATCGTGAATGGCCTGTGGAGTAAGCAGTCGAAGGCTTTGCGATTGTCCAAACGGACGACAAAGGCCACGGTTTTGGTAGCCTTCGCGTTTTCTAGTGGAGAGATAAGGTCCGCAATTGAATCCATGGCACTACGCTGGCGGCGAAAACCCATCTGCTGCTCAGGGTTCAAGTTGCAGATTCTCACATACCATTTCAGGCGTGCGAGCGCCATGGGTTCGAGAATTTTGGAGGCAGCGCTCGTGAGTGAAATAGCACGAAAATAGGAGGAAAGTTTGGGAGATTTGTTCTTTTTTAGGATGAAAGAGACAAGCTGGAGGCCGAACTGAGCAGGGAGGGTGCCAGAAGACCAGTGGAGGTTGTAAAGTCAAGAAGGCGTGAGCGCTGCCTCTCGTCTACGTTTCTGATAGCCTGTATGTGATGCCGTCAACCCCGGGGGCATTTTTCCTTTTTGCATTTTGAATGGCCCGCACGAGTTCGGCCGTGCCGCACGAGGTGCTCAGGGGAAAAGCAGGGAGCTGGCGCGCTCGTGTCGGGTGCGCGCGTAACGTCAGATGCTTCGTTTTGGGCTGCGGTGGATGCTGCCCAGGGGGACCGGTTTGTGCACGAAAGCTCGGCCGCGTTTTTTCCACTTGCGATGGAGTGGGCGAGGAGGGGGTTTTTATGTTGGGGTCTCGGAGAGGGCGCGAAACATGTACCATGCCTTCGTCTGGCCTACCCCCTCGAGTGCGCCGAAACAAAAGCGGAGGGGGTAGCGGAGGAGGAAACCCTCTCCGATGGGGAGCTGGGTTGCCGTGGTTACCGCGTTTTCGCTCACTCGATCCTCGCTCTTTGCTCGCCTGCTGTGACCACAACTGTCTCGCACTGAACTGCTCGAAGGACCTCGCGTCTCGAAAGAGGGTAAAGCGACTGTGTGGCGTTCGGTTCCTGTTTTCGGCCGCACCATACCGTTCTCAGATCACCGATCGGCTTCACTTCAAGGACCCGGCAGTACTTCTACTTCGATAATTACCGTGTTGTATAATGTGGAGCCCTTCGTAACAATCTCTGTTCAAGGTATTTCTTCTCTGCAATTGTGATGCTACTCGCGGCTTTAAATTACTGCTTGGTATTTTCTTCCAGCTTTACTTCTGAGACTACCAGTGAATACATCACAAAAACTTCATCCCAGCCCCTTGATCAACATCTCAAGTAGCAGGTAAGAAACTAGCATAATTTATTTACAGTACCCTCAGGGCCATAAAGCATTAGAGAGGGGAGTGGTTAAATAAAAAAAAAGGAATGACAAAAGCAGTAAAAGAAGTAAAAAGGTTATAACAATGGCTTCTAAATATACAATTGTAGCAATGCATTATAAGGTATAAACGAATATATCAGGTTGGCTTCTTAGTATACAATTTTAGCTAAGGCGTGACAAAACAAAATACAAATGAACATATCATTATACAATGTTAGTTAAGGCTGTTTTGAATGATTCATGATCAATAATGGCATCGGTTGATGCAGGAAGATGGTTCCATTCGACTGAAGTTCTGGGTATGAAAGACTGAAAAAATGCATTTGTCCTTGACGATGGTATTCCGATTTTATTAGCGTGATCCAAACGAGACGATATGAAATGCGGAGGCAAAATGAGCTGATGACGTAGATGTGGGTGATAGAATATCTTATGGAACAGACAAAGACGCAAATGTTTACGGCGATAAGATATCGTTGGTAGTTGAAGGCTACATTTCATTGAAGTTATGCTAGCAGTGCGATTATAGTTAGAAAGAATGAAGCGAACAGAGTTATTTTGTACCATTTCGAGTGATTGTATTAGCGTATCATAACTTGGATCCCACACTGATGCGGCATACTCCAGTTTAGAACGAACGAGTGTTTTGTACATTAGTAATTTAAGTGATGAAGGGGCTCTTGAAAAATTGCATTGGAGGTATTCTAGCGTGCGGTTAGCATTGGCAATTACATACTCGGTGTGAGTGGTCCATGTTAAATCAGCTGAAATGTGAACACCAAGATATTTATAGGATGATACATGATTTAAACGGGAGTTATCAATAAAATAAGTAGGTAACTGGTGGGCTGTTCTTGTAACACGTAAATATTTACATTTGGTAGAGTTAAGTTCCATGAGCCAAGTTTTGCACCAGGATGAAATAGTATGAAGATCAGATTGCACGACGGCTATGTCATCAGCGCAAGTTATTTGTCGGTACACAACGCAGTCATCGGCGAATAAGTGAATGTTAGAAGAAACGGATGCTGGTAAGTCGTTAATGTATATAAGGAAAAGAAGAGGACCCAACACGGAACCTTGCGGCACACCAGAGTGAACGGGTGTTAACTCAGAGTTATGATTATTAGCGGATACAAATTGCGAACGGTTGGTAAGAAAAAACTCAAGCCAAGATAGAAGTTTGGAATCGAGGTTAAGCTGATGTAGTTTAAACAACAATAGTTTGTGACACACCTTATCAAATGCTTTGGAAAAGTCAATGAATATACAATCGGCAAACGTGGACTGATCAAGAAAAGTATGCAGTTTACGGGTGAATAATGCGAGTTGCGTTTCACATGAATACGTTTTTCTGAAACCATGTTGTGACAGAAAAAAATAAGAGTTCGATTCTAAAAATTTAACTAGGTTAGAAAACAATATGTGTTCAATTAGTTTACACGGAATACTAGTTAAAGAAATAGGTCGATAATTAAGGGGTGAGTGCCTGTTGCCAGATTTGAAGAAATAAGCTGAAACTGAATGTAAGAAATAAGCTGAAACTAACCAAGATATACGACATTTTCTTGCAGGACACCTAGCGTTTTCTCCAGATTCTGCCATGCCAAGGAGGGTACCTAGCATTTAGTTCCATTTCCCTTTATTCAAATGCGTATTCTGCTGCCGAAGCTGCGAAGTTTGCTGCCGCTCTTTTTGCTGAAGAAACAAGCTTTCTGGACCAAATACAAATTTCAACTGGTGGCCCAACTTCTCAGAAACAAAATTACAGAACACGTGAACATGTATCCAACTATGTGCCTTCTTTTGCGTAATATGTTAGCAAGCAGCATTGTTTTTAGAGACTGAATGTTTCTTGCTTTTCCGGCCTGTTTCTTAGGTATTCTTCCAGCTCCTATTTTCCCTGGTGTTTTGTTTAAATTCATGATAGCTTTAATTTAGAATCTTTGGTGGGTTTATTACATTTAAAATTTATTCTTTGCTTAAGTTTTCACGACTTCAAAGTTGAATCGCATTGTTTATTTGGCACTGTTTTTATTCAAAATCAGCAAAAGTTGAAATCTTTGCTGTGTTTTTCCTCGTCTCATTTTAGCTGTACAGTTAAGAAACGATCCATATATGCACGCCAGTTGATGGTGTATTTCTATGTAAAGTACACCATCAACAGGCGTGTATATCTAAATCGTTTCTGAACTGTACAGTTTCGTTTTCAACTTCATGCATGTTTTTCCGTATCCCGTGCTTATCCCGCATAATGTGCTGGCTGTAAATGCAAAGTCAGTCATTTACAAGATGTTTATATGTTATGTGGGGTCTAATTGGTGCTTTTGATAATGTCAAGTCGCCAGATTTCTTCAAGGGAACCACCCGTAATTGCACATATTGAATTGGAGGTTGGGCTTCACCGCATGACACAAGCACCGCGCGTGCTAACACTTTTTTTTTATACCTGAAAAACTGTTCCGTACAAGCCGACATTTTTTCTAGGGCAATTTTGAAATGTTTCCCTACAAAATGTATACTCAATTTTTTTTTCTACTACCGGTGGTTTGTAATACACAACTCCTTTTGATCATTTTTTTCACCAACTTGACAAAAATTTCTATTTTGATATTTTTTTGCAACTATAATATATGAAAACGTTTAAAAAACTGGTGTTATTAGAAAAGCCGTTAAATATTTTTTTGTGTTCCTGTGCCTAGTTGAGTGCCTGTGTTGAGTGCCTAACCAATATTTTAGCAGAAAAGAAATGTGTTCTTGGACCCCTAAAAATCAGTCAATTTTCCCGCAGTCACGAAAGAGTTAAACCGTGTCTGAATCTAGTAAAGTGCAGCTACATCAAGACATCGCACCAAGCTGTAGCACGTTTGCAACAGATAGCCGTGCACGCTGAACAAATAGTGACTTCAATTAATCTCGACACCTCGGTTTAGGCTGCTGTGATTTGTTTTAAAAGCATTTTTTTTCTACCCTACGCTAAAACATGTAACACAGTGGGCAGAGTCAGTCGTCATGTTTGACTCGGGATCGTACCTTGGCATCAAGCCTCCCTAGCTGCTATGGGAGAGTTATTTTAACGAACCCCTGAAACAGGCAACACAGAAGGCACAACAGGATGCGAGGAGCACTAATCAATGCTGAGTGCAGCTAATTAAGCTAAATGGGGGACATACTGGTAGCCCTGAACACGCTGCCGCCTCCTTTTAGAGTGTGTGAATTTTATGTGGCCAGCTACGGAACATGCAAGGCCAAGCCAAGGGCAATGCTGCATGTGCGCAAAAGAAGTGTATGTGACAATGTAGCAGTTGCCGTTTCTCAAGTGAGGAAGAGACACTGCGAAAGGAACCAGAAACTGTTGGAAGGGAAGTTAGTGCTTCTAAAACCAGCACTCCAGGTCGGCCGAGAGGCCAAAAAAACTGCAATCATGAAGGACATTCTAAAAACTGATTTTTGTATACATGGGCATTTGATCTGGAGCTGCAATGTCCACGGGAACAACTCTGCCATACATATATATATATAGAAAGCACACCATTAAGTTTCAGTTAAGCTCTGTGTTCTTCAACATATCCGGATGAATCCTCATAACCTCACTATATCAGGCATTTCATTGCTCGAATGCACTGAAGTCTTTTTTCAGTGTGGGGATCCCGGTGTCCCTTCGCCTCATCCGGATGTTTTGGCGAGCTCGGAGGCACCATTTTGGGCGGCCGGCCCGTCATGTGTCGCGAAACCAGCTGGCAGTGAACATGTGCGCGAGGGGAAAAGGACCAGCTTGTTGCCTTCCTTCACACCACCTTCTCCTGGCCCTAGCGGAGACTCATATCCCCTCCTCCTCCCCCAAGCTGACCGGCGAAACTCGCGAGCGTTCCACCGGGGTCGACTGGGTGAATTGGTCGAAATCGATTGGTTTAGGAGTGCCTACTCCCAATGCTCCGATGACCGAGAACCCAGTTGGCACTTCCGGACTGTGCTCAGAAATTCCGCTCCGACCGGCCATAAGGGAGGCCCCTCGCTTCCCGCGGCTGCAATGGCAACTATCGCAACCCGAGTCCCCGCGGCTGGAGCGGGCGAACGGAGCCGCAGTGTCTCCACGAGTGATAGCCGTATTTTCGGGTATCTGCCCTGCATCTGCCAGGCAATAAAGCCCTACTTAGGAAAGCCGGAGCCTGTCTACCGCACGTGAATACCCGAACCTGTGCGCGAGTTTTCGGATTCTACTCGGGCTAGTGTACAGCGGGTTGCACTTTCTCTAGCGAAGTTAGCCAGGGTCCTCTGTTCTCCTGTACGTTAGCCTAACTAAGGCCATAAATAGCAGGTTTGTGTGAAAGGTCTCCATGAGCACCCTCCCACGTTTTTAGCCTTTTTGTTTGTACCACGGTCCCTGGCCACTTCACACATGCCACTGCGCTCTGAAAAACATTTCCTATCCTTCACATCCATTATGGACCAATCCACACAACAGCGTCCCTTGGTGCAGCGGCCCTCAGAAATAAGTGAAACTGCCAATCAAGACATGCTTTGTGCAGCTTGCCAAATGTGCCTCAGTGCCCCCGACAGAATCAGCCGTAGTGCTGAACACCGGCGGAACACAATATAGTCGAATCCCGCTATAACGAAATTGACGGGACGTGCAAAACATTTCGTAGAAGCGAAAATTTGTTCAGGCGAAATCTGCCCAAACACAGCACAAAAGGGCAAGAAAAATAGCCCCGGATATTTACGCATCATTGGCAGGATAATACAATGTCTAGAAAAAAGAGTGACACGCAGTAACGTCGCGTTTATTCAGATAACAAACATACCACTGGTTATCTGTTTTTTTACCACCACGCAAAGAGCGCGATACTGCAGATGAGGGGAGAAGTGAAGAAATGAATAAATGAGGCGCAAAGCGTATTGCTGTACAAAAAGGCGTTTCCACCAAGCTGATTACTTGCAGATAGCTGTCTGACTAAGCTGTCTGATAGCTGTCTGACTAAGCACGGCAGTAACTGACCTTGGCAGGCAAGCCGCGCACGCACTCGCGGCTATGATATGATGACGCGGGTTCAAGACTAAACATGACAACATTATTTTGGCCTTTGACTTTGAAGAATCGTAGAAGAAAAATTGCAAGGACAGCTGCGCACAACACATACATGACGGTGCTGCGCCAGCAGCAGAGCACATTCGCGCGATTTCAACTGGATAACATTGGCTATAGCTCCAGCTTGGCGAACCTGGCTTGCGTCTCATTAAACACGGCCAGCCACATCGTTATCCCCATCAAACAATGGCGTCCAGCAAAGAGTTTGTTTTTGTTTTGGGTGGCAGTGTGGACGCACCACGCATGTTTTCGGTGAAACTAAGCGTCCTGAATGTACACAAGTTACAGATAGCTGGTGCTATGCTTATTTTATTGTAAATTAATTGTTCAAACCCAGCCGAAATCGTCAAAAATTGTGTTGAAGCGAAAGCAAACCAGACAAATGATTCATTGTGGCGAGGACTTTGTTGCACTCACTTTTACGGCTAGCTGACGGGAAATTAGAAATATTTCATTGAAGCTAAAATTTCGCTGAAGCGCACTCCGTTGTAGCGGGATTAGACTTTATTATGCACTGCGGACTTTATACTACAGAATACCCACTGGATTCACCAACTTCCTTCACTCTTATTAGCGAAATTTTAAAAAAATTAGAGAATGTTTGCACTAGATCTCTAGGTGGCCAGTTTGTTTTGTTATAAAACATTATGGCTCGGTTTATTCATTCTTATCTTCCCATGCCTTTCAGTTTCACGCCAAACGTCCCAGACATTCCGCTCGACTATCTCTGATCACATTATAAAAAATCGTGGTCCATTACGCCACTACACTAATTGCTTTCACAGCCAATTTTTCGAGGAAAAGTTTTTGTTCTTTCTCTCACAGCAATTTGAATATCGTGGCTGACAAACACCTAGGTTGCAAAAAAAATCGCAAATAAAATAGTTTACGGAGTGTGGCAAAAAAATTCAGTTGGTAAAAAAAGAATCGCACTTCCCTGCTATAATGCATTCACAGTTGCTAGTGTTCCTCAAAATGTACTTTGCAGGCAAGCAATGCGACCTATTTGCGCATATTTAAACATTTTTTACAGCTGTTGCATCTTTTTCAGACAATCCAGCTGCAGCTTCATCGTTTGCTTATATCGGTGATGGTAATTGCGGGAAAAGATCTGGGAGAACAAAAGCAAGTAGTTTTACAGCGCTAAGCATGTAAAGTTTGAAAATTTTGCAAAATTGCTCATGTTCAGGCACTTATTGTAGTCTGGCCGTTATGATTTGGCCCGCATTCGTGGACGTGGGAGGGTCGCAGTACCCGCCAGCCGAGTGATGACCCGCAGCGTGCTGGTGGTGACGGTGACTGACCACGAGCTGCTGTGCTCGTCGGTGTTTATTGGCCAGCCGTGCACAATGTTTCCCACCGAGCCTTGTAGGGCCACCGAACTTAGCGGCCAATGCAAATTAGGGTCGGGAGGCGCCACACACTTGTCACCTACAACACCTTACCCCCAAGTCTGTTTGTCAAACACAAACACAAAACTACGCCTGTTACCCCAGCAAGTAACGGTAAGGTGGTCTCCGCAGTCTCTCACTCCACCTGAGCACAGGTGTCGATGTAGGTGTGGCAGCATCGGGTACTGCCTGTGCCACTCTCGCACCATCTGTTGGCCTTCCAGGTGGCACCGGACTTGCAAGTGACGCCACAGTGGCGCGAGTAGCCCCAGCCCCTGGTGCTTTGCTCACAGCGGCCGGTGTAGTTGTTGGCTCCCCTGCCTGTTGGCTTCCTGAAGGGGTGGCTGAGGTTGCCAGGTGAGGCCTCACATGGTCAGCATGCCGGTGCCACGTGGTCCCATCCGACATGCGGACGAGCAGTGACGACGCACCGGCAGGACCACATGCCCAGCAGACCAGGGTGGACCAGTCAAGAAGTTCCTGGCGAAGACCGCAGCCCCAGACTCCGGCAAAGGCCCTGGACAGCAACCTCGGCCAGCAGCCAGCTTCTGTTGCTTCAGGAGCGCTGTGGACCGGGGTCTGGATGCAACTTGTCCATTGGTGTCTTTCCCATCCGGCCCAACAGAAGCTCGCAGGGGGCACGGCACGTGACGTGATGGGGTGTGGTCAGGTACTGAAACAGGACCCGGGCAACTTGCGTCCGGAAATCCCCAGCCTTGCTTTCCTTGAGCTGGTCCTTGACAGCTTGTACCACCCGCTCGGCAGCACCATTTGATGCAGGGTGGTACGGTGGAACCATCATTAGACGGATTTCGTTCTTCGTCAGCCAGGCCAGGCACTCCTCGCTGGCGAAAGCAGGTCCAATGTCGGACACGATGACGTCTGGCAACCCTTGGGCTGCACAGACTTGCCGCAGCTCCGCAATGGTTGCTTCTGCCGAGAGAGTGGTGACTAATAGGACCTCCACCCACTTGGAGAAGGCGTCCACCACCATCAGGAAGCAGTGGCCCTTGAAGGGGTCCCAGAAATCCACGTTTGGCGGGACCAGGGTCTCTCCAGGAACGGTCAGGGGGCGATCGCCACATGGCGCGAGGCCCACTGGTTCTTCTGGGAGACTTGGCAGCTCAGCACCATACGAGCTATGTCCTGGTCCAGGCCAGGCCACCAAATGTGAACCGGGCCACCATCTCGGTCTTCTCCCCGGCCTGGATGACCCGCGTGCAGCAACTGCAGGACCCTGGACCGCCGGCTCTGTGGAATCACCACCCTGGAACCCCACAGCAGGCAGCCCTGCTGTAGGCTCATCTCGTGGCCTTCTGGCTGTACGTCCACTCCACCAACTCCTCTTGGATCACCGCCTTGACCACCTGCGACAGGACTGGGTCCCAGCTGGTTCCCTGCGACACTGCTGATCTGGACGGCACCTATGGGTAAGCATGCTCCAGCATGAACATTTCGGCTGGCTCAGGAACAGCAACAGGCACCTCCAGCAGGAGCAGTCGGCTCAGGGGATCAGCAGTTGCCAGGCCCTCTTCCGGACAATAGACCAGCCGGTAGCTGTGGGCCGCGAGCCTCAAGGCCCAGCGCACCACACGAGGTGATGCCTGCACTGGAACCACGTGGTCAGGCCCCAGCAGTCTTAGCAGCGGCTTGTGGCCCGTGACCGCCTCGAACTTTCGGCCACACTGGTACTGGCGGAAGCGCTCGACCCCGAACGTAAGAACCAGGCCTTCCTTGTCCAGCTGCCTGTACCGTTGCTCTGCAGCATGAAGCCGACAGGACGCAAATGACACAGGGTGTTCCTGGCCATTCTTTTTCCGGTGGGCCAACGACCGCTCCCACGCCGTACGGCGAGAGAGAGAGAGAAAGACTTTATTCAATGCCAGCAGAGGGGAGGTCCGGGCTACACAGAGCCGCTCCCTCCCCCCGACGCGTATACGTCGCCCTCGGGACTAGGCCCCGCCGGCGTCGGCGAGAGCGGCGCGCGAAAGGTACTCGTGATTACCGATAGTGTCTGTAACTACGGTCAGGACAACAGGTTCGGCCGGATCGAAGTGCGCCAGCACTGCAGCCTTGGTGATGAGCTCCTCGCTGCGCTGGAAGACCCCGTTCTGTTCCTTCTTCGAGGCCCACTTCTGTCCATCTCGAAGCAGGAGATGGAGCGGCTGTAGATGCGAAGAGAGGTTCGGCGGGAAAATCCTGTAGATGTTGATGAGGCCGAGGTAGCTCTGGAGCTCTTTCTTATTCTGGGGCTTGGGCGCCATAAGCACAGCCTCAGCTTTGCGGGGTGCAGAGGCCCGGCCTGCCTCGGAAATGACGTGGCCCAGGTACTCAAAGCTGGGGGCTAAGAAAATGCATTTCTGCAGCTTGAGCTTCATCCCGGCATCCTGCATTCGTGTCAAGACGTTGTTCAGGTTCTGCAGGTGGTCCTCTTCGTCTGTACTGGTCACCTAGATGTCTTCCAAGTACACTGCTACGTGCCTCATGTCTTTGAACAGGTTTTCGATTTCCCTCTGGAAAATGGCAGGTGCTGAGGCCACGATGAACAGTAAGCGTGTGTAATGAAAGACTCCCAGCGTTGTCGATATGGTGGTGTACTTCCGGGACAAACGACTCCTGGAGCACCAGCTGCTGGTAAGCATCTCTGAGGTCGAGCTTGGTGAACTTCCGTCCCCCAGACAAAGCTGACCAGAGATCTTCAATCCGGGGCAGCGGGTACTTTTTCACGGTAGCGACGGGGTTTAGGGTTACCTTGAAGTCCCCGCAGATCTTAGCACTGCGGTCTTGCATGAGGACTGGCATGATTGGAGCGACCCACCCCGACGATTTGACGGGCACCAGGATGTCGTCTCGCTGCAACCGTTGCAGCTCCTGGGTGACCCCATCCTTCAGGGCGAACGGCAGCGGGATTGGCTTGAAAAACCGGGGCTGGGCTCCATCCGGGACATGGATTCTCGCCGTCGTGCCAGTGAATGTGCCCAACCCGGGCTGGAACAGGGCCCTGAACTTGGTCAGGAGGCCTGGGACGTCTTCCACCACCCGTTCTGCTTCCTAGTACTCCAGCAAGCGCACGCCCAACGCCTGGATCCAGTTCCGGCACAGCAATGTCTATGACTCCTTAGTTAAGTACAGGAGCAGGGTTGCCTCCTTGCTGCCAAGGCGAACACTGACCTGGGCTTGAACCTCGACCTGGGCGACCTGTCCGGAGTAGCTGCGCAGCATGATGCCCAAAGCCTCGACGGACACACCAAGGAAGGTGCAAGGAAGGACACACCAAGGAAGGAGCTCCATGGAAATGGGTTGCCCGCAGACAGCATATACGGTGGCACAGACTGAACTATGCCCGTGTGCCACATGTCAAAAAAGTTACACCATCTTCCCGTGGGGAACCCTGATGAGGATGCGAAGCATCGTGGCGCTTCCGTGTGGTTCCATTGTGTTACCGTTATGTTGAGTGATCTAGTTTTTACTAGCGCCAGAGATAATTCGGCGTCCGGGTCCACACCGGTGGCAAAGGCACGCAAGTGCTGTTGTGGTATGGTGAGTAGGCGGTGGTTCTCGAGGTGCCGAAACTCGTCCATCATGTTCTTGTCGATGTTGTCTCTGTGGTAGAATCAGTAGTCTCCGTCAGCTTTGGTGAGGTAAAGGTTGTTGACATTGCTGCACCGGCTGAGAGCAATGTACACGCCCTCCTCTTCGCAGCTTTGTCTTCTCGTTGTTCTTCTTCGGCGGTTCCCCTACGTGAAGATGACGACGGTGGTTGAACGCGAACCTATCTCGTGATGGATTCTTTGGTTGGCCAATCCCTAGGGGCATCCTGACACAATCAGCATCAGAGGCTTTGTGGACGGGGCTGGCTGAGCTGCAAGCCGCGTGGTGGTTCCCGCCCCAGCTTTCCCGCGGGAAATTCAGCATCCCCCTCTAAAGTTTTCAGTTCGTCGTTTCCGTTGACGTTCAGCTTCGCGTGCCTTCGTTGTATCAGTAACTTCTTGACGTAGTTTGAATGAGTAGCACTTGCTCCGTAGCACTTGCACTTGCTCGTAGCACTTGCTCCTGTCCCGGATTTCTAGCGTAGTGGGAAGAGCACCGCGTACCTCCCGTTGCGGCCAGAGAGTCGTGAGATCGAAACCGGGCGCCGCTAACTATTTCTTTTTTTATAGTGTAGTATCGTGGAGCTGTGGGTGTAAGGAAGAGTGTTGCGCATGCGCAGTGAGCGTGTGGACGGCGCCGCCATCAACGACGCAGGACCAGGCGAGCCTAAGAAATGCTCCGCATATAAATCTGCGGGTCTTCAGCCACGAGGTAAAGCCTAGCCATGAGGAACCCGAAACTGCTGCCGTACATCCCCACCGCTTACCCTTGCGCTAGCTCCCTTGGCAGTGGGCTTGCGTGGAACACGTGCTTGACTTTGGCTGCTGCTTCTGCCCGTTCGCCATCCCCCTTCGGCAGGCCCGAGGAATGTGCCCAGTTCTCCCACACACGAAACACTCTGCTTCCGCAAACTGGCACTGTGACGGGGGTGGTCACCACTGCGACTGCACCTGCTATGCCGTGTCGCTATCTTGTTTACTGCTACTTCCGTCGACGGCGAGCCGGCTGCACGTGCTATCTCGCCTGCATTCTTGGCCGCAGCATCCATCGCTAGCGCTGCATTCACGGCGTCGTCCAGCGAGGGGCCAGGGAGCTCCAGAAGTCGCATCTGCATGGCGGGGTCTTTAATGCCGCAGACAAAACGGTCCCGGAGTGGCGAGTTGGGCTGGTCCCCGAAGGAGCCACCACTCGCTAACCCTAGCAGCGCTGCGACACACTGCCCGAGAGTCTCTCCTTCTCGGCGGCTCCGGTTGTTGAAGCGGAAGCGCTCCATTAACGTGGCCGGGGCTGGGCTGAAGTGCAAGCATAGCATTGCAAGCAGCTCAACCAGCGACTTGTCATGCGGCGTGGCCGGCTTGAGGAGGTCGACCAGGAGACCGAAGACGCGAGTCCCGCAGCTGGCCGCTGCTTTGCCCAGGGTGTGTAGTTCGCCTAGAGAAACACACCGACTTGTTTCTCATAGACCGGCCAGGCAGACCCTTCACTTTGGAACGGCTCAAGCCTCCCGCACAGAGGCATGGCAGTAATGGCGGCCGGCGGGGGGGGGGGGCATTGTCTCACCACTCTCGGTGGGTTCGGTCGGTCCGCGGGCTTCTTCCCTTGTCACCAGTGTCACAATTTGGCCCGCATTCGTGGACGTGGAAGGGTCGCGGTACCCTCCGGTTGAGTGATGACCCTCAGCCGGCTGTTGGCGACGGTGACTGACCGCGAACTGCAGTGCTCGTCGGTGTTTATTAGCCAGCCGTGCACAATCTTTCCCACCGAGCCTGGCGGGGCCACCGAACTTACCGGCCAACAAATATCAGGGTCGGGGGTGCTACACACTTGTCACTGTGGCGATACATGTAAAAATACAGACTTCAGCTCGTTTGAAAGGGCGTAGAAGGTACACTTATTTCTAGAAGTTTATTCGGAGTACTTTTTGTTTAAGCGCGAACATAATTTTTATATTGAGCGGCCACCACGGCCCTAGTCGGTGGGCCGTAAGCCCCTTCACTGCACCGATGGTTTCCCCACGGTCGGCCAGAAATGCAGCGGCCAAGCAGTTCGAGAGACTGCTTGTTTAGTTTGCTTCTAACGATGTTGTTCACTTGGTAAAAGTGATTACACATGCATCTCCGGACTTTTGGGATGCCACAGACGAAGTGAGTCAATACAACCATAACCGAGAAAGACCAAGGACAACACCTATCAAACAGTGAGGATAGGGCACGGTGCAGTGTGGCAGGGAGGGAACTGGTTTACTCGCTGGATCGCAGGTGTTGACTGCACACAAGAGTAATTTTAATGTCACCTGAATATTCGGAAGAGCTTTTAGATGCTGCAGAATACCTCAAGCTGCACCACTTCATAAGCAAACAGCAAGCAATGTATTTGACAGACCTGAAAAGCAGCCTGAAAGATGATGAGATCTGCAAGCCACAATACACCCACCATAAATATTCATTCAGAACTGGTACCTTTGTTTAAAATCACGTGCTGTAACATCATACTGTCTTTACCACATGACCGCAGCCATGGCTACTTTTCAAGATGAGGCACTAAAGATTCTGAAACACATATTTTCTATTGTCTGGAAAATACAGTACCTTTGTACAGTGCATAATCATTACAAAACAAGAAAGAATTCGTAAATTTGTGCTACCAGGAAAATGACTTCAACTTATCAGCTGAGTGGAACTCCTGTGTAACATCGAATGGAAAGAGCGCCTGAGACAGGGTCGGCACCCTGAAGTGAGTGAGGAGTGAAGGCCGGCTTTCAGGGAGCGTACCAGGGACAGATACTTACACCCACGAGCTTGACATGGGCAAAAAAGAGCATGAAAGCTATATCCTTGCCAGCCCTAATTTTCCAGTGGAAAAGCACAAACGTCGGCAACCACAGTAAAAATTGCAACCTCCCAAGTGTACAAATGCCGGTATGTCGACCTATGCTCTCCTACACCTGTCTGCCTGAATGCAGCGTAGTGGAAGTGACCTAAGAGCTTGTACAACTGATCACCAACCGATGACACCCTCCTAAAATCCAGTACCAGCAAGCTGCACTCATGTAAAGCAGCTAGCCACATGGCAACCCCAAACGCACGCGACCACCACATCTCTCGCTGCTGTGCAGGGAACATTTGTGCAGTGAAGCGAACTTACGGCCCGCCAACTAGGGCCATGAAAGTCTTTTTCTCGCTTAGAACAAAAGGTACCCTTAATAAACTTTTATTAATAAATTTCCTTTCTACACCCTTCTGAAACGAGCCCAAGTCTGTATTTTTACATGGACCACCACACACTGCAATAACTGCCTTAACATATAGCAGTTTTTCAAATTTATCAATGTTGATGTGTCTATTGCTCCGAAACTACTCGGTTCTAGACTCCCTAATTCTTTTCCCACATTTACAGTCAACAAAACAAAAAGCTATGCAGCTGCATTGCTCCTGAAAAAAATGTAACAGCTGTAGAAAATATCTAATTACGGCATAAAAACGCCTCATTGCTTCTCCACAAAACACATTTTGAGACCCACTAGCAGCTGTGAATGTGTTGTAACAAGGAAGCGTGGTTCGTAATTATCAACTAGATTTTTACTATGCTCCATATAATTTTATTTCTGACAATTCTTTTTTGCAACCTAGTTTTTAGTCACCGACAATATTGAAATTTATTTATTCATTTATTCAGATAAGTGCCCACCAACACAATAATGACTTTAGTGTTGCGCAACGAAGAAACAAAGGAAAGGGAGATGCGTACAAACAAGAAACAAGGTATTAAAAAATATTAACACTAGAACAAACATCATATGACTGACTCACACGGTTCTACAAAACAAAAGAATGCACTCAGGCTTTAGAGGCATTTTTAACATCTAGGATAAAAGTGCTGTAACAGCAAAATCTGCTCAGATCAGGTGCCTCAAGCGAATTAATTGTAAGAGTTGCGTTCTCTGGATAGGACGCACTTTATGACAGATGGCAGGATAAAATAGTGGCAAGGGACATGAAAATTGATAGAAGTTAGCCACAGCACTATGAATGAGCTTGTGAAGAAAGCACATATTGAGGAGTGTTCTTCTGTCACTCCGTCGAATGTGGTGAAGTATTCTGTTGTACGTGTAATATATTCTCCTGAAAAGGTGACAATCATAATAGATTCAAACAAATCTTATCTGGACTCGTTCCAGAGACAGTGACAAGTAATAAGGAACTGAGTTTTATACAACTGAACATGAAATGAACAGTACTCTGCCCCGGAACACACAACAGACCGAAAAAGGGACAAATAGCAGGTAGGATTGGTAAACTCTTTCGTGACGCCCATTAAGAGCCTACATTAAGGCCTCGCTGCCTATTTCAATGTGGTCTTTAAAACTCAGTTATGAATGAATGTACACCACAAGCACCGAAAAGTTGATAATCGAGCAATAGAAGCACCATGAAGCTTATCCAAAAATTGAATTGACACTTATGGACAATGGTATGAGATCACATTTCTCTTGAATGGGTTGATTCGAAGCATGTTTGATGAACACCATGCTGAGATGGTGTTAATATCATGTTGTAGAAGAGAGCACTTGCCGTCCCTATCTATAGGCCAAAAGATCCTAATGTCATCAACAAAGAGGAGCATTTCATAGTGTCGCATGTGCTCAGCCAAGTCTGATAAAAATCAAGAACAGGGGGCCCAGGTTGCTTCCCTGAGGCCCTCCAGAAGTTGACCGAAATTCCCCATAGAAGCAACCCCAAACTCGTGCAACGCCTGCATGCTTAGACAAATAGCTTTCAAAAAGCATCAAGTACATATTCCACAGAGATCCAGTTTACACACCAGCAAAAAGTGTGACACCGTGTCAAATCCCTCTGACAAATCGAAGTAGACTGCATCAATTGCATCTCACAGCAATCGAAGTAGATTCCTGTGAGAGAGAGAAAAAACTTTTCAATGGCTTGATACGGAAACTAATAGTGTAGTGAAGCGATCTGCCAAGATTTTTCACGGTGTAATCGGAAATGGTTTAGCCCAGAGTCTGGGACGTTTGGCGCAGAATAACCCTAAAGATAACGCTCCACTAACGTTGGAATCCTTCCCCAAATGCTTGAGCACATTTTCTGTAGAGAGGCTGAAGCTTCTAACCCAGTTTGTAAACCGAGGTGAGCCTCGGGAGGCTTACCTCGGGGAAAATATTACATATAGTTTACACATTACATTAGATGTATCTTACAGGCATTCAATTTAGGGAGTCATTGATATGTATGACGGAAACCCGTCTGGTCAGAATGCATTGAAGAAGAAAGGCCAGGACGCCGACCACAAGTTATTTCTAGTGTAAATGTAAAAGAAATTAACGTTTCGGGTTCCACACGGAAGCCTTGGTCACAATAAAATCTTGAAGGGAAATAATCGCATTAAGTACGTTTCACAACGCTGCGCAGGCAAATTGCGTAGATTGGCGGCAGATTTCTGGCGTTCCTGTTCAGCGTGTGTTCTGTCGTCTGTATGTGAAATGATTCCCGTAGCAGGCGTGAGGTAGCATTCCTTTCTTTTGCGAGGACACGTGCAGCAGACCAGTTGATTGTGTGCGGTGTGGTATCGCAGAGCTCGGCAAGGGCGCTTGTCGACTTGTGGTTCTTGTTTACATCCTTTCGAAGTTGGTGCAGGCCCTTTGCAAAGTTTCCAGACTCGCCAATATACACGTAATGGCAATCTGCACAAGGAATCATGTAGGCAACTCCTGGATACCTCTCTGTCTGCAGTTTGCCCTTCACGTTCACAAGTTCATGCCGTAGTTTGCAAGACGGCACATGCGCAGTTTGCACGTCGTATGAGCGGAGTATGCGTGACAGAGCCTCACTCATGCCGGGCACGTACGGAATTGCCGCGCGCTTCTGAAGTCCAACGTCGGCAGGATGCGCAGGGTGAGGGCGTTGCCGCTGAACAGAGTTGATGAAGCCTTCAGGGTATCCGCACGATAAAAGCTCGCAGCAAACTCGCATATTGTCCGCCACCCGGTTCTCTGGCTTGCTGCAGATCCTCTCAGATATGCGGAGAAGGGAGGCCACCACAGACCGCTTATGTGCTGCTGCATGCACCGAATTCAAGTGTAGGTACCGGCCGGTGAGAGCCATCTTTCTGAACACAGTAAAGGACAGCGCCACACCATCACACTTCACCAGGACGTCTAGGAATGCCAGACGCATGTCGGCCTCTTCCTCAGTCGTGCATTGGATGGCCGGTTCGATGCCATTGAGGTGAGCAGTGAAAAACTGTAGAGAGTCTTTTGGTAACACACAGAAGCAGTCACCGAAGTAGCGCAGGAACATCCTCGGTTGCGGTGCAAAAGAGGCGAGGGCACGCTCCTCGTGTGCCTCCATCGTCAGGTTGGCGACTGTCACGGGAATCGACGCACCCATCGCCGCTCCATGAACTTGCTTGAACTTGCTCGATTTCTGTGACAGTCGCCAACCTGACATAGAGGCACTCGAGGAGCGTTGTGAGACGTACTTGGGCGATTATTTCCCTTCAAGATTTTATTGTGACCAAGGCTTCCGTGTGGAAGCCGAAATGTTAATTTCTTTTACATTTACACTCGAAATAACTTGTGGTCGGCGTCCTGGCCTTTCTTCTTCAATTTAGGGAGGTGGTACAGAAAATGCGTGGTACAATGGGATGGCAGCATTTTTCTTTGTGTGGGTGTACGGGGGGAAAGTGGGTTTTGCTGTAGGGGTAAGTGCTCAATATGATCGGTAATACCTGGAGAAGGAAAGTATAACGTGCATAAAAACTGTAGTAAAAATATTGATAATAGTCATTTCGCAGGTAACAACCCTAGAAAAAAGCTCAGTTGCGTCCGGATGGCAGAGGCCGCCGTCAGAATCTAAGGAGTTCTGGCTGACGCCTGAGGAAGAGGGGAGGAAGACGAGTGGAAGACATCTCTTTCTCCTTCGTCCCTTTCCTTTTTCACCCCATAAAGGGCACAATGAAAGCTTCCAGGACTACTACTACTGCGCAGCAGTTTGTCAGATACAAAAAAAACACACTAAAGGCCAACCTCCTTTTCAAGACTGCAATTTTTTACGGTCCTCTGCAAGAAATCTGGCATCCGACAATATCAGAGGCCTCCAACTCCTCCCCACATGATGCGAAAGCCTCTCATCAATAACCGACTTTGGATTTACCAGCACAAGATTCCATCCAGACAAGCATGCGATGCGAAGGAATCCACTTGGAGTTGAAAACGAACAGTGGCAAATGCGTGCCGACGATCACTGCCAGTTGATCATCTGCTAGAATTTCCACTTGCTGTTTATTATCATCATCTTACTCGCTATTGTAGCCCTGCTTACAGGAATTAGGCGTGATGCGCTAGAATCATGCCTGGCAAACTTTCACCAAGGAGCTATCCCAAGAGAAAACAGGGTTCAGTACAAGGAGCCTCCTGCTAGCAGTGCCACCTGGCACGTTAGCAAAGAAACAATATTGAACCTTGTGAGAATAAATATTCCTCCTTCGAAGCAAGCAAATGGCAAAGGGAAGCAGATGGACTGCCGGGGGACAATATTGGGGAAAAGACATGAGGCAGGGGAAGGGAAATGGCTCTGGTGAGGGGACCGGGAGGGACCTAGCAGAAAGGAGAATGGGAGGCTGGAGTCTGACACAGAGGGGGCGGAAGAGAAGAAGACGGCGCAAAAAGAGCATGAAGATGTCAGGGAGGGCGGTGCTGAAATGTAGCTGGAGGGTGGCATCGCATGTAAAATGTGAATGGGTACGGAGTGGGGGGTAGAGGATGATGATGATGATGATGGTTGGATGTTTATGGCGCAAGGCCAACTAGTGCAAAGAGCGCCAAAACAATAGTCATATATGAGGGGTGAAACCTTAAAAACTACGAAAAGTCAGCAAAAACAAAAGTAAAATCACAAAACGACAATGAGCATGGCTGGTGTATAGGGCCAGGGAGTGATCACGCGTGGTATGAAATGAGGTCTAAAAATTGAACTTCTTCTAAATATTTAAAAACGCACTTGATAGAAAACATGGGATCATCAGAGAGGAAAAACGCTGGGTGTAGTGGGACGTGTAGTCTGTATAGCTGTGGGAAGTGTTTGCGTCGTGTTGTGTGAAGTGTGTTGCATTGAATGAGTATGCATTGAATGGGGTCTTGAAGACCCCGTGAGGAGATACGAGTGTGTGACGTGTGTGTGCCCTATCCGTAGCCTAGCAAGGGCAACGTCTGTGTATCTGTTGCGTGTGTCAGTGGTGTATGGTCCCAAGCGTGGTTTTATAACATGTAACTTATTATCTGTTTGTTCACTCCAGTGTGTTTGCCATCTGTTGCGAAGTTGGTGTATGATGTGTGGCTTCATGTCTGTGTATGGCACTGTTGCTATGTCCATTGTATTCAAGAGTGTAGCTGCAGTGGCATTCGATCTGCGGTTTCGTTCCCGGCAATTCCAGAGTGCCCTGGAACCCAACAGAAAGTTGTTTGAAGGTTTGATGCTTATGCAGACATGATAGCCTTAAAAACATGATTGATGACAAAGTTTTTAGAGTGCTTTCCTGATGCAAGTGCTTGTACGACGCTAAGAGAGTCCGTGTACACGATGGATTTTAGGATTTGATGTTGGACTATGTGATTTATTACCATTAAAATACCGTATCCTTCTGCTGTGAATATACTGCTACAAAGGTTCAGTGTTTTACTGGAGTTAAAGTTTGGCCCATGCGCGGCACAAGCCACAGCAGTTGCAGTCTTTGCAGTTGCAGTTGCAAGAGCTTTACGCATCACTGTAAAACTCTTCACAGCGGTACTTATCCTGCACAAACAAGAAATGCTGCTGAATCGCAATCCTTGGTGACCTCTTCTTGCTAAACTGCATAAAGGACAGGTCACATGACACAGGGCGGAGATGGCATGGTGGAATTGAATCAATGATGGGCGTCTTGTGAATGCCTGAAAACGAGACTTCTAGTTCAGAGGCTTCTTCTCGCACTCTTAGAGGAAACGGCATGGAGATTGATGGACGATTTAAAAAGAGTTACTGTGAGGATGCATCATTAATGGTCCGAGTAAAAGGATGATTTGTCATAGACATGATTTTTGAGACATATAAAACGTCCATGTACACCCTCTGGTGATCTAGGGACCATTTATTGCATTCTACATAGAGACTTTGGACAGGGCTAGTGCGAAAAGCACCGCATGCGAGGCGTAGCCCTAAATGCAGCACCGGGTCCAGCATTTTTAGTGCCGTTTTTGTTGCACACCCATATACAACACTGCCGTACTCCAAGCGGGATCCCACTAGGGCGTTATAAACCCGCAGAAGGAGTTGCCTGTCTGCACCATACGACTGGTGAGAGAGAACTTTGAGAATATTAATAGTTTTTAGGCATTTCTGCTTAAGATGTTTCAAGTGTAGAACAAATTTTAGCTTGTTATCGAATATTAAACCTAAAAACTTGTGCTCCTTTTTAACAGGAATTGAAACGCCATTCAGAGTAATATCTGGGTCCCGATGGATCCCGCGCTTTTTGGAGAACACAACACAACAACTTTTCCCTGGATTGAGTTTAAAACCATTCTTGTCTGCCCAGCTGGCAAGTTTTTTAACACCAAGCTGGACCTGACGTTCACAGATTGACATATTACAAGATTTAGAAGATATCTGTACGTCGTCTACATACATAGAGTAAGAAATGGTAGGTGGCAATGCCTTCCCAAGAGAGTTCATTTTAATTATAAAAAGAGTACAGCTTAGAACTCCACCTTGCGGCACACCGTTTTCTTGTACATGAATCCTTCACAGTGCGTTACCAACTCTCACGCGAAACGTTCTTTGGGACAGATAACTAGCCAGAGTTTTGAGCATATGGCCCGAAACACCGAAAGACTTCAGGTCACTGAGGATCCCGTAGCGCCAAGCGGTGTCGTAGGCCTTCTCGAGGTCAAAAAACGCAGTTACGCAATACTGTTTATGCAGGAAGGCATCCTTAATATACGATTCAAGAGCTACGAGTTGATCATTCGTGGATCGCCCTGCCCGGAAGCTGCCTGGCAGCTCTCGAGAAGACCATTGTACTCGAGGAAGTACACGAGTCTGCGATTGATCATCTTCTCGATGGTTGCACAGGCAGCTCGTCAGGGCTATTGGACGGTAACTTGAAGGGGATGACGGGTCTTTTCCCTCCTTTAAGAAAGCCACTACAATGGCCTCCCTCCAAGAGTGTGGAATGTGCCCCGAAAGCCATATTTCATTATATAGATGTAGAAGTGCTTCAAGTGTGTCTGCGTGTAGGTGTTGTGTCATTGTGTATGTAATGTTGTCTGGGCCTGGAGCTGAGGGTTTACACGTGCTCGGAGCAGCCCTCTGCTCATGTAGTGAAAACAGGGAGGTGTAAGAAATCTGTGATTTGTTGTTGTCACGTAGGGACTTCTTTTCACAAGAGGCTTTATGTTTCAAGAAAGTGTTTGTGTAGTGTGCAGAGCTGGACACGTGTTCGAAGTGTTGTGCAAGTGTGTTAGCCTGGTCTTCCAGTGTGTCCCCTGTTGTACTAACCAGGGGCAGGCTGTGTGTTTGTTGTCCTTTGAGTTTCCGTATACGTGTCCATACTTTCCGTGTGTCTGTGTAGGAGTTTATTGATGTTATGAATGTACGCCAACTCTCTCGTTTTGCCTCACGGCGCACACGTTTTCCTAATGCCTTGGCCCGTTTGAACAAGAGGAGGTTTCCCGACGTGGGGTACCGACGAAGGATACCCCACGCCTTGTTCTGGGCCTCTCGCGCCCGCCTACAGTCCTCATTCCACCACGGCCTCCGCTGGTTGCGCGGGGCACCAGAGGCGTGGGGAATGGACTTTTCGGCGGCGTCGAGGATGTGCGCCGTGAGGAGTTGGGTAGCTTCTTCAACGTGTAGGTGTCCCATGGATGTGGGGTGTAGTTTGGATGTCTCTGTAAATGTATTCCAGTTAGCTCGTGCTTCATTGAACCTATTATGGGAAGATGGACTGCATGGGCCTTTACCTATGTATGTGAGTGAGGTGGGGAAGTGGTCACTACCGTATGGGTCAGTGCCCACACCCCACTCGAGGAGAGGAAAGAGAACTGCGGAGCCAATCGCCAAGTCAAGACATGAGTATGTGTTGTGTCGTATGTTATGGTATGTAGGCTGTTTATTGTTGAAAAGGCATGCTCCTGAAGATGTAAGGAATTTCTCTATAAGGCGACCTCGGGCATCCGTGCGAGAGGAGCTCCAAAGAGTGTTGTGAGCATTAAGGTCGCCTGTCAGGATGTATGGTTCGGGCAGCTGGTCAACCAGCGCCTCGAAGTCAGACCTTAAAAGTGAAACATCAGGAGGAATGTATATGGAGCATACCGTTATCAACCTATTAAATATTATTGTTCGAATTGCCACAGCCTCAAGGACAGTGTTCAGAGTGACAGGGTGGCAGGCTAAAGATGTCCGGGCAATTATGGCCACACCCCCAAAAGAGTGCGTGCAGCCATCCCTGTCCTTTCTGTATATCAAGTAACTGTTCAAGAAATTTCCGTTCTTGGAATTCAGGTGTGTTTCCTGAACACACATTACACTTGGCTGATTGGCATGCAGAATCTCATACACGTCAAGATTATTCAGAAGGCCTCTGCAGTTCCATTATACAATATTTTCTCTTCCCATTATGAGGTGTCCGGAGCTACTGGAGTGTGACTATTAATGTAGGGTCTTTCGGGGCTTGGACTCTTGGAAGGGGTTTTCTCGCCTTCTCTACTGACCTGGACGTCACAGCCCGTTCCTTCCGCTGCGATGAAAGCCGGAAGGGCTCGACGTCCATGTCGTCATCTGAAGGCAAGGGGGTGCCCAGCGGACTGGGCACCCTTGACATGGTACCCTTTCGGGTGTTCTTTGCCTGCGCCGCGGGCGGGGCAGGCGGTGGAGCTAGGATGGGCGCCGCTGTGGGCCCTCCCGTCTCCATCTCCCTGCCCTCAGGTGTCCCTAGGGCAGGTGAAGAGGAAACACTGAGAGCGGCAGAGCTCCCAGCGGCGATCCCAATCGCCACATTTTCTGGAGTCGCCACACTGGGCGAGTCTTGACACCGCTGGACTACCGAAGGCAGTCCGGCAAGAGACGGGGCCCCCGCAGCCTCTACAGGTGTTGTAGAGGCAGCAGGTGGCTGCTCAGCTGGGGGCTGGGACAGCAACACATCAGCAGCAAGGCTGCACTGTGTCGCTGTGCTGACCAGACGCCGCCCCAGCCCCCGCCGGGCAGCGTCTGCATAAGATGTGGCCGAACGCAGCTTGTGCTTTTGGCGTGCCTCAGCAAAGGTGATGTTTTCTGTTACTTTCATTTGTAGAATTTCTTTTTCTGCTTTGAATTTTGGGCATGTTCGCGAATAAGCAGCGTGTGGGCCACTGCAATTCGGGCACTTCACTGTGCTGTTTGGAATGTCATCCGACGAATGGTTAGACTCTGAACATTTAGGGCAAGTCAGCTTTCCTCGACATGATAGAGTTTCATGGCCGTATCGTTGGAATTTAAAGCATCGCCTGGGATTAGGGACATATGGTCGTACATTGCAGCTTAGGAAGCCCACTTTGACCTTTTCGGGTGGGGTTGTGAAATCAAATGTTAGGACAAGATGCTTTGTTGGGATTTCTTCATTTGCTCTACGGATTACAATTCGTTTGACAGAGGTTACTCCTTGAGGTTGAAGCGCCTGAAGAAGCTCCACCTCTGTCTCAGACTGTAATTCCTTTTCTGAGATTACACCTTGAGAGGAGTTGAGAGTTCTATGTGGAGTCACAGTAACAGCCAGGTCAGCCAACGTGGTCTGTTTGAAGAGGTTTTCGCTTTGGTTTTTTTCTTTTTACTTGAACAAGTAGGTCACCGGATGAAAGCTTCTTAGCATCATAGTCTGAGCCGACAACAGACTCAATGCATTTGGCCAAAAGAATGACTGACTTCTTGCCAACAGGGGTGTCCCCTGTGGAATGAACTACAAGATGTTTATAGAAATGTTCTGCCTTCTCTTTAGCAAGTACTTCGGTGCGGCCTCTTTTGGGACGCCGATCATTGGAGGGGGGGGTTTGCGAAAATATCATACAGTATGTATAAAAGCAGGGAGACGGGGGTACTTTCTCCTTTGACGTTAACTTGGTAGTCAAAGAGGTCCCGGAGCTCCCTGCCTGGTAGACAGGCGGGGAGCCCATCGGCCGGAGCTTGACCAAGGCTCCGACGGCCACCGTTAGAGGTTTCTACCCTTCACCTTAAAAACACATCACCACGGTAGGTCACAGCTTATGTTGGGGGGCTCGAGGTCCGCGGTATCGCCAGTACCGTCACCATGAATACTCAAGGTGCCCCGTGCGGGGGGGGGGGGAGAGAAAACATGCTGGGGGTGATGAAAATTGGAGGGAAAGGTTAGGAGATTGGGAGGGAGAGAAAAGAAGGAGCACGAAAAGAAGGAAACAGAGGAGAGAGGACTGGAAGAGATTGAGTGAGAAAGGGTTGAGGAAAACGGGAGGACAGCGGAAGCAAAGGTAATGCGAGAACGCCAAGGATGTGTGAACTGCGATTTTGTTCGAATAGTGTGTAAGCAAAGCAAAGATTTTGCTATTAGCAATATTTATCATTTCCCCAGCATTCTTCAGTAACTATAGCCAGTAAAAAAACAAAAGTCGTTAATGGGTTTCCAAAACTTTTGTATGGCACAAAACAAACATACAGAGCCTCCTATCCTGAAGCTTGCTTTATTTATAATAGTCAAGTTCCCTTGTAACAATATCTAATTGGGTATTGTTATTGTTCCTTAAGGAAAACACATCGTTACAACCGATAATTGTTTAAGCGGGTTGAGGAAAAAAAGACGAAAGACAGTTCAAAACACTTTGCTTGCATGCAAGCGAGGTTGCGCTACTACTTATTTGCAGAAAAGATACCATAGTCAGGGGGCTCTTCACGTGAAGCTGGTGCACATCTTTTTCAAGAGCATCTATAGGTGCTTCAACTAGCTGAGCGAAAGGTCCTTGGCAGAAACGAAGTCCCTGAGAGACGGTAGTATGCGTTGGGCCTCTTAGGAAGCCCCTAACTGAGTAGGCTGTGCAAATCACTTTGTCCGAGTATCTGAGCATGTATCCACGCAACGTTTGCTTCTTCAGTGAGCAACTCGGACGTTTCCAAAATACCTGTCCTGATGTCCCTTCAGCAGAAACTAGAAGGCGGTTGAAGAGGAATCCAGTCAAGCTCAAAGCGGTGCGCACGTGACACAACAGCAAAACGTAGGCGAATGCGCAAGCGAGCGGCGACAGCACCGCCAGCGAGAGTGTGCAAGCAGGCACCGAAACGATGCCAAAGCAGCGGTGCCGGGAGGGGGCTTTGGAAGGAAAATCACTCCCCTCCTCCATTTGCTTCCTCATAAGCGCTGCAGTCAACTCGTTTTCTTGGTAGGTAGAAGGGATGCGAGGCGCATCTACACTCGCGGCACATGCTGTCGGTGCGGAGAGCCGGCGGCAGCTCGCATTTTCTGTGTGCACTGTAACCGGGTTCAATCGTTATATCCGGCATCGCAGCACTGGAGCATTGTAATAGGCGGTTTATTTTACCATAGAATGCATACGAAAGTGGATGGCGGCATAGCTGTTCATCGTTATATCCTATATATTGGTATGCACGGTATCGTAATAAGCGTACAGTATAATCCCACTACAACGAAGTCCGCTTCAACAAAATTTCCGCTGCATCGAAATATTTCCAATTCCCCGTCAGCTAGCCATAGAAGTCAATGCGACAAAGTCCTCGCCACAACGAACCATTTGTTTGGTTTGCTTTCGCTTCAACGAAATTTTCGCTCATTGTGGCTGGGTTTTAACATTTTTTTCACAATAAAATAAGCATAACGCCAGCTATCTCCAACTGTTTTATACATTTAAGGCGCTTATTTTCTCTGAAAACATGCGCTGTGCGCCCACACCACCACCCAAATTAAAGACAAACTCATAGGTGGACGCCATTGTTTGCTGGTGATAACGATGTGGCTGGCCGTCTTTACATGTGGCACAGGCCCAGCGGGCCCTGTTCGCCAAGCTGGAGCTACAGCCAATCCGTATCCAGTTGAAATCACGCGAATGTGTTCTTCTGCTGGCGCGGCGCCGTTATGCATGCGTGGTGAGCAGCTGTCATTGCAGTTTTCCTTCTACAATTCTTCAAAGTCAAACGCAAAAATAATGTTTTCTTGTTTAGTCTTGAACCCGCGTGAGCTTGTCTTAAACACGAGCGCGCACTGGTATGCCTGCTAGGCATACCAGTGCGTACCACTAGGCATACCAGAGCACGCGGCATGCCTGCTAACGTCAGTTGCCACCGTACCTAGTGCGAGGATAACTACATGGTGGTTAAGATAACGGCACCTCTCCTGCCTGCCACAAGCGAGAGGAGGGGCTTACGACGGCCGAGCAGTGCTAGTAATAAGCTCGGTAGATATGCCTTGTTTTGCTATAATATGTTTTGCGACTGCATTTCTTCAATACCCCACCCCCTCCTGTAACGCACGATTTACGTGTAGGCAAAAACCGATAACCATTCGTATGTTTCTTATCCAAATAAGCACGGCACAATTGCGCATGAATCTTTTTTGTAAACACTTCATTATGCTGTCAATGATGCGAATAATATACGTGGCTATTTTCTTGCCCTTCCGAGGTGTGTTGGGGCAGATTTCGCGTCAACGAATTTCCGCTTCAACAAAATTTTTCCTGTCTCGTCAATTTCGTTGTAGCGGAATTCGACTGTATAATATGTGGGGTCAACTTACATCTGATACGGTGAATCCAACTACAAGCGTTTCGGTATTAGTGTAATGAGGGTATATCTTCTCACTCGCAGAGTAACACATTTCTTGTTTAAAAAACGTGAACAAAAGTTCATTGCATGTTTGTGTCAGTTCTAGGAAGGGAACTCGGTGTGTATGACCAAGCAAGGCATGAAAACTTAGCTGATTGTTAAGCGCTCTTTTTCGCACCTCTATGGTGCGGTGGTATCATTCCTGCATGCCTTGCCCTGCCTTGTGAGTCCCTTTCCAAGAACTAACAACCAACGGCAGCTGCATCCTATTGCTTGTCGCTTCGGCCGATAATGGGGAAACCGCCACTTTCCTGCTGTTGCCCTCTCATGCCCTTTTTCACTTGCTAGTCTTCCCGCGTAGTGTCTGCTGGTAGTGTAGGGCTGGTAGCGCCACCTCATGGAAATCATACGGATCGATTTACAGTGTTTGTCCAGCCTTCAACACCTCCACGTTGGGGCCCCAGGACGCCTAGTCAGGCCAGTCACCATCGGGCAATGTGCACCGGCGGGCATGCCTCGGGCGTCCCTGCAACTACCGCTGGAAAGCTAGTGATCTGACAGGCAATATTGTCGCGAAGAGAAGGACGATGCAGTTGTCTTGAATGAGAAACACGTTTATTTGGAGCGAACTTGTGCTCCCCTAACAACTCAAAAGAATACAGAGGCGGCGAAGCAGCGGTCAACAAAGTGACTTGCACAGGCGAGTGTCGTCGAATCGGATGCTCCGGCGTCCGCACTGCAGGCTTTTTATCTTTCGGCGCGCGTGGTTCTCGAAACGTCGATTCACATCGAGAACATAGTAGATCCAACAAGATTATTCTGGGCTGTTCATGTTAGATCGGAATGCTCTCCCTATCACGACAGATAACACATGCGGCACAGAAAGAAAGAATATAACACGCGCTTCCCTTGGCGCAGAGATAACACAGACCGGCGCAGCCGGGCGGTAAAAGCAAAACACAAATAAACAAACCCAATGTATGGTTCGCGGCATTACCCCCCTCTAAGAGTGCATCGACCCGATGCCAACATAAGCGACAGTCCGAAAATAAAAATAAAATTCGTTATCGTCCGTAGAAAGGTTTTAAGCGAACCACGTGAACGACTTCGGGCCGCGTGCGTCGTCGTGATGTTCCGGAATCACCATCGGGGATCACCTCGTAGGTAAGTTGGCCGACACGTCATAGAATCTCGTAGGGTCCGAAATACCGTCGCAGGAGCTTCTCACTGAGTCCGCGTCGTCGGATGGGAGTCCAAACCCACACACGATCCCCTGGTTGGTACTCGGCGTCTCGGCGTCGGAGGTTGTAGCGGCCCGCATCCACCAGCTGCTGGTCCGTTATACGAACTCGAGTGAGCTGGCGGGCCTCCTCCGCACGTTCAAGATATCCGTGGACGTCGGCGTTGAGGTCGTCGTCTTCTACAAGCGGAAGCATAGCGTCGAGCATCGTAGTTGGCCTTCTACCGTAGACAAGCTCGAACGGCGTCAGCTGCGTCGTCTCCTGGATAGCCGTGTTGTACGCAAACGTGACATACGGGAGCACTTCGTCCCAAGTCTTATGTTCAACGTCAACGTACATTGACAGCATATCTGCGATTGTCTTGTTCAGACGTTCTGTAAGTCCGTTCGTTTGGGGGTGGTACGCCGTCGTTCTTCGGTGATGCGTGTTGCTGTAGCGTAATACTCCTTGCATCAGCTCCGCAGTAAATGCCGTTCCGCGGTCAGTGATTAGGACTTCCGGGGCTCCATGTCGCAGCACAACTTGGCTTATACAGAACTTTCCCACTTCTTGTGCAGTCCCCCTCGGAAGAGCGGCGGTCTCTGCGTAGCGCGTCATGTAGTCTGTCGCTACGACAATCCACTTGTTCTGTGATCGTGACGTAGGGAACGGGCCTAAAAGGTCCATTCCAATCTGTTGAAATGGTCTCGATGGGACGGCGATCGGTTGCAGAAGTCCGGCGGGTCTTGTCGGCGGCTTTTTTCGTCGCTGGCAGTCACGGCAGCTCCGGACGTAGTGGGTGACGTCAGAGGTAAGGCCGGGCCAGTAGTACCTCGCCTTGATTTTTCCAATAGTGCGCGCTGTGCCGAGATGTCCGGAAGACGGGTCGTCGTGGCACGCTTCCAAACTTTCGTCACGAAGGTCCGCGGGGATGACGAGAAGGTAATTCGCTCTTGTTCCGGGGCTGAAATTCTTCTTCACGAGGACGGAGTTTCTCAGGCTGAATGCTGGTAAGCTGCGTTTGAAGGTCCTAGGAACGGCAACGTTGCATCCCTCGAGGTACTAGATTATGACGCGTAAGTCGGGGTCGGCACGCTGCTAGGCGGCTAGGTCGTTCTCCGTCACGATCCCGAAGAACGCGCTGTCTTCGTCAGCGTCTTGTGGTGGTGGGTCGACGGGGGCGTGATTTTTCGTGATTTTGTTCAGTCGCCGGTAGTCAACACAAAACCTTAATGTGCCGTCTTTTTTCTTTACGAGTACGACGGGCGCAGCCCAGGGGCTTTTCGAGGGCTGTATAATGTCGTCGCTGAGCATGTCGTCGACTTGAGTCCGGATGGCTTCCCGTTCGTGTGAAGAGACGCGGTACGGTTACTGTCGGGTGGGTTGGGCTCCATCTTCGGTTATTATTAGGCGCTTCGTTAGAGGGGTCTGACGTAGTTTTGCGCTCGACGAAAAACATTCGCTATAGCGACGCAGCAAAGCCAATAACTTGTTCCGTTGTTCTTGCGGTAGCGCCGGATTCCCGTCGAAAGGCTGCGGGAGCTTTAAGGTTTCTACCGGTGTGCGTTCAGAGTCGGCGACCGCGATCACGTCACTTGCTTCTTGCGCTTCTTCGAGGAATGCAATTACCGCGCCCTTGTTTAAATGCTGGTACTCCTCGGTGAAATTCGTAACCAAAATGTGGGATTGGTGTTCCTTGAAGCGCGCAATGCCTCTTGTGACCGACACACCACGGTTGAGAAGCACCCTTTGATCGGTGTCTACGATAGCGTCGACGTCAGGAGCAGCATCTTCACAGTAGACTGCGACCATCAAGCTTGCGCGGGGTGGCAGGGTGACATGATCATCGGCAATCCTTACAGCAGCACGTCCTTCGGGGTTCGGTTCCGGCGTCATGGAGTGATTGGGGGAAAACGTTATTGACTTGGTCTGCAGATCGATTATTGCACCGTTGTCCATCAAAAAGTCCATTCCAAGAATTACGTCGCGGGAGCAGTTAGGCAGAATGACGAACGCCGCATGGTACGTTGTGCCGTCTATGGTGACGCGCGATGTGCACGTTCCACTTGGCGTCACGAGGTGGCCTCCTGCTGTGCGTATGTGCGGACCGTACCATCTGGTCATAACTTTCTTCAGTTTAGACGCAAATGGTCCGCTCATTACCGAATAGTCAGCTCCCGTGTCTACGAGGGCGACTACGTCAAAGCCGTCGATGGACACCTTGACGTCAGATGCAGTCTTCCTCGAGTTCCGGGTTCGTCGGGGCGTCGTATCTCTGCTTGTACGTGTTGACGATCGGGCACTGTGCATCGTCGTTGTCGTCGTCTTCTCAACGGACGTCTCGGTCAGGTCGGGTACGCGTCGCGCCGTGTAGCTGTCGTCGTGTTCAGGAGTCTCGTTAGGGCTAGGTCGGGTCGTCGGGTTGAGGGCATGTCGTGAATGATGGTCTTCAGCGAGTCGCTGCGTCGTTGGAGAGTTTTCATTTTTCCGCCGTTGTGCAACTTTACCTCCCGAAGTTGCTGCTTTTAGTTTCCCCCGCGTGGGCTGAGGGACCTTCCACGTGAGTAGTCAGCAGTGCTGCGGCGGTTCGGTGACTGATATGGGTAGGGCGACGGTGAACGGTTGAAGCGGGCTGGTCCTCGGTTGGTGTTGGAGATGTATTCTTCGATCTCAGCAGGGCGCTGGCCGTATCGGGGGCGTGGGGCGTCGACGGAGAACCCTCGCAAACCGAGCCTCTTGTAGGGACAGCGACGGTAGATGTGGTCGGCCTCTCCGCAGTGGTAGCACAGCGGGCGATTATCGGGCGTTCGCCACACGTCGGTCTTCCTTGGCGTCTGGTATTGGTCTACAAGGCGTCCGGCGGGCGGCATTGGACGGCGCTATGGCTCGGCCTCTTGACGACGGGTTGGAGCAGGGCGGGGTTGACGAACAGCCGAGGAGTAGGTCATGGCTTGTGGTTCGCGGGGTGCTTCCGATGGCGTAGAAGTTCCCAGTGCGTTTTGGACTTCTTCTCGGATTACGTCGGTCAGGGAAGCCACTTGAGGTTGCGGCGTCGTTGGAAAAAGCTTCCGAAGCTCCTCCTTGACCACTGCTCGGATGGTCTCTCGCAATGTATCGGAGCTTCCATTTGCGGCACCGATGGTCTCCGAGAACAGCGCGTTGACAGGGCGGTCGTACTGCCTCTTTCGAATTTCTAGCGTCTTTTCCATCGCGGCTGCCTCAGACGCGAATTCCGCCACTGTCTTCGGAGGGTTACGGACTAGACAAGCAAAAAGCTCTTGCTTCACTCCTCGCA
Organism: Haemaphysalis longicornis; assembly: GCF_048455015.1. Classification (NCBI taxonomy): domain Eukaryota; kingdom Metazoa; phylum Arthropoda; class Arachnida; order Ixodida; family Ixodidae; genus Haemaphysalis; species Haemaphysalis longicornis. The sequence continues at coordinate 82,986,846 of NW_027526203.1, read as the reverse complement.
TTAGAAACCTGAGCTTCTTTTCCTCGGTCATTTCAGGGTCCGCACGACAAAAAAGTCGCTTCATGTCCTCAACGAAAATCACGACTCCTTCGTTGGGGTGCTGCGTTCGAGTTTCAAGCAAAAGCGCAGCTCGCTCTTTTCTCACCACGGTAGTGAAAGTCTTAAGGAACTCCCTTTTGAATTGAGTCCAGTCGGTCAAAAAGCTCTCATGGTTCTCGAACCAAGTTCGAGAAGCATTTTCTAAGTAAAAGAAGACTTCGTCGTCCCACCTGTTGAAGATGCGGACGCGCTCCAGCTTCTCCAACCATTCTTCGGGGTCTTCAGCGGGGGCTCCCCGGAACGATGGCGGTTCTCGGGGCTGCTGCAGGATGATTGGCGACGTTGTTTCTTGCACCATGGTGTTGGTTGCAGCGTTCCTTCTCTTGGGCCCTTCTGGCAGAAGACCGAACTCGGGTAGCAATCCTTGCAGACGGGGGCTTTCTCTGGTTGGACTGGCTTGGCGGCTTCGAGATGTCGTAGAGGGCATAAAGACTTAGTACCCCGCACCTCCACCAGATGTCGCGAAGAGAAGGACGATGCAGTTGTCTTGAATGAGAAACACGCTTATTTGGAGCGAACTTGTGCTCCCCTAACAACTCAAAAGAATACAGAGGCGGCGGAGCAGCGCTCAACAACGTGACTTGCACAGGCGAGTGTCGTCGAATCGAATGCTCCGGCGTCCGCACTGCAGGCTTTTTATCTTTCGGCGCGCGTGGTTCTCGAAACGTCGATTCACATCGAGAACATAGTAGATCCAAGAAGATTATTCTGGGCTGTTCACGTTAGATCGGAATGCTCTCCCTATCACGACAGATAACACATGCGGCACAGAAAGAAAGAATGAAACACGCGCTTCCCTTGGCGCAGAGATAACACAGACCAGCGCAGCCGGGCGGTAAAAGCAAAACACAAATAAACAAACCCAATGTATGGTTCGCGGCAATGTTATACAGGCGGCATTGCCACAAATCTCAAATTTTACTTTTAACAAGGACTTGCTGCTGTCTCCCTTTGCCCGTACATGCGTACACGCAAAAATCCTAAACATGGTATCTGCCAGGGCTGGCTTTGAGGGTAGCGAACGTCAAGACTAACATGAATGTATCAAAAGAGCCCAGACCAAAATCTACCCAAGTGCCTGATAACACATGGGCAGCTTGGGAAGTGTCCCAGTGTACATGCCTCTTGTCAAGAAAGCATTATGCGAAAAGAAAAGCACAGAAAAAGAAACACTCCTTTTCACATCCTGATAACGTGGCGCTCTCAAGTTGCCCTAGTGAACACGCTCTGGATAAGAAAGCGTAGTGCTAGGACTCCTGATTTCTGAAGTTGATTGTTTTTAAAACTTGCGATGTTGCATTTTTTCATTATAGGGGACATGCTAATTTTTGAGAAGCATGAAGACTGAGCTGGCGCGGGGCAATGGCAAGGAGATAAGAGCTGTCCCCAAAAGCACCCTCCTCTTGCCCTTTGGCTCTATGTCCCCAGAGCAGTGTGGAGGGGCAAGTCACCGTGAGCATAGAACGCCTTCAAAATACATTGAACGTACATTTGAAATTTTCCTGCACGGGGCACCTTGTGTATTCATGGTGACGGTGAGCAGCGACACCGCAGACCCCGAGCTCCCGTACATAAGCCGTGTCCAACCGTGGCGAGGTGTTTGAAGGTGAAGAGTAGAAGCCGTAAACGCTGGCCGTCGGAGCCTTGGTCAAGCTCCGGCCGATGGGCTCCCTGTATGTCTACCAGGCAGTGAGCTCCGGGACCTCTTTGACTACCAGGGTAAGGTCAAAGAAGAAAGTACCCCCGTCTCCCTGCTTTTTTCTATGCCGTATGGAAAAATCAAAATCCCCTCCTAAACGTGATCGGTCCTTAAAAAGGGGCCGCACCGAAGTCTTGTTTCCTTCACTTCCAAGCATGAGCTTCCCCAAGCCAGACAACTATTCCGTTTCATTGTTATCGAATCTCTTGACGCAGCCCACCCATTGCTTCACAATCGGTATTTTTGATTACAAATACCTTGACGGAAAAATTGGGAAAACCTACAATGCCAAAAAACAACGCACAGGTGAAGTGCTCGTCCAGGTAAAAAACAAGCAGCAGGCAACCACACTCCTTGGTCAGACGAAAATGGTCGATCTGGACATCAGGGTCACACCCCACCGCAGCGTCAATAGCTCGCAGGGTGTGATCTCTGAGCCAGACCTCCTAAACGAGACAGATGACGACCTTCTTAAAGGTTTAAACGATCAGGACGTCACCGCCGTGCACCGCATCGCAATGCGCAGGGATGATAACATAATCCCCACCAAACCTATTATCCTGACCTTCAACCGCTCCTCACTTCCTGAACATATCAACGCAGGCTTCATTCGATGCTCCATACGTCCTTACATTCCGAACCAGCGCCGCTGCTTTAAGTGCCAGCGGTTCGGGCACGGTACCAACTCCTGCCGTCGCCGTCTGACCTACACAAAGTGCGCCCAGCATGATCACCTATCGGACAATTGTCCATCATCAACCCTCACCTGCACCAACTGCCAGGGACCCCATGCCGCCTACTCTCAAAAATGTGAAAAGTTTCAACTAGAAAAGAAAATCATCAACATCAAAGTCACTGAAAACGTCACCTTCCCAGGGGCGCGAAAGAGGTCACCCCTTTCCCCCTGGGCAGGTACGCCGACGCGGCTCGCCGGGAGGCGGAGCAGCGTCTGGTCTCGGCGGGGACCCAGTACCGCGAGTCGGACTTGGTCCCACCACCGCCCCCCCCCCCCCCCTGGGGTACCTCAGGCAGCCCAGCCCGGCACCACACCGGTTGCTGAGCCAGCAGTGGTTGTGGTGCCAACCGTCTCTGTTGGGACCGATGCAGCTCCTGCCCTTGCCTCTCCGTCCTCCAGTGCGTAGGAGGGTGCCGAGGGGATGGACACCGGGGGCCCTGCATCGGCTCCCACCGCCACCGCACCGACCGTGCCACTTCTGGCGCCCCTGACGCCCGCGGTGGTGGCGGCTCAAACGAAGGGCTCCCGAAGGGGGGCCAAGTCCGGTGGGCCCGGTTCGACGGGCACACCCAGGGCACCGGACGACGAGATGGACGTCGCGCCGTTCTTGCCTGCAACGCAGCGCAAGGAGCGGCCTCCGACGTCCAAGCCTACAGAAAGGCCCAAAAGCCCAATCCCAGAGTCACAGACCCGAAAGACGATACATAAACATACAGATTCCAGTAGCTCTCTTACTAAATAATGGGAAGAGAAAACATATTACAATGGAACTGTAGACGCCTCCTTAAAAATCTTGACGATGTGTACGAGATGCTGCATGCCAATCAGCCAAGTCTCATGTGTCTTCAAGAAACGCATCTAAACTCCAGGCACACAAATTTCTTGAATAGTTACATGGTAGTTAGAAAGGACCGAGATGGTGGTGGCACATCCTCCGGTGGTGTGACCATCATTGCCCAAAAATCCTTGGCATGCCACACTGTCAAACTACAGACTGTCCTAGAGGCCGTGGCCATTCAAACCATAATCTTTAATAGGCTTATAACATTATGCTCTCTTTACATCCCTCCCGACTTCCAGCTCTCCAGCTCGAATTTCGAAGGTCTGGTAGATCAGTTACCCGAACCTTTCATTCTTTTAGGCGACCTCAATGCACATAACTCTCTTTGGGGCTCTGCTCGCACGGATGCGCGAGGTCGCCTTATCGAAAAATATCTAACACCTTTAGGAGCATGCCTATTCAATAAAAAATACCCTACATACATAATATAGGACACAACACATACTCGCACCTTGACTTGGCTATTGGTTCTGCAGTTCTTTTTTCATCACTTGAGTGGGATCTTGGCACTAACCCATATGGTAGTGACCACTTCCCAACCACATTAACATACATAGGTAAAGGCCCGAACAGTTAACCTTCCCATAACAGGTTCAATGAAGCTAGAGCGAACTGGAGTACATTTACAGAAACACCCAAACTACACCACACATCCTTAGGAATCCTACACGTTGAAAAAGCTACCCAAATGATCACGGCGCACATCCTCCATGCCGCCAAAAAGTCTATTCCCCAGGGCTCCAGTGCTCCGCACAACCCAAGGAGGCCATGGTGGAATGAGGACTGCAGGCGGGTGCGACAGGCCAAGAACAAGGCTGTGGGGTGTCCTTCGCAGGTACCCAACGTCGGCTAACTTAATTTCTTTTAAAAGAGCAAAGGCCTTGGGAAAGCGCCTGCGCCGTGAGGCAAAACGGGATAGTTGGCGCTCCTTCATAACATCCGTAAATTCATACACAGACACACGAAGGTATGGACAGGAATACGTAAACTAAAAGGACAACATACACACAGCCTGCCGTTGGTCAGCACGACTGGGGACACACTATACGATCAGGCTAATACACTTGCACAACACTTTCAGCACGTGTCAAGCTCTGCACACTACACAAACACTTTCTTGAAACATAAAGCCTCTTGTGAAAGCCTCTACGCAACAACCTCTACGCGACAACAAGAAATCACAGACTTCTTACTACTCCCTGTTTTTACTACATGAGCTGAGGGCTGCTCTAAGCGCGTGTAAACCCTCAGCTCCAGGCCCAGAACATTACATATACAATAATACAGCACTTACACACAGACACTCTTGTAACACTCCTTCACCTTTACAACAAGATATTTCTTTCGGGCCACATTGCAAAGTCTTGGAGGGACGCCATAGTTGTAGCATTCTTGAAACAAGGAAAGGACCCTTCCTCTCCTGCTAGCTATCGACCCATTGCCCTGACCAGCTGCCTGTGCAAGCTTCTCGAGAAGATGATAAATCACAGGCTCGTGTACTTCCTTGAGTACAACGGGCTTCTCGAGAGCTACCAGGTAGGCTTCAGGGCGGGGCGATCAACGAACGATCAACTCGTAGCTCTTGAAACATATATAAAGGATGCCTTCGTGCATAAACACTTTTGTATTATGGTGTTTTCCGACATAGAGAAAGCCTGTGACACCGCTTGGCGGTACGGTATCCCCAGTGACCTAAAGTCAATCGGTGTTGCGGGCAACATGTTGAATATTCTTTGTAGTTATATGTCGGAGAGAACCTTTCGCGTCAGAGTTGGTCGTGCACTGTCAAATGTTCACGTGCAAGAAAATGGTGTGCCGCAAGGTGGAGTGTTGAGCTGCAGTCTCTTCATAGTAAAAATGAACTCTCTTGGAAAGGCACTGCCACCTACAATCTACTATTAAATGTATGTAGATGACGTGCACATATCATTTAAATCGTGTAACCTGTCCATCTGCGAACGTCAAGTCCAGCTCGGCGTCTAGAAACTTGCCGGCTGGGCTGACAAGAATGCTTTTAATCTTAATCCCGCGAAGAGCTCTTGTGTTCTCTTCTCCAGGAGGCGTGGGGTCCACCCGGACCCAGACATCACTTTTGCGAATGTAGCGATTCCTGTGAACAAGGAGCACAAGTTTTTAGCTATTTTATTTGACAAAAAGCTTGCATTCATCCCGCATATCAGACAGCTCAAATGCAAATGCTTAAAAACAATAAATATTCTTAAGTTCCTCTCACATCGATCTTATGTGGCCGACAAACAACTCCTGCTGCGCCTATACACGGCCTTGGTGGGGTCTCGGCTCGACTACGGCAGTGTCGTGTATGGGTCGGCTACAAAAACGGCACTGAAAATGCTCGACCCAGTGCTGCATCTTGGTCTTCGCGTCTCATGCGGCGCATTCCGCACTAGCCCTTTTGAAAGTCTTTATGTCGAGTGCGACAATTGGTGCCTAGGGCATCAGGGGGAGTATGTTGACCTGTTGTATGCATCTAAGATCGTGTCTCTGACCAATCATCCTTTTAATCCCATCATGAACGATACATCAAATTTACAACTCTTTTTAAACAGGCCATCTATTTCCTTACCGTTCTCTCTCAGAGTTAGGGAGGAGGCCTCTGGACTCAATGTCCCCCTTTCAGACACGCACAAGACACCCATTTATAATTTCATCCCACCATGGCATCTTCGTCCTGTATCATGCGACCTGTCGTTCACTCTTGTAGAAAAAATAGGGTACCCAGGAATGCAATTCTGCAGCACTTCCTGTTCCTGCAGGACAAGTACAGGTGCGCAGAATTCTATAGCGACGCGTCCAAAACTGGTTCTACTGTCTCTTGTGCAGCGCACGGACCAAATTTTAGAGTTATCAAAACAATGAATTTTCACAGCAGTATTTACACGGCAGAAACGTATGGCATTTTGCTCGTTTCAAATCACATCCTCCAACATAAAACTCCAAAGTCCATCGTCTACACAGATTCTCTAAGCGTTGTGCAGGCATTGTCATCAGGAAGGTCGTCAAAAAACTATGTAATAAATGATCTTTTAAAGGTCATAATGACTGCATATGCTTCAAATTTAGAAATAACTATATGCTGGGTACCAGGTCACTGTGGGATCCCTGGCAATGAGACTGCTGATCAAATGGCTGGTGCTGCTGCTCTCATGACCACAGTTGACATAACAACAGTACCTTACACCGACCTAAAGACACACATCAGACGACAGCTTCGTAACATATCGTAATTACGCTGGAGTCAACAAACAGACAACAAACTACATGTAATAAAACCACAACTGGGACGCTACATAACTGACTCACACAACAGATACACTGAAGTCGCCCTGGCTAGGCTGCGGATAGGCCACACACATGTGACGCACTCCCACCTGCTTACAGGAACTTCGGGGCGCACGTGTAGCAGGTGTGGAAAGGGCCTATCCGTAGTCCACATACTAATCACATGCAAGGCACTTGATACAACACGACACAAACATTTCCCTGAATTATACAGACGACACATTCCTTTGCACCCATCATACTTTTTAGCCGACGAACCAATGTTTTCTAGTCAACGGGTTTTGAAGTTTTTAGCTGAGGTAAACTTTCTGCAGCTCTTGTCATATCACGTGTAATCATCCTGGCCCTACACACCAGCCATCTCCATTGTCTTTTGTTCTGCATCACCTTTTAGTTTTAGTTTTAGTATTTACGGTCTGACCAAAATTCAGTAACTTCTTCTTTGGCGCTCTTTGCCCATAGTCGGCCTTGCGCCAATAAAACCCAACCATCATCATCATCATCATTTGAAATTTTCTATTAGTGCTATTTGATCTGAAGTAAAATTGAATTGTGTGTCATTCACTGTGATATTGGAAAGTATCAAACATTCGCACACTCCACAAGAACGGAGATGAAAAGAGTAAAGCACGGGGCAAATACTGAAGCAGAAACTGGCCGTGAATCTCCTTGCTTCGCTGCGAATGACGTGAAAAAGCGATTTCTTCGCCCTGTCATTATCAGCCCCCTCTTGTTTCTCCCAACTCAATTCTACATTTTGCCTTCCCCTCTTCCCCTCCCACTCCCCACTCTCCCTCCAATAGGTAGCGAGACCAGCACTTGAGGACTTACCTACCGAGCTCTGGCCACTCGGAAGCAGCCACAATCGCCGGGGCCACCTGTCAGCGCCCGCGACCGCCTCCTCACCTTCCATAACATAACATCACACTACCGTCACGAACTACCCCTCTGCCCTCCTGCCCATCGCACAACTTCGTGACACTTGTGAGGTCTTGTGGTGTCAGCTCCAGACCCACTACTCCCCCACTGCAGTCTTAGGGCACCTCATCCATCCTGCCCTCTTTCCTTCCAATATCTTAAGCCTTAAAAGGGCAGACCTGAACCACATAATGTGGGGTTGCCCCAGACGGCCCCCTCCTAGATCCCTCCAAATAGCTGCGTTTGATCAGTGGAAAGGCTGCCGTGCGCAGCTCAATGCCAAGGAGGAAGTCTTGGTCTGCGCGGAAAAGGTGGCAGCAGCCTGCCATGTACAGGCTGTTTCCTCACCTCCACCGCTAATTTTCGTCGGTCATCAATTAAATATGCTTCACCACCTCGTGGATTGCACCAGGTAACCAATGCTACAAGGCCACAGCTCCCTGTGCCTTGCCCAATAATTTCGTGCAGGACACATGCCTAAGCCATACTGCATGGGGCATGCCCATTCCATCTGCTCGAGTGCCGAGACGACACTTTCACCAGGGGGAGTCATGCAATATGGGTCCACTTCAAAAATGACGCAGGCCACAAAGCACACACTATTGGACCATATACTAAAACAGCAGCTGTTATCACGAATTCAAACACACTTCAAACAGGCGGCCACAGAGTCCGCCAAGTGATTGAAACTGGTACCAGTGGACAAAGAAGGCCTTGTGTTGGGAAGCTGAGGACACAGAGTCAATGTTTATAATCTTTGCATGCACACTGTACTCGCATACACCAATGAAATGCCCGCCTCAAAAGTAGCACTGCCCTTATGATACTACGACAGCTTTCATAGCCTTGGAGGAATGTGCGCAGTTCATGTGGGCATGTGACGCAACAGGAATTGTGTGCAACATGGGTAGAAGTGGTGTGAAAAGCCACTATCTGCACAGAAGAACAAATTTACCAGTGTGGATAGACGCACCTCAACTAATCCGGCCTTCCAAATACCATTTCAGGTAGGAGACACCACCATTCAGTCTAACAATTGAGCAATCCGTTGACTCAGTAGATGTAGATGCTGCAAGTCAGTAGCTGCAATAGTGCCAACGTGTGGATACGGCGACTCCATTCCACATGGCGCCCCACGCTTCACCTCATTACTTGGCTGCCTAAAAAGTACGGAGGACTGGAACAACGTGTCTGCACCACACTCGGCCGAGCAGTAGGCCTCGGTAGACTGATGTACAGCTTCCCCGGTTATGAATTTCGTGCTGGTCACTTCAAGGATCTCGAGGACCTGTATAGTTCTCTTGTTTGCACTGTCACAGGACTTCCTCGCCACACCTGAGTAACTGCTCGGGAACAAGCCCTGCCTCTACCTCCTTCCAGTAAATTGATCGAAGAAAACCAAGCATGGCACCAATATAGACTTGAACTTACTCATTAGGGCTATAAGCTACAAAAACAGGACCAACTCGATAGCAAGTCGGATTTACACACTCTTTCCTCTCCGCTTCCCCCTTTGCGAAAGGCCAGCAGTTGGAAATACACACAGGCGGTCAATTCCCCCCATTCAACAAGAGGCCCATGAGTGGCTTATCAGCAAACTGAGCACGGAACGCTTGCAATATGAAATTGACATCTTCACGGATGCAGCCATAATGGGCAGTGAGGCTGGCGTAGCATGGTGTTGCCCCGACCTTCCATTTCTCAATGGAACAAATCGCACGCTAAATCATTTTGGGCCAGTGGATGAAGTGCAATTGCTTGGTATTCTCGGTGCCCTGCAAAGGCTGCCAGAGCAGGAATCCCAACTCAGCGCTCATGGTGCCATGCGCTTTCAGATAATCGCCGGCTCCCACGTGGCCCTTCAAAAACTGAACAAGTCCTACACTCAAATGGCGTTGCTAATAGAATTCTTTCATAATTCAAACACTACAGGAAAAAGATTTTGAAATTTGATTGGCTTGGCCATTCCGCCACTGCTGCTGGGAATCTGGAGGCGCATGACGCTGCCCGGGACAGCCTTCAGACTCCTATCCCTCCCACTGACCCCCCACTCGCACAAAAGGCCACCTTCCCATATCTGGCATCAACGGCGTCACCAGCTCCATAATCAAAGCGGTAGACGACTCAACGACGCATCTCAACTTGGATTTTTGTCCACCATAAGTGGACTGTCAAGAATGACTGAAATTTTAGCAAACAAAGCATACACAACACAGCCACCTTCACCCCAGATGCCCTTAGAAAGTGGCATTTTCCTAACGTCACCTGGCCGACCTTTCTGTTTTGTGACACAGACACCAATCCAACTTTGTGACACCTTATCTGGATATGCTCCCCCTTCTCAAAAGGACGTGGTATGCTAATACAGAAATTTACCCCCCTGCCATCTTTAGAGCAAGCCTCCCTCGACCCACTCAAATCGGACCCCTCCCTCCTTGAGTGTGTGGTGATCTACGCGACTGTGAGTGCCCAGTTCAAGTCAGAGTGATGTGTCCTTCAACTGTGTGCCCGGACGCAGATTTAAGGCGAGAGTTGAAAATATGACTTGAAGGTTGGACAGTAATTTAGGATGCATAATCTTCAGTTTTTTTTTTCTTCTCCTCGACTGAATCTTCAACCACGGCCTAGGGCCCCCTTTTGAATAAAGCCTCTCATTCCTTCATGAGCCCTCACCTCTCCTTCCCTGCCTCACTTCCTGCCCACTACCACTGAGGAACATCTGCTGACGGGAGCAGCTGTGTGAGGGAGCTCTCACGCAGGCACGTGGAGGGCAGCAGCTACTGAAAGCTGCTTTGTGCAAAAACTTGCCCAAATTCCACTCGAGCCAAACCAAGCTGAATCGAGTCGAAACTTGTTCATTGGAGCGTTTACTGCCACGCTTGTACCCAACTCACAGCACGGCACATGCATTGTCCCAACGAAGCTGTCATCCAAGCACAGCATTTTCTGACAAGACACTGAGCGAGGGTGGCAAGGACAGGCAGAAGTGTGCATGCATCATGTGCTTTCAAAAAGGGGGACGACACGCAGAGTGTGCTATAACAAACCAGCGTCCGCAATGAGGTGTTGCAGGGTGAGCAGTACTGTTGCATTGCTCACTCAGCCCTGAACTATCACCAGTGCTGCACTCGTGGATTCCCTCAAACATGATCCCAGATCCGTTTTTCCCATCTATTCTTACAGCGTTGAGAATCCTCGGATTACCCGTGGACCAGCCACAGTTCGTCCAAGTCTATAAATATAAGAAAGAGCCCTTCTGCTAGGAATGGCACCTTTTTTCAGCAGCTCAAACAGTCCGCAGAGGGTAATTATGAGCAAGTGCCAGAAATGCCTTCAGGGGGCCGATTCTTGCCTTTCGTAAATATACATCTGGTTTACTTAAAGTGCAGCAGACATTATGCTTGGCACGTCTGCTGTTCTTTTTCACACACCTGGCTTCAAATCAGGCCACACTAAAGAATGCAAGAAGAACTTTCTTACAGCTTGGAGTTCAGCGAATGGTGGTGAACGCAGAGCACAGGAGGCATGCATGTAGATGCACCCATCACCAAACCCTGGTCACCACGGGAAGGGCTAGGGGGCCCACAGCCACACCCTCCGACTAACAAGGGGCGGTGCTAGTTGGATGTCTGATGAGTCGTGACCATGCCGGCGACAGGTCCAGCGCCTGCCACCCACCAGGAGCTCGGCCAGGCAGCTACTCCTGCACACCAGCAATGTCTTTCAACCAAACAACACGTGTGGCTCAGTCAGTTGGCGGCTGCTGTGCCTTTGGATTCGGCACCTGGCCCCATGCGTGCGTGGCAGCATCAGTCCTTGTGTGCCTCACATAGCTTCCACGGCACAGACCTTGCATGTACACCTGTTGCGAAACTCCGCTTCAGAATCTGGGCCAAGCAAGCACACCCCTGCTTTGTTGATACTCACGGGCAAGTGTATTGGCATGCCACCTCCGGGACAAAAAATTCAGAGCCCTTCCACCCCGTGAAGAGGGATGGCCAGCAAAGCTGCGGTGCGGAGGCTCCACGTGAGGTTTGACTGGGTCGTAGTCCAAGGGGTGCACGAAGCAAAACACGTTTGTTTGTAATTTGCGATTGAGCATTGTTCCTGGTTGTTAACTGAAAGTCCAGTCCTTTCCAGTCACTGCTCCTCGCGCATGCTCAGCACGCCTGTTCACGAGCCACGTGAGACGGCTATCAAACAGCTCCGACGCAGCGTCAGACTTGGCTACTGCGCAATTGAGGCGCACACCTGGGCACGCGCCTGCGCCAGCGCGTCTGCCGCGGCTATGACGCAACACAATCCACTTTAATCCAATCCAAATCCAATCCAAGCCAAGCCAATCGAATCGAATCCAATCCAATGCCCCTCGCGCTTGCTCAGAGCGCCTTCACGGCACACGCGAAACTGCTCAACCTCGGCCCGTGTAGCTACCGCTACAAAACACACAGGAATCATGGGTATAAATTTATTATAGCGCGGGTATGGTAATCATGGCGCATGCTCTATGAAGGCCCTAGGACCTTTGTAATTTTGTATGATTTTTTCCATGCCCCGGGGGTGTGGCGCGCAGTTATACGATTCCGGGGATATGAGTGGGCTCCGCAACATGGCGCTACGCTCGCTAGCGATTCCTGTCTACATCGCTCTGACCCGGAGACAATCTGCTGGATTCTAGCCATTTACAGCTTTGCTGTAAAAAACTGAATATTGAACATTTACATAATAACACAATCAAATAAATTCTGCGAAGGAAAGTTTGACACCCACCTCAATGCAGCCGTACGGCTACAATAGAAAGCTGTATAGCTTTCTCAGAAACCGTACGGCCTTCCTTTGTAGCTGTATGGCTGCATTGAGGTGGATGTCAAACTTTCCTTCGCAGAAGCTTACTCCACCTTGGCGTTGTCCCCTAAAATCTGGTCGATTAACACCTGTCCTTCACTTCAAGTTGTTGATATTCTGCTAGCCTTCCGGTTAGCTCAGTTGTTAGAGCGACTGCTCCGGTTAAGAGGGGACGAGGGTCTTAAAACTAACTTTTTTATTTATGGGTAGAAACTTATGAAAATTTGCACAGAGATGTATTTTTCTCTAGATTTCAAATATGCAATTATATTTTAGATGCTGCTGGTAGTTTGAAAGTTATCATGCAAAGTCTAAACCGTAATAAGGTAATTTCGTACGCAGCTTTAATGAACTTTCGCATTGCATTTTGTAGCTTTTCATTACATGAATTGATAGCCAGAGAGTTCCCGTACCCGATGACATTCTTCGTTTTTCTCAAAAGTCATGGCATCCCAAAAACATATGTCAAGTATAAAAGATGGCAGTATTCGATATTGTAACGTGGCGGCAGCACAGACGACAGGAACCATGGCGAAGAATGATGAACGATCTATTTCCAGGTCATTTTCATGGCGGCCAAGCCAGAGCCCCGCGCAGGCAGCCCTCACCCACAGATCTTCTTCGTCGTCGTAGGCTGGGATGACAGAGCAACGCTGTGTTAACCTCTTCATCGTCTTCTAGTGACAATATTTTGGCTCATCAAAATAACTGCAAGTCATTATTTATGCATGGCCTAAATAGAAAACTAAGAATGTACCTCAGGTTGTAATGAAAAAAAACGGTAGCAAGATTGACCTTCTCAAGCAAAAAGACGTTTCCAAAAAGACGCGTAAGGCTGAGGTAAACGACCAAAAATATGACACCGAGAAAACTGCATTTGAAGTTTGGCCATGTGTTATGATATGAACGGTCAGTAGTGTAACTGCAATATTTCCCTGCAACAAGACATAGTCTTCCCATTCCCAAATCTGTCTTTGGATTCTAAAAATGTCAGCTACAACTGGAGATACCAGAGGCCGAGTGACGTACACCATCAGGAATTCCGCTAAATTTATCGACTTCAAATCGGTTGCCGTCTTGCTGCCGTTGTGAAATCTGGTGCTGTCTCGCTAGCGTTGTGAAAACTGCAACAGTCCTTCGTAAACTGGCATCATTCATTACAGTGAACTTTGGTACCCAGAATATTGGGTATGGCGGAGGAGGGAGGGGTGAAACTTGCTTCATATGCCCCCTTTTTTTATCTAGAAACTTCAACAGCGCGAACTGACAAGGACGAAAGACGAGAGACACAAACGACGTAGACGGGCGCTGACTTCCAACTGTTTATTTCAGAGCGTCCAAGCATGCTTATATCTCAAAAAAATCACATACGAAACTTAAAACCATAAAGAAGTAAAAAAAAGAAAAGTACATTTCATAGCGGAGGGAACTGGTCAAAGGACACCTTGTAAAAATTTTATCTCTTTTTCGTAAAGTGACAATGATGGTGTGCTAATACATTTTTTACCCGCTTTGTTTATGTAAAAGGCTTCGATAATCTCTCTCTCTGTTTTATCAGAGGCTCGTTTGAGGAACTTGGTTTTATCTGGTAGTGGCACACACCCACATCTTTTACAATGGTCGTTCATGTGACCACCTAGATTGCTACGTGCAGCAAGTTGGTGCTCACGTGCCCTATCATTAAAGCATCGGCCTGTCTGTCCGATATATGAAAAACCGCAGCGCAGTGGAATCTCGTACACAACGTTGCGCACGCAATCAGTGTAACGTTGTTCGTGTTTCTTTTTGCAACCGCCCTTGGTTTCTTTTTTTTCCATCATTGGACACAGTCTTTCCAATTTGCACGGGGCGGAAAACAACACGTTCACTTTATATCTCGCCGCAACCTTCTTGAAGTTATGCGAAATTCAGTGAAAATAAGGAATAACGTGCGTTGTGTTACGTTCCAACTGAGCACACTCTTTTTTCTTTCCTTTCACCTTTTGAAGGAGGCTTTCACAAACATTTTTGGTAAAACCGGCAGGACAACCAGCGTTTGTTAAGCGCGTAGTATGATTTTTAAAGCTGACGTCGATTTTATGCTGACACGACTTAACGAGTGCAGCTTGAAGACAGGTTGTCGCAACCCCCTTCTTGACTAACTTTGAATGGGCGCTGTCAAAGGGAAGAAGGCACTTTTTTGTTCTTGGGTTGTACATGTAACAGATGTGATCAGGAGCAAATTCTAGTTCCAAATCCAGGAATTGAATTAACGTACCTGGCGGCTTTTCTAGAGTGAAACTTAATCCTTTGGATTAAGAGACAAATGTTCCCTTTACTTCTTTAATTACGCTGTTAAGGTCAGTCACATCGGAAGTGTTTAAAAACACCAAATAGTCATCTACGTATCCGTAGGTTTTAACTACCGAGAGGTCACTTATCTCATCGGCTACACGCCTGTCTATGGAAGCTAAAAAGATGTCACAAAGAGAGGGCGCAACAGAGAAACCTATCCAAATTCCTTTCTTTTGCACATAAAAGGCATTGTCAAACCGAATGGCAATGGAATTCAAATATAACTCTAGCAACTCTAAAAACTGCTCACAAGTGACACCCGCCGCGTTCTGAAAATTCACTTCTCCACATTCTTCAATCCTTTCACGCACAGTTAAGAACAAGGGACCGTGAGGTATGGAGTAGTATAGGTCTTCAATGTCCAGAGAAAATGCGGTGGTGACGCCCATCAGTTCCCCGCCTTCTAAATCTTGCACCACTTCTGCTGAACTCTGGACACCGAAGGGGTCACCACCAGTCAAGGTCATCAGGTGACGTTGAAGATAGCGGCTGATCAAGTGCTGCCAGCTGTCTTTCTCCGAAACAATGACCCGAAGGGGACATTCCGGCTTGTGGGTCTTCCCAGTAAAAACTACTCGCAAAGACCCATTTTCTGCTTCTCCACAGATTTTTGTAAGGACTCCAGCCGGCAATCCTTCAGCAAGCCAACAACCACCTTCTTCTGTTTCTTGGGAACAAATTGTACGAATTCGTTAAGTCGTGTCAGCATAAAATCGACGTCAGCTTTAAAAATCAGACTACGCGCTTAACAAACGCTGGTTATCCTGCCGCTTTTACCAAAAATCTTTGTGAAAGCCTCCTTCAAAAGGTGAAAGGAAAGAAAAAAGAGCGTGCTCAGTTGGAACGTAACACAACGCACGTTATTCCTTATTTTCACCGCATTTCGCATAACGTCAAGAAGGTTGCGGCGAGATATAAAGTGAACGTGTTGTTTTCCGCCCCGTGCAAATTGGAAAGACTGTGTCCAATGATGGAAAAGAAAGAAACCAAGGGCGGTTGCTAAAAGAAACATGAAAAACATTACACTGATTGCGTGCGCAACGTTGTGTACGAGATTCCACTGCGATGCGGTTTTTCATATATCGGACAGACAGGCCGATGCTTTAATGATAGGACACGTGAGCCCCAACTTGCTGCACGTAGCAATCTGGGTGGTCACATGAACGACCATTGTAAAAGATGTGGGTGTGTGCCACTACTAGATAAAACCAAGTACCTCAAACGCGCCTCTGATAAAACAGAGAGAGAGAGATTATCGAAGCCTTTTACATAAACAAAGCGGGTAAAAAAATGTATTATCACACCATCATTGTCACTGTACGAAAAAGAGATAAAATTTTTACAAGGTGTCCTTTAACCAGTTCCCTCCGCTATGAAATGTACTTTTCTTTTTTGAATTCTTCATGGTTTTAAGTTTCGTATGTGGTGTTTTTTTTAGATATAAGCCTGCTTCGACGCTCTGAAATAAACAGTTTGAAGTCAGCGCCCGTCTACGTCGTTTGTGTCTCTCGTCTTTCGTCCTTGTCAGTTCGCGCTGTTGAAGTTTCTAGATCATGAACCAAATAAATCGCACCAGAGTCTTGTTAACCCCATTTTTTGTTATTTGGTGAGGCTATCTTGGTCGTGGTTTTTGCGCAGGAAGTTTGAGAGGATACAGGGGTGGGACACTGTGCAGTGCATTCTCTGCAAATGCATCACACCATTGGCCCTGAAAAGAACCTTTTGGGAAAGAAAAAGTAGCCAAAAGGCAAGCTTTGTTGACCTATGGCAGTGTGGCACGAAATGTTCGGGCGAACCTGCGACAAAACACTGAGCTTTGGTTTCGCAACACTGAAGTTTTAAGAGGGAGGGAAGGAAGAGGGGGGGGGGCTTTCACAAGTTGCAGAAGGCTTCCCCTCCAATGTGTGACGACCGTCCCCTGGTCATCTACGTGCCATTAAACATGACACCAATGTTGTTTGGCGGCTGAGCAAGGTCCCTGTACAAGCCCTTGATGACACACACACTGCCTGAATTCAGAGGCTGCTGCAGTGTCCTCGCAAACTTGGACCGCTTTTTCCAAGTGCACTTGGAACGTCTTGTAGGCTACACTCTGTGGGATAAGTTCATCCCCCGCACGGGGCACCTTGAGTATTCATGGTGACGGTGTTGGCGACACCGCGGACCCCGAGCCC
This sequence comes from Haemaphysalis longicornis, assembly GCF_048455015.1. NCBI lineage: Eukaryota > Metazoa > Arthropoda > Arachnida > Ixodida > Ixodidae > Haemaphysalis > Haemaphysalis longicornis. Next base: position 82,969,900 of record NW_027526203.1, on the reverse strand, counting down.
CCAACATAAACTGTAACCTACCGTGGTGATGTGTTTAAAGGTGAAGGGTAGAAGCCTCAAACGGTGGCCGTCGGAGCCCAGGTCAAGCTCCGGCGGATGGGCTCCCTGTCTGTTTACCAGGCAGGGAGCTCCGGGACCTCTCTCGGTATCAGGGTAACCCGAGCGAAGAAAGTACCCCCGTCCCCTGCTTTTATACTATAGCTTATGGTATTATCTAAACCCCCCAAACCAAATGATCGGGTCCTCAAAAGGGCCCGCACCGAAGTAACTTCCAAACCTCTTCTGAACATTGACCTCCGAAGCAATGACATCTTTCCTCGCTTCCTCATTATGCAATCTCGTGACAAAGAAACCCCTGTAAGTGGAAAATCAGTCTTCCTTGTTGCAAAGTTTCTTGAAAGTGTTGCTGGAAAAAACTACAAGGCGAAAAAACTTACTTCTGGTGATGTGCTCATTGAAGTCAGCCACAAAGAGCAGGCCAATAAGCTCCTTCAACAAACTAACATCGATGGTCTAGAAATTACGATCACACCTCACAGAACCTTAAACTCTTCTCAAGGCGTCATCTCCGAACTCGATCTAATCAACGAAACCGAAACCGACATCCTTGAAGGACTGCGTGACCAAGGGGTCACAGCAGTCCGGCGCATCACAATACGACGAGATAGCAAAGAGATTAAAACAAAGCACGTAATTTTGACCTTTGACAGAACCCCACTACCAGAATTCGTGACGGCAGGTTACTTGCGGTGTCCCACGCGCCCGTATGTGCCAAACCCACGCCGCTGCTACAAATGCCAGCGGTATGGGCACGGTACAAACTCTTGCCGGGGGAGACCAAAATGTGCAAAGTGTGGTCAACCTGACCATCTCACAGACAACTGCGACGCAAGCAACTTCACCTGCCCTAACTGCCATGGACCTCATGCAGCATATTCACGATCGTGTGAAACATTCAAACAAGAAAAACAAATCATCACATTGAAGGTCAATGAAAACATCAGCTTTCCGGAGGCCCGGAAGAGGTTTGCACTCTTCAGCTTCGGAAGGTACGCCGACGCTGCTCGCCGGGGGGCGGAGCGGCGCCTGGTTTCGGCGGCGACGCAATACAGCTCAGCTGACTTGCTCCCGCCTCCGCCCCCCACGAGGCTGCCTGTGGCAGCCGCCCCGGTCACCACGCCACTTGCTGGACCGGCAGTGGTTGAGGTGGCCGCTCATGCTGATGGGAGCGTAGTCGCTCCTGTTCCTGCCTCACAGGTCTCGAGCACACCCGAGAGCCCTGTGGAAATGGACACGGAGGAAACCACACCCTCTCCAAATCTCGCCCCACCACCTGTCCCGCGCGTGGCGCCCACTACGCCCTCGGCAGTGGTGGTTGAAGAGAAAACCGCCCTAAAGGGTGCTACATCCAGGTCCAGGGAGCCCAGTCTGTCGGGCACACCCAGGACATCTGGAGATGAGATGGACGTCGGGCCGTATCTGCCTGCATCGCAGCGCAAAGAACGGCCTTCGACGTCCAAGCCAACAGACAGGCCCAAAAAGCCCCTCCCAAGAGTACAAGCCCCGAGAGATAACACATGAATACACACTCATACACAACTCCAGTTGCTCTTAAATGGCTATAATGGGAAGACAAAATATCATCCAATGGAACTGTAGAGGCCTTCTTAAAAATCTTGATGATGTATACGAGTTACTGCATGCTAACCAAACAAGTGTCATGTGCATACAAGAAACACATTTAAACAGAAAACATGCCAACTTCCTCAACAATTATCTGGTTTTCAGAAAGGACAGAGTTGGGTGCCCAACCTCTTCTGGTGGTGTGGCTATAATCGCACAAAAATCCTTAGCATGTCATCCGGTCATTCTGAGCACTAACCTCGAGGCTGTTGCTATCCGAACGATAATCTTTCACAGGCTAGTAACAATATGCTCCATATACATCCCTCCTGATCATCGGCTAACAAGTTCTGATTTCGAAACTCTGATAGATCAGTTACCTGAACCTTATCTACTATTAGGTGACCTGAATGCACACAACTCACTCTGGGGCTCTTCTCGAACAGATGCGCGGGGGCGCCTCATTGAAAGGTTCTTAACATCATCAGGAGCATGCCTATTTAACAAGAAACAGCCTACATACCATAACATAGCACACAACACTTATTCACACCTAGACTTAGCTATCGGCTCAGCAGTTCTCTTCCCTTCCCTAGAATGGGAGGTGGACACCAACCCGTATGGTAGTGACCACTTCCCTACCTCACTGTCATATATAGGCCGAAACAGTTCCCCTTCCCACAAAAAGTTCAATGAAGTGAGAGCTAATTGGAACACGTTCACAGAAACATCTAAACTACACCACACATCCATAACACACCTACACATAGAGGAAGCAACCCAACTGGTCACGGCGCACATTCTTGACGCCGCTGAAAAGTCCATTCCCCAGGTCTCCAGTGCCCCACGCAACCAAAGGAGGCCCTGGTGGAACCAGGACTGTAGGCAGGCACGAGAGGCCCAGAACAAGGCGTGGGGTATCCTTCGTCGATACCCTACTTCAGATAACCTGATATCTTTCAAACGAGCGAAGGGCCGGGGGAAGCGCGTGCGCCGTGAGGCTAAGAGGGAGAGTTGGCGTGCCTTCCTCACATCCATAAACTCGTACACTGACACCCACAAAGTCTGGACAAGAATACGGAAACTTAAAGCGCAACAGACACACAGCCTGCCCCTGGTTAGCCCAACAGGAGACACGCTCGAAGACCAGGCTAACACACTCGCACAACATTTCCAACACGTGTCCAGTTCCGCACATTACACAAACACTTTCCTGAAACATAAAACGGCCGCTGAAAAGAAGCCATTATGTGATAACAACAGATCAGCCACTTCATATAACTCCGAGTTCTCGCTTCATGAACTAAGGGCTGCTCTGAGCGGCTGTAAGCCTTCAGCTCCGGGCCCAGACAACATAACATATACAATGATACAACACCTGCACACAGACACTCTTGTTACACTCCTTCACCTATACAACAAAATATGGCTCTCGGGGCACATCCCGAGGTCTTGGAGGGAGGCTATAGTTATTGCTTTTCTGAAGGAGGGGAAGGACCCATCCTCCCCCGCCAGTTATCGCCCTATCGCCCTGACAAGCTGCCTGTGTAAGCTTCTCGAGAAGATGATTAACAGAAGGCTTGTGTACTTTTTGGAGTACAACGGACTTCTCGAGAGCTGCCAGGCAGGCTTCAGGGCAGGTCGATCTACAAATGATCAACTCGTTGCCTTAGAATCCTACATCAAAGATGCATTTATTCATAAACAGTATTGTATGACAGTATTTTTCGATATTGAAAAAGCGTATGATACTGCATGGCGCTATGGAATTCTTAGCGACCTTAAGTCTTTTGGTGTGTCAGGCAACATGTTAAATACGCTTGCAAGTTACATGTCAGAAAGAACTTTTCGTGTGAGAGTGGGCAATACATATTCTCGAGCTCACGTTCAGGAAAACGGTGTGCCTCAAGGGGGTGTTTTGAGCTGCACGCTGTTTATTATAAAAATGAACTCTCTTGGGAAAGGCTTGCCACCAACCATTTCTTACTCTCTCTATGTAGATGATGTTCAAATCTCCTTCAAATCCTGTAATCTGTCGGTTTGCGAGAGGCAAGTCCAGCTTGGGGTCAACAAAGTCGCCGACTGGGCAGACAGGAATGGATTTAAGCTGAATCCAGAAAAGTGTACTTCTCTTCTATTTTCAAGGAGGCGAGGGATTCATGCTGATCCTGATATTAAGCTTAAAGGTGTCTCAATCCCTCTCAAAAAGAAACACAAATTTTTAGGCGTGGTACTTGATGAAAAACTGACATTCATTCCGCATATAAAACAGCTGAAAGAGAAATGCCTGAAAACCATGAATATCCTGAAGGTCCTCTCGCATTGCTCCTACGGAGCGGACAAACAAATACTCCTGCGCGTTTTTACCAGCCTTATTGGCTCACGGTTGGACTACGGGAGTGTCGTCTATGGGTCCGCCTGTAAAACTGCTCTGAAAATGTTGGACCCAGTCCTGCACTTGGGTCTCCGTCTTGCATCTGGAGCGTTCCGGACGAGTCCCATTGAAAGCCTGTATGCAGAGTGTGATAGGTGGAGCCTTGAACACCAGCGTTCTTACACTTCCTTGCTGTATGCTATTAAGGCGACTTCTGTAAAAAATCACCCATGTAGCTTTATCATAAACAACATTTCATCCGATCTGTTGTTTGCAGCACGGCCGTCGATACCCGTTCCTTTCTCTATACGAGTGAGAGCCCTCGCTGAGGAACTAGGGATTTCATTTGAGGAGAGCATAAAGTCTTCCATTGCTGACCTCGTTTCGCCTTGGGAGAGGTCAGCAATTTCGTGTGATATTTCTTTCAAACACATCGACAAACGAAATGCGCCCAGAGAACTTATACTACAGCACTTCCTACAGTTACAACACAAATACCCGCACACCGCCTTCTACACCGATGCTTCAAAGTCTTCTTCGGCCGTCGCATGTGCTGCATATGGCCCCAACTTTACCAGTACGAAGACATTACACAGAAATAGCAGCATTTTTACGGCAGAAGCGCATGGTATCCTATTAGCAGTACAACACATTACACAAACCAGAACAGAACACTCCATTATCTTTACAGACTCTCTAAGTGTGGTAACAGCCTTGCATTGCTTCAGACCTACGAAAAACATTGTGCTCCAGCATCTAACTAAAGCTCTAACATTTGCTGATCACGCAAAACTAAAAATAATTATTTGCTGGGTTCCAGGTCACAGTGGCATTCGGGGGAACGAAATTGCTGACCAGGGTGCCGCTGTGGCTGCTCTCCGCAGTAGCATAGATGTACCGTGTGTTCCCTACCTCGACCTGAAGCCACTGGTACGGACAGCCTTGCGCAAATCTTGGCAGGAAACATGGGACACACAAACAAACAACAAACTCTACACTATAAAGCCACACCTAGGTAGATACATAACAGACAAACAAGACAGACACACGGAAGTAGCCTTAGCCAGGCTACGGATAGGCCACACTTATGTAACACATTCACACTTGCTCACTGGGTCTCAGAGACCCGTGTGCAGCAGGTGTGGAGAAGGCCTATCCGTAGTTCACATACTAATCACATGCAAGGCACTCCACACCACACGACGCAAACACTTTCCGGAAATCTACAGACAACAAATCCCACTCCACCCATCGTACTTCTTAGGCGATGAACCAATGTTTACAGTCAAACGTGTTTTTAAGTATCTATCAGAAGTTCAATTTCTGAAACTCATATCATATCATGCATAATCACAACCTGGCCCTCTACACCAGCCATCTCCATTGTCTTTGTTTTTACCTCTGTTGCTATTCAATTTTAGTATACACATTTAATCTGTTGTAGCTAACCATCTGTTTTTGGCGCTCTTTGCCCCAGCTGGCCTTGCGCCATTAAAATGCAACCATCATCATCATAAGTTCATCCTAGCACAAAAATCCGACAGAGCAGACACCCCCTTTCCGATGCTTTGAATACTTTTCGAAGCCGTTATGTTTACCTCGAAAAGAGTGATGTTGCCAGATCCTTCGGTCTTTGGTGACGAAAAACGCTCCACACGATGCTCGTAAACCGAGCACGTCACCTGGAGCCTCACGGCAAGTCTGTACTGCCTGTCAGCCGGCTCAAATCCTGCGCCGCGAGCCCGCACTTGCCGCACTCGGCATGCGCAAAAAGGTCTTTCAGCATTGCCATATCCACTAAGACAAAATCTGTGCCGGATTCTACCTCCGAGGGCGCCAGATCCACTACAAGGAGGTCGAATTTCCACTGAGTTGGTGATTTGGTCTCCATGCCACGCTTGATCTCGTCTGCGTGTTCCGTACGCGCGGCGATCTCCTCCGCCGTGTAATACCTTGTGTCAAGTCGACAAGACGTGCTCGGACCAGGTCTGGATTCCCGAGGTAGTGTTGGTCAGGCGATGGGACAAACGGACGACGCTTTCGCTTCCCGTATGCATGACGGGTCGTCCTCTTCAAACGTACGTCTCCTGGCATCAGTCACGAAAGTGTGCGATGAAAAAATCCGAGGAAACCACGAAAATGTCCAGCAAAACTACTCTAAGCGAGCGCTGCTTCAGAAGAGCGGACTCCGTCAGACGCGCGTAGCAGACGCCATGATGGCGAAAAAAAAAAACTGATGTAGCAGTCGCGCCGACCAATGGGAGGCGTCAGGCGACGAACTCAAACCGCGCGGGCGCGCTCCAGCCAATCGGCAGCCCAGAAGGCGCCTTCGGAAAACTGGCAAGGGCGCTCGTCCTACTCAAGGGTTGCCATTTTGAGATGTCGCAAAATGCGCACAAAGAAACAAGCTTCAAAACAAGACCAAAATGGTGGCGATCTGTCGGCTCCTTCGCCCGCGGCGCGCGCGGGAATTTGAAACAACTTTTGCCCGATTCGGAGCATTTCGTACGTGGCCCCCGAGGCGTTTCAAAACATGAATTTAGAGTATTTCCCGATCCACCCGTGTAAACAGGTACAAAATTCCTCCAAAGTTGGAGGTCTCTTCATCTTTTTTCTTAGTTGGCGGTCGTTTCTTACACCCTTTTTCTTTACGCCCTTTTCCTTAGTTTCGAACACCCTAATTTGTAGCTTTACACACTTTTGGGAAAAAGGGTGTTGAAATAATGAACACCCTTTTTGAAGGGTGTTGAGGTGGCGGGGAGGATTTGTATGGTATTTAATAAAATTCTATAAGTTATGGAACACAAAAACTACCTCGTAATTAAAGGTTGCAAATCCGCGTGTTGACTTGTATATTCCCGTAGTAAAATCCATACTTCCAAAATTAGCGCTAATACCTTTTTTTTTTGCGACAAGCCCACCAACTCGATCGGGGGGCTTTCTTTTGCAGGATATAAAAGCAAGAACAGCACATGTATTACTAAGTAAGTATGCATGCCCTGTAGCCCTTGCATCCCGTTGGTTTTATTGCTCAATTCATTTGTGTTCCAACTGTAACTTGTGCGTATTGACTGTTTCTGTTGAATGCTGCGCGCTCCGCCGATTCACATTGCCACTGCGCATCTCATAACCTTAAAAAGAGGATGTGAGGCTCAACACCCTTTTCTTAGGGTGTTTAGCATCCTTAACACCCTTTTTAAGGGTGTTGAGCTCAACACCCTTTTTTTATTCGTGCACCATTTTTTTACAAGACACCCATCCCCAGGATTTCGGGACACGCGCCGCGGAAACCTGCCTGCGCCCCTCTCCCGGCGCTTCGCCCGTCCGGGGCGTAACTGAATGGGGCAGAAAAAAGAAACGGCCGCCGTTTAATAACGAAGACAGCTAGAAAAATCGCCTCCGGGATATACGTAGCACGGCTCTAGCGGCACGCCGTAGCAAAATATTGGGCTTGTACGACTAACTCACGAGGTTCCCGGGCCCTCTAAACTTTTTCTGCTGCGGCCTATGAGAACAGGCTGGATTTCAGGTCGTTCCGCACTGGTTAACACAAAATTGTGGCGCTCAGAAAACAGATAGAAAAAACCACTCCCGGGTTTGAGTACTTCAGGTTGTGGGGTACAAACCCTTTATTGTAGATTTGTTGCAACGTTGTTTGTGTAGGTTCCCTGCAACACTTTTCATGGCCGGGGTGAGGCGTATTGCCACAAACTTCGAAAAACTGACGCTACGTGGCGCCCCCGTCCCCCTCCTTTTTCCTGGAAGGAGTGGAGAGGAGGACCGTCTCCACCCGAACCCTCGCCTCTCCTTAGCGGAACCAGGGAGGGTAACAAAGAGGCAGTCGGTAGTGTGCGCGAGGACGAACAAGGCCTGCTCCCCTGGTTTATCCCAAGGAAGTGGGGGAGATAATTGCTGCCACTGAAAAGGTTTGGCTGACTGTCCTAAACCCCTCCCCCCCTCCTCATTTTTAGCCTGCGCAGAGCAAACAAAGCGTGCTCCCCTGGTTTTTTCGCGGGGGGGGGGGGGTGAGAGGGGGGCAAGACTTTCCAGCACAAGAACTGTGCCTGAAGGACCTACGACGTGTCCACACGCGCTACTGTGTACAGTTTTTGCTTCTTCGTTTTCTTTCTTTTTTCTGAGGTGGCAAGTAACGCTATGTTAGTACGGTGTCAAATGTTAAAATCGGTTATCCGCACGGTTTCCTGCAGTGATGCGTTAAATGGTGTAAAACGTATATGTTTGCGCGCAGGTATGCCATTTTGTCTTTTTTTACATACGGATTAGTATGAATGTATTTGTAATCTGTTTAGCGTTTTCTCTTCTTTTGCTGTATTGTTTTTCTTATGTATACAGGTAATCATGCCGTCCTTGTTACTGTATATATCTATTCCCACACATGCCTAAGGCCTGGCACTCAGGCTGGAATTATGAAATAAATAGTAAATAAATAAAAATAAAGCACCATCTTCAAGTTTCTGAGACTGAAATTATGGCGCAAGGGGGGTTGCCAAGAGCTGAACGAACGCCGCTTTTTTAACGCTATTACATCCAAGCGGCGTCCGTTTTATCAAAAATCGTTTTCTCGAATGCCGGTTTATAGATTCACCAATGTTCGTTGTTTTTTTTTCGTTTTATTTGTTATTTTATTCAATTTATGTACCATTCATCCCAATGCTTTTTAAACGCTTTTTACGAGAGGGAATATAATAATTAGAGGTGTGTTCCAGTTTAATTCATTGTTTTTCATCCTTTTGAAAAATTCCCAGTATATTGTCGTAGTTTCGCAGTTTTTTTCCCGCACCTTTTTGTTCAATATTTGTTGCCTTTAAGCTTTGCGAATTTTCTCATTCTTGTGTGCGCTCTAGAGAATTTGTTTGATATTTTGTAATTGTAAATAATAAAATTGTGGCCGCGCTCCCCTGCTTCCAAGGCGCTTCAATCGGAACAGCACCAGTTATAAACTGATATGCGTTAAAAACGGTTATAAAAAGTATAAACGACGCCGTAAGAAGCATGCATATACGTGAAAATGTCAATGGCGCTTAACCGAAATGGAAGCAATTATACATTTACAGCACACTGTTACAGTTAAATTGTCGTGAATTATACGAACGCAATGGTAGTGCTGCACCTGAAATTAACCCCAATGTTGAGAATTGATGTTTGGGATTCCAAGTTACTACTATTTAGACGCCCATGAACGGCCCATTTTAGACGGGTCTAGGACATTTCGATGTACTGGGGCATTTCAATGCGGGATGTTACGGTGCAAGCATTCCGGTGCACCGACATTTTCGTACGCCAACTTTTGTGCGAACGGATTTGTGTGCTTATTTGTGTGAAACTTTCGGCAACTTATTATTTGCGTAGGTATTAGGTTATGGATGACTGTCTACGCACTGATTGCATCGTTTGTGTTTATGCTTTGAAAGTTTTCGGTCAGAATTTGAGATTTTTTAGAGCTTTATTTATTAACTCCTTTAGGCAATACCAATTATTATGAATCTTATTTTTTTCTAGGGGCGCGGGCGAGGGTTCAGAAAGTCACAAAAAGAGCAGCTTCTTGCCGCCTTGTGTGGCGCCTTGCATCTGCGCAAACAGAGATATTTAACGATGTTACGGCACATATAATGTTACACTGACGTCGAAAGGGACAAATTATGCAGCTCTTAAAGCTTTATGCTGTCGTTCATGAAACTTTGTGTAAATGAGCTGAAGAAACGGTTCCGGTGCATCAAGTGGTTTTTATTAAGACTTGTAACAAATAAAACTTGCTCAAACGTAGGCACTTCCAAAAAAAGACGTCTATTGCTAAGCTTGCGCAACAAGCTTCTTAACTGTGCCTTTTCTGTGCACCCTTCGGTGCCACACACAATAATTGCAGCTCTCTTTCCTAGGTGTAAATTCCGAGGACACCTAAGAACTTTTTTATGATACAGTGATTGAGAAAGCATTAGTGTCCAGTTGTCGAACGTGCACTCTCAATCGTCCTTTTTTTCTTTTCTGTCTGTCTATCTGTCCGTCTGTCACTCGATTCAGCCGCTGGGCCAAACATGAAACAATGCTGGAACAAGGAGTATATATAGGCAAAACCGTCCCAAGGTACTGAACCTGGCGGAGTGCATATATTTCTACGTGTCAATAGTGCTCAGAAGAAAAACTTGGCCGCGTATCTGCTCGCTTCGCTGCAAATGTCGTCGAAATGCGATAGTCTTCTGCAGCCCCTGCCCTCTCATACATTCTCCTCCTCCCCCCCTCTCACTCCTCGCGCGTCTGACGCGATGGAGGTTAGCTAAATTAAATCCACTTTTCCCGCGCCGCAACGCTCGCACGCCATCTGTTGGAACCTTTGCTACTGTTCGGCTTGGGGTTGCGCTCGGGCTCGAGGCTCGGGCGCCAGCTTCTTTTTGTATTTTTTGGTCAAAACATTGTTTTAACGCCTCGTTTTTAAATTTGCTATCGTGAAAACCAAGGCCACGTCTATTCTTATGTAAAAGAACGCGCGTAATCCCGGTTATGTGCTTACATTTTGCCTCAAATGTACCTGGGGTTTCCTTCGCGCCATATTATTGGGACATGTATGACAAATCTTGGCAGTTTTAGAAGTTTGGAACGGTTTTGCGTATATAATTGCGTATATAAGCGTCTTGTTTAATAATGATTATAACTTTTGGACCGGTGGCTGAATCGGTGCCGTCCACCGGGCGGGCGCCCTAACATCTGCTCTTTATGCTTGCCAAATAAAGATATGTAGTCCAAGAAAGACTATCATCTTTAAAAAAGCATTAGGCATAATTGAGGCAAAACATTAGTGCATAACTGGCCGCAGCAGCGTTCTTTTATTCAAAAATAGACGTGCGATTGGTTTTAATAAAAATTCGGTAAAAGACGGTGTCAAAAACAGGCCAGATAAAAGTAAATAATAAAAGAAAGATGTCTCCTCAAGAGTGAGAGAGAGAAACCTTTATTTGTGGCAAGGCTGGCCCTAGGCCTGCTGGGAGAATAGGATCAAAGGAATGGGTAAGGAAGGGGAGCAGACCGGCCGTTCTATACTGCTCGTGCTAGACCGCTTGTGACTGCGAATACAGCAATTTTGTGAAGGATGGGAGTGCCCACGGAGTGAGGGTCTATGGCTATCACGGGATCGTTGGTGGGGGCAGAGAAATTTCTATAGCGAGTTAATTTGGGGCAAAACCAAATGAGGTGGTGCAGATCAGCTTTGGTTAGGGAGTGGCACTTGTTCACGTATACCTCAGCAGCTCTTGGAAGCGTAGGTAGAGAAGCCAGGAACCCAGGCGGGGTGAGGTTTTTAAGGTGCTGTTACAAGAACAATTGAAAGAAAAGGTCCCAACCGGTGGCGCGCGAACCAAGAAAACGAGGGAAAATTGAATCTAATTCATCAAACTTCAATTGCATTAATTATGGGGGAGGCAGGGGGAGAAGAACAGCGTGAGGGGGAGAGGGGAGGATGTTACGAGGCGGGGGCGGCCGAAGGCTATGGTATACATTTGCAGCGAAGCAACCAGATACGCAGCCAATTTCTTATCTTCTCCTCGTGACTATGACTCGGCACATACCCGGGGAACGTACTCTAAATAAAAATACTGCTTACAGTACGGTAGCATACCCAATTTCAGGTAGTATGAAGGACAGGGCGTTTCACGTAAGAGCGCTAGTCCAAGAATATTGTTCACTGATCATGTCGCACACTGGCCGGTGGTTGAGGCGGGGAGTATTAAAATATTTTAGTGTACGTCTAAAAGAAAAGAAGAACCTACCCGCATTCAGTAGCACCTTTCTCTTCTTGAGCAAAGCTGCCTCAGGGGCTAGCGCGTACAAGTCGATCCAGCACGTGCTCTTTTCGGAAGCGTTCTCGTCGGGCCGGCGTGCGTCTTTTTTAGCTTTGGAGGCACCGGAAAGCCCGTTCAGCGGACGCGTTCCACGCAATAGAAAACATTCATAACGTGTTTCAAGTGCGAATGCACTTTATAAGCGACCCCAAACCATCCACCGCCGGCGTCGGCGGCGGCGTCGGCGTCCGCAGTGCTCCTCTATAAAGAAACAGCATCCGGCGCCAGGTTTCGATCCCCGGACTTTGCGGCCGCAGCGCGACGCTCTACCGACCAAGCCACGGACGCGACATGATATCAGCGTTAGTGACGCGCCTTATATCTTTAACGCATTCAAACTACGTCGTCAGCGGCGTGCGTTGGCGACTCAGCGGCGTTATAGCGGCTTGATAACTGCGTGGTGTACACGTGATACTACAAACCCGATGGAAGAGATGGAAGAGAAGGCGGCGAGGCGGTGGGCTGCGGGGGCCGAGCGCAAGCGCCGCAAGCGGGCCGACAACCGTGCATTCGCACTTTCACATTCTCCCCCTCGGGGAAATGCGGGGGAATTTTTTGTTTTACTTGCCGAAGACTTGCATATGCTCATCTGCTTGTTTCGGCACTGTCGCGTTAATTGCGTATTTCTTTGTTTTTCGTTACTCATAATGTTAGTATACTTGCACCTCAACCTTAACGCAAAGTAGGTAAGGGTTGAGGCATTTGCTTTTTGGTTTTTTATGAACCCCGAAATAATAGATTATGATCTTGCTCTACCGTTTGTGCTTTGCAACAACAATAACGCAAAATGTTTTCGTGCTGCAAATTTTTTGTCGATGCAGATATTAGCATAGGAAAAATAATTTTCCTGAATTCGGGTGTGAATGTTCGCGAGTAGAAATTAAAAGCGAGCAGAAAAAGAAAAGCTCGTTCCGTTTAATCGCATGCGCCTTCAAAAGACGTCCCACATATCAGACACCTGATTAATTCTAATGTACGAATCAATGTACCAACGCAATTTGTGCAAGTTGTTCAACAGCCAAAAAAAATAAAAGTTCGGGATGTGCCAAGTGCGAACAAGTATCATGCAAGCGGAAGGAAATAAAAATGCCCTGTGACAAATTGAACAAATGACCCCATAATGTCGAAAAGGCGACCCATGGGACCTGAAAGGCTTTCGGAACCGACGTCCCCCAACAACACGTTTCATTCCGTGAAATAGCCAGGGCACCGGGCTGGTCGAGCGGCGTGGTGAGCAGACGATGCTTCCGTAGCAGACGACAAGACGAACACTGGCAAAAGTTAACTCATTAGCGACGCTGCAGTTGACCCGAGCCTGCTCGATACGTACTAACGCACATTGTTTCACAAGTCGAAAGAAAATTTTACCCGGCTCTTTCCTTCGAGTGAGAAATGCGGCACGAGCGCCACGAAAAAAGCAGGCGTCTGAGCGGGGCGAGCCCTCCCCGGCCCATAAACGAGCCTCGTCCACACGGGGGAACCACAGCCCATTTTTTTTCCCTTCCTGGTTCGGCGAATCTCAAAGGCGAAAAGCTGGCCTCTGTGGGAAACCGTCGCGAGCGGCTAGACCCTGTGTGAAGGCCCTGCTTCTCGCGCCGCGGGGGAGAGAACAAGAAAGAAGGGATTGTGTCTCCAGGTCGCTACGCCACGTGGTGGCAGTTTTTCGAAACTCGACGCCGTGTCCCGAAATCCTGGCCATGTTTTAAGGGTGTTAGCCATGGGACAAGATTGTTACACCCTTTTCGTCCAACAAGGGTCTAAGAAAGTTTAGTGTGAACAGTTGAGTTTGACCTTGCGCTGTTTGTCGTAAACACCAAGGTTTGCGCTCGGTGCTCACACACCACGCTACCACTACATGACGGAGGCGACGGAGCTGGGTACAGGCACGCCCTCGCCAATGTAATAGGGTGCGTTCGCGCTGCCTCTGCCGCTTTGTCAGATATGTCTAATCGTCGCTCTGCTGGCGTGTTAGACCGGGCGCAACAGTTTCCAAATGGCAGTGCTAGGCTAAACCGTCGCGCTCGCAGCCATCAGTGGCTACCGAAACCGCAGCCGTTAAGTTCTAGCAAACTACGTGCGCTCAGAAAGGTAGCTTGTTGCTCTCCATCACGGGTGGCATAGTGTTGCCTGCCTATCCGACATCTCTCACGTTCTTTTGCGATACAAGACAAGGAAACAGCGTAGTTTACCTGAAGAAGTACATCCGGAATGTGAATCTCTAGGGAAATTATCGCCATTAACTCGAGTGTCGCCCTCGACATTAACGGCCGCCAAGACATCGTCGCCGCCGACGTCTTGGCGTCGACATAGTGAATATGTTGTGGCCTCAGTTATAATTGTGTGCGGAGAGGGACATAGATAGGTAGAGAGAGAGAGTGCGTGTGTGTGAGAAGAGAGAGAGAGAGAAAGCTTTATTTAAACTGAAGAGGTTAGTCTCACAAACGGCGGTCTTGCTACTCCTGATGGGGATGAACATGGTGAGGCAAACAAATGAAATACTAATGGTTAAAAAGTAGGAAAAAAATTACACCATCTTGCCGTGGGAACCCTGATGAGGATGCGAAGCATCATGGGGGTTCCGTGTGGTTCCATTGTGCTGCCGCTATGTTGAGTGATCTGGTATTTAGTAGAGCCAGAGGGAATTTCGCGTCCGGGTCCATACCGGCGGCAAAGGCACGCAAGTACTGTTGTGTTACGGTGAGTAGGTGGTGGTTCTCGAGGCGCCGAAACTCGTCCACCATGTTCTTGTCGATGTTGTCGTCTCTGTGGTAGAATCGGTAGTCCCCGTCATCATTGGTGATGTAAAGGTTGTTGACGTTGGTGCACCGGCTGAGAGCAACGTACATGCCCTCGCCTTCGCAGCTTTGTCTTCTTCTTCTCCTTCTTCTTCTTCCCCTGGTAGTTGAACGCGAACCTATCTCATGATGGATTTTTTGGTAGGCCAATCCCTAGGGGCATCCTGCCACAATCATCATCAGAGGCGCTGTGGACGGGGCACAGACGCGGGACATCCCCCCGAGCAAGAGATGCTTCGCATCTAAAAAGAATGATTAAGAAGGCTAATAACGTGAAATAAAGAGCATAGAAAACTAATGCCGGATCCGGACGTGGGCCGAGGCCTACATGAGCAATTTTAGCAAGCTAGTTACGAAATAGCAATTAAGCGAGCAGCAGAGTTCGTCCCCCAGCAGGCAGCAGGCGACAGAGGTGGTTTTGTTTCTTCAGTGGATGTAGTATTTCTTTTTGAAAAAACCAAGCATCCATAATTTTTTATATATCAGTTATTTCTTTCTTATATTTGCGTTATACTACTGCCTTATACTAGTTTGACCAAGTTGTGACCCCACATCCCAACCATGAGGTAGACATAATTAGAAGGATACGAATGGGGTGGGGCGCATATGGCAGACATTCTCAGATAATGAATAGCAGCCTACCATTGTCGCTGAAGAAGAAAGTGTATGACAGCTGCATCTTACCGGTACTCACCGGTAAGATGCAGAAACTTGGAGGGTGACTAAGACGGTTCAACTTAAATTGACAACGACTCAGCGGGCAATGGAGCGCAAACTGATAGGCGTAACATTAAGGGAAAAGAAGAGAGCGGTGTGGGTCAGGGAACAAACATGTGTTCAGGACATACTAGTAGAGATTAAGAAAAAGAAATGGACGTGGGCAGGGCATATAATGCGAAGGCAAGATAACCGCTGGTCATTAAGGGTAACAGAGTGGATCCCTAGAGAAGGCAAGCGTTGCAGGGGGCGGCAGAAAGTTAGATGGGCAGATGAGATCAAGAAGTTTGCGGGGATAAATCACAGTTGGCACAGGACCGAGGTAATTGGAGAATAATGGGAGAGGCCTTTGCCCTGCAGTAGGCGTAGATGGGCTGATGATGATGATGATATATTTGCTAAATACTCGTTCTTTTTCAATAAACTTGACAAGCATGAACATTGCCACTGGACGTCTAAACGTTTAGATTTGTCTGTATTGCACAGCTGCTGCTTCACTTCGGCTGGGTGGCTGAATCGAGTCCCAGACAGACAGACAGACCGACCGACAGACACACGAAGATATCTGCGTTTAAGTAGCCAAAGAAAGACTATTGTTTTTAAAATTCAATCACTTCTGGGTATATGACAGGCTACAACATGGTGCTGTTGTGTTTACAGAGTAGGCAAAGACCAGACAACACGGAGTCCTTATGCTCTTTTTATTTGCCGCCTAGCAAAGTCGGGGTTAGAAGATCGATATCGGCTTGACCTTTCGTGAAAAAAAATTAACTGTTACGAATGGCGCACCGCACAGTACCGCACAGTCAGTTCGGATAAAAAAGCTGGAGAGAGCGGGGTAGAGGGAAGCAATGCTATTGCAGTGCAAGCAGCAACACTGATGTCTTGGTTAAAATATGAAGATTTAAATATATATCCAGTAAATGCGAATATTACACCATACGTAATTAGCACCAATCTCAGTACGCAATGCACGCTACCTGCTCCACGATCTGGTAGGTTTACTTTGCCTACTTGATCTTTTTTTGCGTACCGTACAACATTGCGTACAACATCTGTTATGTCAACTGTTCTTGCTACTTAGCGGTGACGTCGAGCTTAACCCTGGCCCAACAAAATCTGCCGATTTAGCTGCCATTTTAACCATATTAAAAGAACTGCATGATGGTCAGGCGGCTATTCATGAGCAACTAAATGCACTTAAGGAAGCCCAGGATGCTCATGAAGGCTTATTAGCTAGCTTGACTGACAGGGTGACTAAGTTAGAATCACTAGCCCTCAAAGCTGCAAGTGTCGACGTGAGCGACCGGCTGCGTAGAAATAACCTACTTTTCCTTGGCATTGACGATACGGACAAAGAAACATGGAAGGATTCTGAAGATAAGATTTTGGCATTTTGCAAGGATAAGCTATCCTTCAAAATTTTTTCTAACAGTATTGAACGAGCGCACCGCATTCGATCACCTTCCCCGGAAAAAAAGCGGCCCATAATCGTCACATTCATGAACTTTAAAACAAAAGAAGAAATACTGTCCTGCGGTCCTAAACTAAAAAACACAAATTTTGCAATAAGGGAGGATTTTGCTGCCAGCACTCGCCTTGCTCGTTCTAAACTTCTAAAGCTTATCCGCCCGGCCAAATGCGCATTCAAACTTCGGCTTGATAGGTTGCATGTTGGGAAAAATGCTACTATTACGACGCCATCTCTGACTCCGTACTAGAATGCACCAAATTCCTTTCTAACGGCCCAGAAACCACCGAATCATTGTCTGATGTCCCTAACTGACGCCATTCTCGACGCCTCAAACCACTCTCACCTTCTCGGCATTTGTCCTACATGAACTTCAACATCGCATTTACAAACATACGAAGCCTAATACCTAAGCGTGACCATCTTCTCAGGTTCATAGATGACATCAATGCTGACATCGTTCTTCTTACCGAAACGTGGTTACATGCTGACATTCTCGACCACGAAATCTTTCCGCCAAATCAAAACTTCACCCTGTTTCGCTGTGACCGAATCGGCCGCAGTGGAGGAGGCATTCTCATTGCTATCAAAAACACAATTGCTGCGTCACTCATATGCCACGACGACTCACTTGAACTAACATGGGTACTAATCCATTCCCAGGCAGTAAAAACCATTATCGGCGTATGTTACAGACCACCCGACAGCGACCAGTCTTTTTGCGATCTACTCAGCCAATCCCTAACTCGAATTACAAAACCTTTTGCCGACGCTTCTATCTTCCTATCTGGTGACTTCAATTTCCCGCATATAAATCGGCCTCAGCTCTCAGTTCTCAACAGATCTCCATGCAATGAAGCTAACCAATTAGTCCATTTATCACTCGACTTCAACCTTCATCAAGTCATAACCTGTCGACTAGATGTTTCAACATACTCGACCTGCTCTTAACAACGCACCCCGTTGACGTTTTAAGCGTGACATCGTTGTCGGGCTTAAGTGATCATAGCCTTTTACATATTTCCGTATCTCTGCCTCTAAGAAAGAAACTACCAGTAAAAAAACATAACTGATTACAAAAGAGGGAACTATGAAGCTATAAATGATGAACTATGCAGTTTCTACGAACAATTCAGACTCACATCTAACCCGTACCGTAAACGCGAACTGGGAACTGTATAAAAATGAGCTTCTTAGATTACAAAACAAATACATTCCAATGCTAACCGTGACATCTGATTCATACAACCGGTGGTTTAACCGACACCTCAAATCAATTCTTAACCGAAAAAAGCGTCTTTACCGATCAGCTAATCACAGTAACAAGCCAGCCACTTGGCAAAAATACCACGCGTGCGCTAAACAGTACGTTAAGGCAATAACGGAAGCAAAGAACAAATTTTTTTCATGCGATTTACTGTCAATCCTCAAAACAGATCCTACCAAATTTTGGCGAATACTCTCTCCCAAATCCCGGATTGAGCAACTTCACTAGCTCTAATGGGGAGCCGATAGAAAGCAATCAACGTGCAACAGTTCTTAACTATTTTGCCTCCGTTTTTACATGCAATTCCGGCACCATTACATTACCACGCTCCTTTTCTTCCACCACGTTTCAACCCGGATAGAATATCCAACCTGATCCGTAACCTTAAGCTATCATCATCATCAGGCTGCGACCACATTAACAGCAAGATTCTAAAAAACACTGAGTATTATTCCAGCCTGATTCTACATCTAATATTCACCCAGTTATTGCACTCAGGTTGCGTTCCGGACGATTGGAAGGTTGCTCAGATAGTACAAATATTTAAATCCGGTATTCGCTCACTAATTACAAACTACCGCAATATTTCCCTAAGCAGTATACCTTCCAAACTACTCGAACACATAATCACCTCTAGCTAATGACCTACGTAGAATCAATTACATGTTTTTATCCGCACCAATCTGGCTTTCGTAAACGGTTCTCATGCCATA
Organism: Haemaphysalis longicornis; assembly: GCF_048455015.1. NCBI lineage: Eukaryota > Metazoa > Arthropoda > Arachnida > Ixodida > Ixodidae > Haemaphysalis > Haemaphysalis longicornis. Next base: position 82,951,090 of record NW_027526203.1, on the reverse strand, counting down.
CCCAGCTCGCCGAATTCATACATGACATACTACAGGAAATGGACAATAACCGTCAAGTAGACGAAATTTTCTTGGAATTTTCTAAAGCAATCGATCGTGTCAGCCACAACCACCTACTTGCTAAGCTATCACCACTAAACATCCCTTCTAACCTGATATCATGGATCGAACACTTCCTAAAAGGGTGTACGCAATTCACTTCGGCTAATGAGCACAAGTCTTGTCTAACCAGCGTATCGTCCGGTGTCCCTCAGGGTGAGAGCCTATCGCCTCTGCTCTTATTAATATACATAAATGACCTGCCTACTAACATTACAGCAAACCTAAGGCTCTTTGCAGATGACTGTGTATTGTACCAAACCATTTACGCCGCCGATGATCATTCTAACCTGCAAGCAAACTTAGACAGCATTTCATTATGGTGTACAAAATGGCACATGCCACTAAACCTAACAAAATGCAAATCACTCTCATTTTCTCCTGTAAATTCCCCCGATGTTCATTCGCTCTTGTACCTTTCTGAATAAATTTGAATTTGAACATGCCATATCTCAATACACCTATAACGTCAACAATAGACCGATCAGCTCAGTCCTATCATATAAATACCCAGGAGTTCACATGACGTCATCGCTTTCTTGGTCAACGCATATCGACACCATTTGCTCGGAAGCCTCGCGTACTCTCGGATATCTTCGCCGTGACCTTAAATTTGCTTCTCAAGAAATAAAAAGGCTAGCCTAGTGTCACTAGATAAGGTTACAGAGTATCGGCACTCTTTTCTCCTATTGTTCTGTGCCGCCGCCGTGATCATTGGTCAGTTCGCATCACGTGACATTTGTTTACACTGCGACGGTTCATGGGCACCGCCATTTTGTTGCTTATGCGTTTTATGTCGGTCAACTGTGGTATTCTCAGCTTGTCAGCCCTGCTCTGCGGCTGCGCACGACTGCCGTCGTTCCGAACGTGATTCAAAGATAACGCGCTTCGCAGCATTTCGGCTGCAGAAGTGTGTCCGAAGATGCGGTGTTGCGGCGTCTTTGGCAGGGTTGTTTACAAATGACCTCGTCAAAGTGAGCGGCGAGGCCGCAGAAGTGGCCGTCTGGCAACACTGATAAGCACCAAAATGGCCGCCGTTGCTCACTTGCGTGCCTCAGTGACGGTACTCTGTAGCTTATCTAGTGACACTAGGCTAGCCTATCTAACATTCGTAAGGCCGAAACTGGAATATGCATCGGCCATCTAGCATCTATCACAAGCATACCTAACTGTACCACTTGAATCCATTCAAAAACGCGCTGCACGCTTTATCCCCTCGCAATATTCAAGTCATGTCAGCGTAACTGCCCTTAAACTATATCTTTCCCTTCCTACCCTTGAATCACGCCGCGTTATTGCTCGCCTATGCCTCTTTCATAAATTCCTTTATCGGCCAGAATCAAGACACGCGCTTCTAAGTCCACCTCACAGAATATCACCCGGCTTAAATCACACTTGCCCATTGCCCATTAGCTCCGATAACAGACAGGACGTCAGCATTTGTTTCGTCATTTTTTCCTGACGCTATTATTCTATGGAACGTTTTACCCGCCGACTTCGCCACATGCACCAATAACAAACAATTTACAGATAAGCTTGAAAAGACATTCGCACGATGCATTAACGATGTAATTCTACTGTTCTGGCTTGATATTTCTTTTTATGCTTCAACTGCTTTTCGTATTTTGAATTCTGTTCGCTGACTTCACTGTTACCTTTGTACATTTTTGTGTAATTTTTAATTAAGGTATTCTTTGTCTTGTATTTTGCGGCTTTCTTGTTCACCTTTTTGTTTTCTTTGTTTTCGTTCGTTCAATAGTACTCCTGCAAACCCTGTTATCCCCCCCTTATATAATGCCTCCGGGCCCTTAAGGGTATAAAATGATAAAATAAAATGAAATGAAAATAAAATGAAATTCTATACAATTTTGTTTTTATAAAAAATTTATTTTTATAAAATGAAATGAAATTGAATGTGTTGCAGAAGGCGCCCAGGTCTATTCTCGCCGAAGTTTCCTGGAAAGAGAGGAAAAAGACGTACATTGCACTGGTGTCAACTCGGGTGGGATACAATGGCAGCAACTACTACAAGGGCAGAACTAAAATGAAGCAAAGTTCTTCTGTTACTTGCAGCTGTTTGCTCTATGCATCGCATGCCACGCCAAACCCTAGTTTCTACAGATTTGGCCTCGAGAGGACTTCACACGGCATTACCACCACTTGTGTGGCCATGCCACTCCTTTCTTTGTCCCGGGTGAAAAGGGCAGGCTTTCCTACGTCGAGACGGACACACGAGGCACAACATTACTGCGCACATATCAGCCTGCGTGTACTACTGTCATTAAACCCAAGCATCTGCAATGATACACCCTCGCAGTGTCAAATCTAAAAAATATATTAACTTCGGGGGTTTCACACGCCGAAGCTATAAAACATCTGCGTTATGACTTATGAGGGGCACTGTAGTGCAGGGCTACAGACGTAGACCTCCCGGGGGTCTTCGACATGTACTGGATTATTGACACACGAACGTGTTCGTTTTTACCCTAGATCATGAAAAAATGGTCAGGATTGAACCCGCGCCCCTGGGCTGAGCAACACGACCCCAACCCTTACGATTTCAGCTCAGTGTACTTCACTTGTTCATCCACACTACTAGCGTTCACGATAAGGGCTAGGCGCCAATCCGATTACTGAGCAGTCATTAATCAATTAATTGATCGGTTAATCGGTTGGGGTAAGTGGAAGAAAAAAGAATAAACCCACATTCCGGTATCTGCTTCCTTATTCTAACGGTGTGCAGGGGGATTTAATACACTATCGTGTGGTGTTGATGTCACTGGTTGGCATATTTAAACGGAATATTTCTCGCAGGAGCGAGCCCGACATCTCTTCTCGCCATTGTCACTACAATCTGGCGGTTCTAACCATGGTATATGAATGCGCTGTTGCAATGCAAGTCTTGCTATCTGGGTTACTGGGCTTGTGGAAGTAGAATCGAATAACCGGTTAAACAATTTAATTGCGGGAGGTGCATTATTCAATTAATCAGTAGGTTATGGATCGATCGCCCGCCCCCAATTACGAGATATACTATTACTATAACTGCTCTGTGCATGAACAGAAGCACATTGCAAGAAGGACAAGCATTGCACCTTTTCCTCTCCCCACAACAGTATTTGACCTTCCGCTCAAATAACGTCTACTACAACCCATCTTGAAGGATTGGCAATGATTGGTGTCTTACACTGTCAACAAGCACATTTTCTGGCTTGCCTTCACCCCGCTTGAGTCCTTCTCTTACGCTAGGTCTACCGAACTCAGTTCCTCCAAAAGGCGAGAGTGGTTTCAACTTACACCTTTAGGTTTCCTTCCTTGTAGGTAAGACATTTTGGAGGGGCACGCGATGGACGCCCCGACGACCTCCGAGGCGGGCTGCCTTCGCCTACCGCTGGAATGAGAAGATGCAAGAGGCATCAAAGGGAAGCACTTACCTTGCAATTCACCACTGTCACTTTGTTTCAGCTAAGCGAGCCTTGATTCAAATGGGGGTTCTTTCGTCTTTCGATTGAAATAGTCAGAGCGCACAGCATGGAAATGACAGCCTTCATGGGTATGTCCATTTGCGTGCTTGCACAGCCGTGAGTCTAGACGACAAAACGCTTTCCCCCTGTGAGGCAATAAACGGCGCCTGCACCAGTTTTTTCGTTCATTCCCATTCCACTACGTGACACAGGACTGTTCCTCAGCACTGTCGGACTCAAGGTGGGGATGCTCAGTTTACTTTCCAAATTGATGAAAAGTGGAACCACTTGAAGTGCGAAGCTGACATTTTTCAGTACATTTCAAGCGAGAACAGTAGTGGATTCTGTGGAGATGACGTTACGCAGAAAAGGCTCTTTCGGGGAGCGTTAGCGCGGGCAAAGTGGCACCAGCCATTCTAGTTGCGCTTTCGTAATGATTTTTTGATACACAACAGCTTGTCTAACAACGTGGTCTATGCAGCATGCGCAGAGAGAAGTGCAAGAACCCGTCAATAATAACAAGCGCTCACACGAAGAGGGGCCGGCAGCCACGGGTTCTGCCAGGGGCAAGCGACCACGGCGCCGAGTGTGAGAGGGAGAAGGGTCGGCAGGCTGCGGAGGAGCAGGTGCCTTGGAGTTTTCGTTCTTCTTCCTCCCCCGTGACTTATTGGCTTGTGGAGGCTTCTGGTCGTGGCAGAGGTTCCGCCTTGTCTGGAGTGCAGCGTTCCTCTTTGGACGAGGCTTTGTTACGTCGAGAGCAGCCGAGCATTGCTGCAGTTGCATTTCTGTCTCTCCGTCTTCAAGCCCTTCCCCGCCCACTCCCTCGTCCTGCTGTTGGTTGACGCTTTGGCCAGGTTGGATGGCCACATCGGCGTCTCCAGCCATCTGTGCAGAATGGGAGGGGCCACAGAAGATCAGACTAGCCGCGTTTTTTTTTCTTTTTTTTGCTGCGGGGAGAAAGGTATCAGGGTTCTACCAGTCTTACCTTTATCATTGGAAAGTTGCCCTAGCAATGAGCACATGACTCTACACTCCAAGTAGTCCCCGTAGAACGTCTTCATTACAATGCTCCACAAGGTCCTATGGAAGTGACCTAATTTGCGGATTCAACGAATGATGCGTCTGAGCATTCAATTTGAATGAAAAAGGGCATCCTAGTAGGGACACTGCGCAATGCAGAACGTCATTCACACCTTGCGTGTTGTCTCTGCGCACATGCACTTTCGTTAGTCAATTGATACGTTGGGTGGGCTTCATCATTCGCCGAATTGGCACACTCGGTCATTTCGATTGCTAATTCTGGAACGCTGTGGTGAAGACGACATACGGGGACGTTTTAGGGCACTTCACCCACAACCATTCATCAACATCATCAGAGAAAGTTGGCATTCCTGCAGGGCGTATTGGCGTGCAGCGGCATCAGTGAGAACACTAAAGCTTCGTTTTATTATCACCGCCAACTTACATAGTAACAAAACAAAATAAAGGGTAGACACCCCCCTAAAACACTCGCCCACTGAACTCGCCATGCTGGGTGCTTTATAAGTTGAACATGATTAGCTAATGCTCACCGAAATAGTTGAAGGCTCACAGTTGATACTTAGAGTGTTCCAAATAAACAATAAAGTTATTTTGTAGTCAAAAGGTGACCAACAAACGAGTACAGTGCAATAGAGTCTCAATATTAAACAAATCAGGGGAGATTGTTACAAGCAGCTTTATAGAGCTGTCATCTCATGAGGATTTGACAATTTTTAAGTATAATATTTTCAAAGCACTAAATGTTCAGATGAGCTCAAGTTGTCCAGTTTTCCCTGCTTTCATTTCATGAAGAAAAAACAAAGGTCACGGCTATGACACATGTTGCATATTGTTATTGCAAACCAAGATGCCTTGTGAGGACCTACTACGTGCAATCACCGATTCCAACTTCTTCGTTTCTTCCCGAGGATGCCAAGTCGTTATACCCCCTTCTGAAGACTTTCACAAGCTTGCAGACTCGTGTTAGGGTGCAGTAGGCAAGTAAAAAAAAATCCGCCCCCTTCTTAACATTTACTTCCTCCGCGATGGCAGCAACGATAAAACTATTGAGAACATGAACGAAAGGCTTGCTATAATTGAAAAAGACTACGCGAACGTAGCCACATTTAAAGCAGATGTCGACGAAATGCGTTCCATCGCTGTACAAAACTCTGATCAAATCGCTGAACTAGCGTGCAGTATTGACGATTCCAACGATCTAGCCCGACGAAATAACCTTATCTTTTATGGACACAAAGATTCCGAACGCGAAACGTGGGCCCAATCTGAGGATTTAATCATAGATCACTGCAAGGCTACCCTCAATCTGACGCTTAACCCACGCGATATTGAACACGCACACCGACTGGGAACTTTCCAACCTAGCAAACATACGCCCATAATTGTAAAGTTCACACATTTTAAAGATAAGGACTGTATTCTGTCGAACGCAAAAAAACTAAAAATACTACATAAAGCATTTCACAAGATTACTCCCCCAACACCCGTCTGATACACAAACGACTGATTGAATTTTGCAAAGCCCAGTCCCGACCTTATAAGCTCGCATATCGTAAATTAACCATCGATAAGGTGACTTCCATTTTTGACCCGACTGCACAAACGGTGCTCCCCCGTGCACCATAGCTATTCACCGAAGCCCATGTTCAATCTAAAAAAAATCTTTCAGTTATTTATACTAACATTAGGAGCCTATTGCCTAAACCCAATTCCCTGCACAGTCTCATCCAGGCTACTGAATGTAAACTAGTCGTACTAACCGAAACATGGCTGAATTCATTTATCTTTGACTCAGAGTTGCGTCCTATATTTACTGATTTTGATATTTTCCGCTGTGATCACCAAAACAAACAAAGGGTGGGGGGGGGGGGGGTCTTAATCGCTGCTCACCCCACTTTGCAATGCTGCACGGTAGACATTCCTTCTTGCCTTGAAATTATCTTCAACCGCTGCAAAGCTGCCGCTCCACCCATTATAATTGGCGTCTGCTACCGCCCCAGTGACTACGATCCATCTTTTATTGGCAACTTTTATGATGCTCTCCAACTGGCAACTTCAGACTCTGATGGTTCCCCTCTCCCGCTACTCGGAGACTTCAACTTCCCCTGAATAACTTCGTCGAACTTAACGACTACAAAAATAATATTGAAAGTGACTTTGTAGATACTTGCCTAACGTTTAATTTATCCCAAATGATAACATTCCCTTCGCGAACAACCCATAATTCAACAAGCCTGCTAGATTTACTCCTTACGTCCGAACCTGATAAAATTTCGTCTGTTTCTAATCTAACCAGCCTAAGCGATCATTCAGTCATTCAGGCCAATTTCCAATACAACTTGCCGAACCCCCCAAAAATTAAGAAAAGAATAACCCTATACGGCAAAGCCGATTATGAAAGCATGAATAACGAACTTTCCTCTTTCTGCGATTAGATTCTTATCGATTTTTGGAAATGGTCTCTTGAAGAAAACTGAAACCTCTTTAAAGAGAAAATGCAGCAATTAATAAACACTTATATTCTTACCATCACCATTACAGAGCGTCCTACTTCTCTATGGTACAACGCATTAAAACGCGTTAACAACAAAAAGAAGAGACATTTGCGCTCGGCTAAGGCATCGAATTCCAAGCAAGCATGGGAAAAATATCGTAATACTGAAAAACTTTATGATCCATGATTTCAAATGCTAAGCGAACGTTCTTCTCGTTTACCCTTCCAGACATGATGAGCACTAACCCCAAACAGTTCTGGAAGGCCATTAACCCAACTCATACGAAACCTATCTCGTTAAGCGATCAAGAAAATGTTACAATCCCGGAGTTCTATGTCGCAGAAACACTAAATTCTACATTTTGCTCTGTCTTTACTGATGAACCCGAAGATAAACTTCCTTGTGCTTCCACCCATGATTTCCCTGTTATGCCTACCGTCATCTTCGAACCTCACGGTATCATTAAAGTGATCGAGTCCTTAAAAGTGACTCATCAGCTGGAATTTACTGCATAAATTCTAAAGTCCTGAAAAACACTAAACATTTTTCTGCTGTTATACTGTCTCATATCTTTCAGCAATCACTGTCATCTGGAGTGGTGCCACGAGACTGGAAGGTCGTTAAGATCATTCCAATTCCCAAGAAAGGTCCATCATCCTCACCTTCCAGCTACCGTCCAATATCACTTATATGCATATGCTGTAAACTTATGAAACATATTATCTACTCTCAAACCGTCAAATTTCTTTCATCTGTAAATTTTTTCCACCCCATTCAGCACGGTTTTCAGAAAGGCCTCTCATGTGACACCCAACACGCGCTTTTTATTAATGATACCAGCTCATGTCTTGATCATAATATCCCTGTAAATGCTCTCTTTCTGGACTTCGAAGAAGCTTTTGATAAGGTACCCCATAAACGCCTCTTTCTAAAACTTTCGCGCTTAAACCTTGACCCAGCCGTTTTAAACTGGATCGAAAATTTTCTGTCAAACCGTGAACAGTTCATTTGTGCCAACCAGGCATCATCATCCCGCTGTCAAGTAGTCTCAGGTGTGCCCCAGGGTACGGTCCTCGGTCCCCTCCTGTTCTTAATTTATATAAACGACCTGCCTAATAGCATATCGTCAAGTATCCGTTTATTCACAGATGACTGCGTCATTTACCGCCCAGTTAATGACACTAATGACTCTTGCATTCTCCAAAACGATCTATTAACAATCGAAACATGGTGCAGAAATTGGCTAATGACTCTAAACATTAACAAAACGTCTGTCGTTTCTTTCCATCGTAGGAAACATCACCCGGATCCATACTTTATTTTCGGCTCTAAGTTATCCCCCGTGGACTCCTATAGGTATTTAGGTATAAACATAACACCGGATCTTAATCGGACACCCCGCATAATAAATATCTGTAACGAAGCAAATAAAGTGCTTGGCTACCTCAGACGAAACTTACGCCTTGCCCCTCCTTCTGTAAAACGTTTAGCTTACCTAAATTAGTACGCCCGAAACTCAGATACGCTGGCGCCGTCTGGGACCCGCACCAATGTAATCTATCTAAAATGTTGGAATCTATTATGAATAGGGCAGCAAGGTTTATTTACTCTGATTATTCCCATCACTCAAGTGTCACTAATCTGAAAAACCAAGCCCAACTTAAGAACCTGGAATTGCCACGCAAGGCCACTAATCTAACCCTTTTTCACAAATTCTTTCATTCATTGTCTGACGCATCCAGTATCATGCCCGCACATCGAATCTCTTCTCGTACTACCCACCACAACACCATTTATCCTGCGCATGCCCGCACAACTGCCCACCTTCGCTCGTTTTTTCTTCAAACAGCAAAGGATTGGAATGATCTTCCACCCGACGTCGTGCACCACTCAAGCCCGATTCTGTTCAAAACCCACATCGAAAGGAATTTGTAACACTGCCCACCCCTCATACTGGGGTATTTGCGGTATACGCCTCGAGCTTCGCGATCGCTGCTCCGCCTGCCGCCTCTTTTCCGCGACGTTGACGGGATTTGCGCTGCGTGGCTGATAGGGGCTCGTGCAGTGTTTTGGTTCTGTTTCGCTTCTTTTCGCCTTTCCGCGCCCTAAAAAAACTTGTTATGGTGACGTCTATAGGCAAAGACTACGTTTAGGTCACTTAAAAAGCAGCTGCGTCTTCGTAGAGTACGCGATCACCTGCAAGAGCTACCCGGGGACGCGGTTCTGCGCGCTTCGTCGCCGCTTTTCCGGGTGTCGGCGACGGTAGCAACATATCACCACTGTCACCTTCAAATACGTCAGGCACAAATGAATTGTACTGTCGCCTCGTTTAGACCTGATACTGGCACAATGAGAGGTTGGCTTCATTTTGAAGCGTGGACAACAAACGCGGCTTCATTTCGAATACATACATCGCAGAAAAATGTGTTTCGGGGATGTGATTACCCAATCCCGTAACTAATGCCTGTTATAAGAATATAAACCATGCGAAAATGTTAAGTAAATTCCAAGCCTGTGCGTCGTTAAATATCTGCCCACACACGTCATATATAAAGAACCAAGGGAAGTTAATGAAACCACGGGAAAAAAAATGTTGTGCAAGTGCGGAATTAAGAAACATAATAGCTCTAACAGAAATGAAAAAAAAAACAGCGCAGCGTCTGACATGCTAAAGGCGTTCGTCGAAACTTAAGCCAGGTAGGGTTTACTAGGCCAACTATACGAGAAATGCACTGCTTTTTCGCGAGACATCGGTGGGGGGGAGAGGAGGGGGACGCTGTGTAGAAATGCGGAGCGGAATCAAGCAATGAACGGTTTAGTAATCCCACACACAAATCTCGCGTTCACTTTTCTTTCGTTTTTCTACTTCAACGAAGAGCTGATCGTACGGCGGACACATCTTTGGAAGTATACAGGGTAGGCAGTTCAACAATTAAGCGATGAAAGGTGTCGTTCGAAGAGTGTGGTATGTGATAAGGACCTCTGATTTCAGTTTCTGCTTTATTCTGCAGGCTCCCTGTGCCACGTCACGATATTTCGAAGAAGCATTTAGTCGCGGACGCGGATTATATTCTCCGCCCGTCTCCGCGCTGATCGCAGAGGATATATGTAGCAGATGAATGTTTGCAGGCGCTCATGTACTACACGGCAAGACGACTCTGTCGTGTGCTGATCCCCGAGTATAATTATGCATGTCCATCGTACTTTTGTTGAATATTCCCGAAATTAACACAGACTGGCTTGTAAATGCTGGTGATCAATATCTGAGGTAAAATATTGACAAACGCAACTGGCGTGCTGTCAGGTATGTGTGCTCCGCTGATTATGTAAGCGCACAAAACCGATTTAAATCGTAGTGTATAGCCGTAGCATGAACATCTGAGGAACCGGTGGTTACGGAAACACGGGTAGTAAATTCAGGTCAGTGTAACTACAATTGGCTCCATCATACGCTGGTTCCGCGATGCTGGCCTGTGGCACACACCTGGCGCTTACACAGACCGAATATATCACACTAAGATCGCGTCAGAAACATTTATACTCTAGTAAACACACCCCATTTGCGAACAGAGTGACTGCTCCACATGAACATGGATTTTAAACGCCCGCAAACGGTAAATCTCAGTCGTGAACGCGCCGCAAAAGCAGCGGCGGCACTGGGGAGCGGGGCACGGACTCCCGCGGCTGCTTTCGAAACGGGCCGCTAGGGGGATTTCAGTGGCGCCCCTACAGGCCGCGCTCGAGGCGTATAATAAATAAATAAATAAATAAACGTCCCCTCTAGCAGAATTGAGGCAACGTTCGAACTGCCTCAATTTTTCAACAAAACAGACCTGCATGTTGCCTTCCCGGTGCCTTTACATCCAGGAACTTACCAACCAGATTTGTTACATAGAACAGCACTGAACCAATACACAATTGAAGTACAACAGCAAGAACACGAGCGGAACAAAAAATGTCGAAATATTGGCAGTGTATCTGCTCCCTTCGCTGCTAACGTCGTCGAAAGACGATGGTCATCTTTGGGTGTGCCACAGAAGTACCTCAGTTCTGTCCCTCGCCCACCTACCACACTCTTCCCCTCCTGCCTCGCCCATTCCACGATAAACACGGTTGATTTTTGCTGAAGTCAAATCAATGTTCCATCGTTTCACTGCTCGCGCCATCTGCTGGAAACTTTTCTTATTATTGAACTTTGAACACTGCGACTATTTAAATTTGCTGCTCAAGTATTTTAACTTTTGGCCGGAAGGCTGATCTGAGGTACCGTCCCAGACAGACATAATGACTGAAGTTTTTGGGTATAGGCCGCTTGAGAGAAACTATCGTCTTTTAAACCGGTGAACAACTTTCCACTTGCATTTGCGCCACAGACAACTTTGCGATGCCCGAGTACAGTTTACGAAATTCTGATGTTTCGTGCTTTTCGTGAGAGCGTGCTCAATCTGCAGCCACTCACCACATGCTCCGATGGTCCTGAGTGCCGGACTGCCTGCCTGGGTGGAGTCCTCGCCTCGGGTGCGTCCTTCTCGACCCGGACGACTCCCACCTCCACTGGAGACAGGGCTAGCTTCTCTGGTGGCACGGTGTTCCTGCTCATGAACTGGGTGGGGGATGCGCAAGTGGGGGATCGCAACCAGGCCTCTGTCCTCCCTGGGCTGTGTGACGAACGACCTACAGCAGACAGACGAAAAGCATCAACCTACAACATCCCTGCTGTTAAAAAAATGTGTGGCAGGTCACTGCTCAGGCCAGTTCTTTGAGACTGACATCGCCTGCGTACCGTGCCCGAATCTGTCTGTCCTACAATGCGGGTAATGCAACACGCGGGGGTGGGAAGGTCTGGACTGCACCAAGATCAGACGGCTGGGGCGCTGTGAACTGAATGATCACCGGCATGGATAGTGACACACCCACGGCTGGTCAGCGGGGTTGCTCCTCCCCCTAATCCCGATGTCGGCGTATTTCTGCTCGCATGACAACGATGCGGCAGTTTGGTCAGTAAAAATGACTACAATGACGAATGCCGATTTAGTGCATTGAACAATCCCGTGTTGATGACAATGGCATCAATGGTGGTATTTGATCAACGACAACGCTGGCATTGGCACGTCTGCCACCATCATTGCCCTGCGGTTCTACTAAACTCGAATTGTTTTTCCTCTCGTTCCACGTCTTTCTAAGCTTAATAGCCTACTCACCGGCAGCTGCTGGTAACACCGAAGGTTGATCATAGGAGGAATGCAGAGGCTCTTCTAAAAGGAGGTTGCGACGAAGGCCCGAGAGGCAGTTCTTCTTGCGGAGGGTGACTGCACAGAAAAAAAACTTGGAATCTGCTGCTTGCTTGAAGACATTCTCGCAGAATGCAGAACAGAAAAGCACAAGTACTTGTTCATCAAAAAATATAAATAAATCAAGAACAGCACCTGCTGAGCCAAGTTGTCCTAAGCAAGTATAAATGCACTGCACAAGAGCACACACTAAACTTTCTAACATCCTTTTTGGCCGAAAAGGGTGTAAGAATCTTGTCCCATGGCGAACACCTTTAAAAGGTATTTTTGCTAAAAAAGGGTGTAAGGACGAAAAAAGGGTGTTCGTGTGAACACCCTAAAAAAGGGTGTAAGGTCGCTCAACACCCTAAAATAAGGGTGTGGGCAGCGGAGCTACGCTTGACAGTTTGGATGGGCCAAAGCACAGCATGACATACAGACACGTTTAACACGCGCATGCCCCACTTGACCATCAAATGAATTGAGCAAGAAAACCAACAGGTTGCAGGGTGAGTGACAGCGAGTACATACTTACTTGGAAATACATGTGCTCTTTCTGCTTTTATAGGCCGCAGAGGAAAGTCCCCCGATAGATTAGGTGGGCTTGTCGCAAAAAGATATTTTAGTGCTAATTTCGGAATTATGGATATTAATGTGGGCAATACAAATCAGCATGCGGATTGGCAAAAACGTTTCAATTGCGAGGTTGTTATTATGTTCAATGAGTCCCAGAATTTTATTAAATGCCAAACAAATATTCCCTGCCATCTCAGCACTCTTCAAGAAGGTTGTTCATTATCTCAACACCATTTTTCCTAAAAGAGTGTAAAGCTACAAATTAAGGTGGTGAAAACTAAGAAATAAGGTGTAAGGAAACAGGATGTAAGGAAAAGGGTGTAAGAAAAGACCGCTAACTGAGAAAAAGGATGTAAGAGACCTCCAACTTTCGAAGTATGTCATATCCCTTTACACGGGTGGACAGAACATTTCTACAAGGGGACTATGTTTTGTACCTCACGATGTTTCACGCAGTATAAATTGGCATCCCTTTTTACAAGTGCAGCTGTTAAAGCTTGAGCTAGGTTCGGTGGCGTTAGCAAAAAAAGGTAAGAGAAAAAGAACTGCGCCCCTGTAAAGAGTGCATCACCGGAGATAAGATATTATAACAGTGAAGCTGGCTTTGGAGCCTCTTCGAGTGTGATCACAGAAGGCACAAGCTTATGCACACCTCTTAATGTACCATTTCAAAGGTACTAGTCTTTTAAAACGAAAACGTTTATTCCGGGATTCCTGAAGATTTCACTTACGACATAACCGTCATGGAAGTGACGCCAGTACAACGAAGCAAGCGGCCTGTAAATGGTGCACCCCTGCACACAGTGCCTTCTTGCGGGGAAGCAACCTTTACTACTAAAGAGTACGTTATACTTAAGGTTGTTTGTTTTCGGGTTTTATATTTTAACACGAAAGTGTTTTATGCCGATATACACCAAGATTTCCCTGACGTCATATCTGTCACGGAAATGACGCCAGTACTCCTTTGACGAAGCGACGCACCAGAAGGACGTTGCTTGCCAAGCATACCCACAAGACAACCGCCGACCCGCAAATCATGCTCAGCTGCAGATTTCGCTGCTCATTTCACTTTCGTTTTTTACCCACTCCTATGACAGAGGAATCAACCAGTTCTTTGTTTTGTTTTTCATGTCTTCACACCTACATTTTTATACCTCGGTGCCTAAGTGGTTAAGGCATTGTGCTGCTGAGCCCAAGAACGCGGGTTCGATCCCGGCCGTGGCGGCTGCTTTTCAGGCGGAAACAGAAAGTAAAAGCGCCCGTGTGTAGAGACTTCGGCGCACGTTGAAGATACTCAGGCGTTCCAAATTTGTGGTACTCTAAACGCAAAATAATTGGCGCATCTTGCAATGGTGGTGCAGGGCTGGAGAAACTGCATAGCTGCGGGTCGACCTAGCTTGTTTTCCCCTTGGATCCGCTGTCATTGGGGGGACACAGAGGAGCAGCCTTGTAAAATCCCGTTAAAAATGGCCTCACCGCTTAGTAAGAACACCGCAAAGCCCAGCAAATATAGCAAAACTTAGCAACACCGGAACAAACTAGGGCGACACCCCCCCCCCGCCACTGTTCGTTTTCGCAACTGAACAGCTCTTTCACACCGTTTCAACACCCAACAGAAAGCCAAGCGTATTGCAGTCGGTCAACACCCTTTTCGCCACACAACTAATACAACTACAGTTTTTTTTAATTTAAAGGTTCACATTGGTATTTCACGTGCCAAAGCTGAAGCATGGGGTGCACCGTATATGAAAACCAGTGATCATTGCAGACGAACAATTATTTTTTGCATTTGAACATTTCATACGAGTAGACGAAGGTCTGAGGGGATGTCTTGTTCTTTGCAGTGCAATTATACATGCAGGTATGGCAGCCTTATTCAATGAACAGCTGAACACCTTTTCCACACCCCTTCAACACCCTAATAAAAACCAAGGACGTTGAAGTTGATCAACCCCTTTTTTTTACACAAAAAATGTGTAGACCTAGGAAAAGGGTGTTGAGATTCAAGGAAAAGGGTTAATGGGCTCCCAACACCCTTTTTCCACTTATGCTACTTTTTTGGCCAAAAGGGTGCCAAAAAGAACAATCTCTCTTGCACGGGATTTTACCAGAAGACTGGAAAGTTGGTAAAGTGGTTCCACTTTATAAGTCCGGAGACAAGCACTCACCATCCGATTATCGCCCAATATCATTAACTAGTGTTTGCTGTGAAATCATGGAGCATGTCATATATTCTCAGCTAGTCAATTTTCTTGAGTCTTCATCTTTCTTTTCCCCCTCGTAACATGGGTTTAGAAAATTATATTCCTGTGAAACACTACTAATGCTAACTGATGATGTTCATTCTGTTCTTGATCGTGGCTCTGAAGTAGACTGTGTGTACTTGGATTTTTGTAAGGCATTTGATAAAGTTCCGCACAACTTGCTTCTTCTAAAATTAAACATTGACCCGAATGTGCTTACGTGGATTAAATCTTTCTTAACCGATCGCTCACAATTTGTGCATGCCAATGGCTATAACTCTTCTTCGATTCCAGTAACTTCCGGAGTACCCCAAGGATCAGTCCTTGGCCCCTTACTCTTTTTGATTTATATTAATGATTTGCCAAGCAACTTAACCTCAACTGTAAAACTTTTTGCCGACGATTGTGCTGTTTACCGAGAGATTAAAAACGCTAATGACACCGTGTTACTCCAAGCAGATTTGGACGCGATTTTGGACTGGTGCTCCAAATGATTTGATTGATTGATTGTAGGGTTTAACGCGCCGACGCAACGCAGGCGATGAGGCGCGCCGTAGTGGAGGGCTCCGGATTAATTTTGACCACCTGGGGATCTTAACGTGCGCCGAAATCTCGTAGACACGGGCATTTTTGCTTTTCTCCTCCATTAGAAAAGCGGCCGCCGCGGCCGGGAATCGAACCCGCGACCTCAGGCTGGTGCTCCAAATGGAAAATGACACTAAACACTAACAAATGCAAACTAATGCACTTCTCACGTCGTAAAATTACTGACCACGCTTCCTACACTCTTAATGACACGCTATTAGAAACAGTAACATCGTGCAAATACTTCGGTGTCTTACTCACTTCCGATCTTTCTTGGAACAGTCACATCAGCCGCATAATCGCCAATGCTAACCGCATGCTGGGGTATATTAAAAGAAATTTTATATGACGTCACCTTATGTTAAAACTCTTCTGTAGAAGTCTTCTGCGAATTGACATTCGCAGTAAGCTTGAATATGCCGTTCCGATATGGGACCCCGAACTAAAGCACTAAAAAAATGCTATTGAGGCTGTTCAGAATCGCGCAGCTTGATTTATTCTAACTACCATCATATACCTAGTGTAACACTTATGAAGCAGTCTTTATCGTTGACACCCCTGGAATTACGCAGAAAGATTTCGCGCTTAAGCTTGTTCTTTAAAATATATCGCATGAATTCATATCAAAGAAATGCTTTGTTCCCCCCGGCAACCTACGTTTCATCGCGCATGGATCATCGCCACAAAGTGGGCACGCCTTTTTGTCGTAGTGCTTCTTATCATATTTCATTCCAAAGACGTCATCAGAGTGTAACCACCTTCCAGCAGCGGTCGTTGAAACTAACAATTTAGAAGAGTTCAAAAATCGGCTGCGCGCGCACTTTGGAGTACAGGCTGCTGATTAGTTGCCTGCTTTGCACTGTTGTCATTGCGTATATATTTTTAGTTTTTTGCACGGTTGAAGTGCCTGATTGTTGCATTGCTTGTAATCAAAAGTTGTTCCCTTTTTTGTCCTTGAATGGCATTGGATATTACCGCTATCTTTTTTGCGTTTAATTTATGTCTGTAAAGAAACTTGTTGAACATTGTTCTCTGCTAAAAATGTACGCTGTACCACTCCCCTCTCCAATGCCCTTGGGCCATGAGGGTACATGAAATAAATAAATTAGGATGGGCGAATATTCGGTGTTGTCGAATATTTGATCGAATAGCTCTCTATTCGTTATTCGCTTCGATCCGAATGCAGGTATTCGTTGTTTTCGAATTATTCCGTGCTCCCGAATAGGCAGCTAAAAGCCAAGCTTTTCGGTCAAGCTTTCCGAGATGTTATCCCAGGCTTGGCTCAATACCCACCAACGCGGACATTTCTATTATCAGTGCCGGCACTGGCGAGTTGTTGCCTTGCCTAGAGGTTCGACGAAGCTCTCGGCCGCCAGCACACGTTAAAAAAAAGAAAAGCGGCACTGAAATTACACTTCTCCAACATACCGGCACCAAGCCGGCAAACTTGTACTGCCGCACTGAGCGAGCCTATTCAAAATGGCGGCCTGCCACTTGCGCTTTGGTTGGCTACGGCCGCGGATACTAGTGGCTACAATACTTTTTTTTAGTAGAGCTTCTAGGCGGCGCTAACCTCTGGAGCCAACTGCGTGTAACTTTCCCATTTTGGCAAGCACTTGTTGCTTTGGAATATAAATCCTCCAACGTAAGTCAATCCATCACTTTTGTATTTTGTATTTTTTTTCAGTATCTATTATTTTATTTTATTTACATAATACTGCAGGCCCAGTGAAGGGCCCAAGCAGGAGGGACATAATTACAAAGCTCGTAATATGGACAACAGGAGATCAAGAACATGAAAAGCGCGAAGATTAAGGACATAACTCAAATAATGAATAAGAAAGAAATTTCACACTTTAACAATACAGGTCAAGATACAATATGGTCAATTGAGTCTATGCTATTTACGAATGATGCTGGTAATTGATTCCATTCGGTTACAGTGCGCGGGAAAAAGGAGAATTTGAAGATGTTAGTTCTAGCATTGAAGGGCGTTAGGGAGTCGGCATACCGCTGTCGTGTTCTGCGAGCGGTGAGTGGTTGGATATATTGTTCTGGTCTCATTGACAATTTATTATTCTTGAGAAGGTAAAGAAATTTTAATCTTTGAATTTTGCGTCTGAATTCTAAGGTTGGGATGTTATGGTCTCTCTTGAGTTGGGTTGGTGAATTGCTCGAGCGGTATTTAGAGTAAACGAACTGAACCGCTTTACGCTGAATCATCTCAAGTGCATGAATGTTAGTTTTTGTGTAATGGTCCCAGATTATGCATGCATACTCCAATTTATGTCTTACAATAGATGTATAGGCTAGCATTCTAACACTTGCAGGAGCATGTTTGAGCTTATGTCTTAAAAGACTCAGTTGACGAAAAGATGATGCACAGATGTTTGAAATGTGTTTGTTCCAACTTAAGGTGTTTGTTATGGTAAGACCCAGGTACTTATATTCAGTAACTTCGTTCGAAGGTTGTCCTGCAAGGTTGTAAGAGAAGGATAGAGAATTTTTCTTATTGGTTATTTTCATAAATACTGATTTGTCGGCATTTAGGTTCATATTCCACTTAGTACACCAGTCGTATATGTTACAAAGATTGGAATTCAATGCTGATTGGTCTTCGCGGCATGTTATTTCATTGAATAATACACAATCATCTGCAAACAGCCTTATTTGAACAGGGCCAGTAATTACATCCACAATGTCGTTGACATATATGAGAAACAACAAAGGACATAAGACACTTCCCTGCGGAACGCCAGATGACACGGGGAGGGATTGTGAACAGTCATTATCAATGCGAACGAATTGCTTGCGGTTACTCTGGTACGAAGATATCCAGTTAACTATAACTGCAGGAAGACCAGTTGATTGTAATTTATTGATAAGGTGAACATGAGAAACAACATCAAACGCTTTGGAGAAATCTGAAGACATCTACTTGGACTTTTGTAAATTAAAATGCAGTAAATACCAGAATAAATACGGGAGCTCACCGAGCCTACCGAGCTCACTGCGTGAGCTGCCGCGCATTGGTGTCGACATCAATTTTCTTTTTCTGACGTTTAGGCTTGTCTCCGTATTGATTCACGTGGTGGATACGGCCGCTTATCCTACACAGTCTTTGGTCCTTTGACTTATCTCGCTATCGGCCGTCGCTGCAGTCATTGGAGAAAATGGCGTCGACCGCTCCTGTGTCTGGGCAGCGCGCGTTCACTAACCCCTTATGGAACTTTCTCCTGAAAGTGCCTCCTGGTGGCGAAGCGCAGTGCAATACCTGCGGACTTGTTTTGAAAACCCCTACTGGTACGACTACGACCCTCGTCACGCATTTGAAACGGCATCCGGGCATGCACAAGGTATACACGGAACTACATAAGCTTTATGGCTTGCCGAAAAAAAAAGTGAAGCGAAAGGGCTGTCATCGCAGCCGACCGTGGCCAGTATGTTTAAGCCGCAACTTCAGCCGTCATCTGCAAAAGCACAGGAGATGACGAAGAAGATCGGAGCATTCATCGCCCGCGGCCTGCAACCATACAGCGTGGTCGAGGAACCCAGCTTCATCGGCATGATCCTCTGTGCAATGCCGGAGTGCGTCGTTCCTTCGCGGAAGACCTTTTCGCGAACGGTCGTTCCGAGTTTGTACGAGACCAAGAAAAATGAACTGAAGCAGCGCGTTCGGAACGTGTTTGACAACGATGGTGCCGAGTGCGTCACTCTGACAACAGATGGGTGGACGTCAAGGGCCGGGGACAGCTACGTGTGCGTTACGGCCCACATGATGGATCGCGACTTCAGACAGCACGCGTACGCCCTCGTCTGCAAGCCGATGCCACAGGAGCACACTGGAGAAAACATAGCTCAGTTTCTGCGAGACGTAATCGACGATTGGGGCCTGCCCGACCACATCCCGATTTTTGTCCTCACTGACAACGGCAGGAACTTTGTTTCAGCGGTCGCCAAGTGCAACTAGTCGGGACTTCTCTGTTTTGCGCACACCCTGCAGCTGTGCATCAGTGACGCCAAAAGGGAAGTGGTCAGTTTTTCCCAGCTTTGTGCCAAGGCGCAATCAATTGTAGGTCGCTACAAAAGAAGCGCGCGTGCACGTGCACGGCTTATGGACATCCAAAAGGACATGTGCATGGCCTAGCACGAAGTGATTCAAGACGTCCCCACACGCTGGAACAGCGAGTATGCCATGATGGAGAGACTCGTCGAACTCCGTGCCCCGATATCACTCGAACTTTGCGAGTCTGATGTGGACAACTTGAGCTCGAGAGAGTGGAAATTAATTGCTGCAGCAGTGAAGGTGCTGCAGCCCCTGGACCAAGCAACGACCGAGCTGTGCGCAGACCGCTACCCTACACTTTCACAAGTGATTCCTCTTGTCCATTGCACAGAAGTGGTGCTGCGTGAGCATGTCCATGAAGGTGAGGAGGCAGCATCATTTGCAAGGAGCCTTCTACGCAGCATTGCAACGAGGTTTCCCGGTGTAAAAATGGCACTTGTTCCAGCAAATGCCATGCTAGTTGACCCTCGCTACAAAGACATTTGCTACACCGAAGAGAGCCAAAAAAAGTGGGCAAAAGCCACACTTGTAGCTGCAGCAGCTGAGCTCGTGCCAGAAGATTGTGCCCAGACATCTCCTTGCCCAGACATGGAGAAGCCTCCAGCTAACACTCTGTGGGCAGCTTTTTCTTCGCTAAGCTCTAATGTAGTGCAGCAGAGTGCGAACGACAGTGTTTCTCGCCAAGTGGCAGACTACTTGGGCACCCCTGTGCTACCGCGGTCTGAAGACCCTCTGGGGTGGTGGAAGAGCCATGGCAGCCGGCTGTACCCAGCGCTGGCCAGGGTGGCACAAAAGTATCTCTCGATTCCTGCCACACAGGCGAGGAGTGAGAGGCTCTTTTAAACGGCAGGAAATGTCAGCAGCCGGCGGGAACTGCTGCTCCCAGAGCATGTGGAGCAACTGGTATTTCTCCACGAAAACTTGTGAATGAGCAGCCGGCGGAAACTGCTGTACCTAGAGCATGTGGCGCAACAGGCATTCCTTCAGGAAAACTTGTGATTTTGCAATAAATGTTCAACTGGTAATAGTTTTACGCAATGCTGTGCCTACGCGAGTTCTAATTATTAGTAAAAATTGTGTACATTAGTCGGTTCACAAGTTGCTTTTTTTGTGATTTGCGATGTGTACTATTCGAACTATTCGATTCGAAATTATTCGACCAAATCACTATTCGCTTCGAATTCGCTTCGAACCTCAAATTCACTATTCGCCCATCCCCAAAAATAAAAATAAAAGTGTGCAGCTAGCCGACTTGTGACGGCTTGTGATGCTACAACAGGTCAATTCTTCTTGGGCAGTTGTGTGGAAGTGTGTTTGTTGATACGTCAGCACACTGTAAAATAGCAGGCTATCCATATGTGCAAACATCAGCACAAAAATGATAGCAGAGGACCACGTTGTGTGCACACGCTTGTTTTTTTTACTTAGCCATTTCAGATAACGATGCAAAGTCGTTGACAGACTTCACAGTTTCATTTCCTTTCGATTCATTTATTGTACCTGCATGGCCCTAAGGTGTTAGAGTTGGAGTGAAATGAAATACAGAACATTTACACACCAATGGTTATAGAAAATAGGAAGTTAGACAAAAGGTGCGCATTAACAAAGCATTTCTAATAGCAGTTCCAAATGCAGAAGGATCGGTTACGCTAGCGGCAATTGAGGCCGGCAGGTGCTTCCATTCATTAGGAATTTTTGCAATAAATGAATGTAAATACAGGTTTATGCGACAATGTAGAACGCTCAATTTATGGAGATGATAAGTGCGGGTTGTAGTAATAAATTTTGTGCACTAGTGCTAAAAGAAGTGATTTTCTACGGTGTGAGTGGAGAGCAATGTTAAATTTCACCTAGCCGATTTAATGTTACGCTTGGTGCCCAAGAATAGGAAGAATAAAACGTGCACGGCGATTTTGTATGTATTTTATTGCATTTGTTAGATAGCCTGTACCAGGGTTCCAGACTCAAAAGCCATTTCCAAGCTTTGTGCGTAGTAGCATTTTGTAAAGAAGTAGCTTTAAGTTAACAAGCCATGACGGTCAAGCAACACTAAAAGCAGCCGTTCTCCAATGGGGGTATGCGGACGACAAATGATTTTTAGGCTGTTTTAGGGTATTTGCGAAGCGTAATAAAAAAAGAAAATGCTGCTGTATTTTTTTCCCCAAGCCATAGCCACGATGCACAAAAAGTTGCCTTTCTCGGGCGATATGCTCACTCTGACTCAACTGCTCAAGATGACGCATAAAGTTGGCTAGCCCGGTCAACAGCAAAGCTCTGCAAAAAGTCAGACACCCGGCCTAGAGACCAGTTAGCTATATCGGACGCTGGGAACATAAGCCAACAGACTACACACAAAGCACATCGCTAGCTTTGCCACACTACACTTCATCCGTGCACCATTTTCATCACATGTTCACCACACTTCCAGCCAAAATATTCTCGCGAACCATAAATGGGTTTATTTATTTATGGTTTGTTTCTACTGCCCGGCCGCACCCGCCTCTGTTATCTGAGTCCCAAGCGAAGCTCGTGTTCCATTCTTTATTTTTATGCCGCGCGGGCTATCTCATTCACATTAAGAGACTGTTTCGTCTTAACGTCACTAGCCTAGAATGGTCGTGTTTGATCTACAATGTACAGGATGTAAATCGACGGTTCGAGGAACACGCGCGACCAAAGATAAATTCCCGCAGAGCAGCCGCCGTGGCATTGAAATTCCCGACGCTCGCTTGCGCACGTCACTTTATTGACTGCTGCTTCGCCGCCTTTGTATTCTTTTAGTTGTTAGGGGAGCACAAGTTCGCTCCAATAAACTTGTTTTTCTTGAAGACAACTGCGTCGTCTTTTGCTTCGTGACAATATGTTTTAAAAACCTAGTGACACACTAGGTTGACAACATGTAGGCCACGTTTCAAGTATTTGGGGCATAGTGCGACGTCACGGTGGTGGAGGGTGTGGTGGCCTTGGATGACGCATAGTTTTCTCTTTTGCCTCCTATTAGAAGTGAACCTAACCTCCAGGAGCGACATCCTGGACTTAACGGTTGAAGCGGTGCAATGCGGCTGCTACACAGATGTCGACAAACGCAGCTTTTTTCGCCACCAGCTGGCCGATTCATGTTGACGTGTGGTGCATGGGCTACCGTTTAAACCCGCCGAATTATCGGTTAAATCTGCCATCCGGTGGATTAATTGACACCGCCCGATTCCTCTCGATGAGTGCCATGTAACAAGCCTACACTCAAGTCGGTGAGTGGACCACGTGAAATTTTACGACGAGTTGAAATTCTGAAGCGAGGATTGCCACGCCAAGTATAGAAGCCACGAGCGGCCATAGCAGCCACCGGTGCGTGCTCCGGAGCCCACCGTGGTCGATCGCCACGTGCTTGCTCACCTGCCTCCCATCACCCCTAAGTAACGCTTTCACGCTGCAGCGATGGAGGTCGTTGTAGACGGCGAAGAGATCACCCCCGAGGAACTCGCAAGCAAGGAATGGGCCGACATTCGGCGCAAGCAACGAGCCTTGACCCTGAAGAGGACCGCAACCACCGGAAATGCCAACACGTCGCCCGAACTGCTCTCCCCGAATACCCGCAATAGCCGGCCGCTACGTCGTCGAGGTCCACCGATGGAGCGCTTGCCGGAGACCGACATCAAAACCGTCCTACGACCACGAGGAGGGCTCGATCTATCGCCAATAACATTTCTAAATCGTTACCAGTCCCCCTGAGTCCAGAAGACCAAGTTCGGGTGCACCAAAACTCCAACTATATTCTGATCAGTACCCCCGACCATATGCGAGCCTGCAATTTCGCAAGCATCAATTCCCTTGTTCTCAACAAGCAGTACGAAATCTCTACGCATGTTTTGGCCCCCGCCAACACGGTGCTCGGAATTATTTTCAAAATTCCCGAACACGATCCTCCCGAAGAAATAACTCGGAACGTGGTAGACTTCAACCCAGACCTTCCCATCCTATCGGTCGAACGACTCGGAAGCACAGACGCCGCTCAAATCTTATTCGACGGCTACACCACGTACCACTGCACACTATTCCGGCACAAAACAGAAGCTTGCACGCAGTGCTGGAAGCGAGGCCACAGACCTGACACCTGCCCGAACCCAACGACCAGGTGCCTCAAGTGTACGTCATTCCGTTAGACTGCAAAATGATTTACGTAGGGCAAACGGGGAGGTGTATCAATGATCGACTACGCGAACATGCCAACAATGTAAAAAATGCCAACTCAGGCCATTTGGCCATCCACTGTCGCGATTGCAAATGTACCCCCCTGTTTGATAAGTGTTGTATTATAGCGAGGAATGGGAACCAAACGACCCGTGAGATCATTGAGGCCAATGAAATTGCACGTGCAGGGGACTGCTGTGTAAGCACTCCCTTTCTCGCACTTACAGAAAAGGAAATGCGCTTCTTTGGGCAAGACAACGGTTTATCGTGAAACCGCAATCGCAGTGGCATGTGCCCTATGATTGTGGTAATGCACAGTGTGGAGGAGGTGTTTGTTCCTTGTTTTTGAATGAGTGTGTATGAGAGAGAGTGAGCAGTATAAATTTGTGACTTCTTCTTAATAAAGTTTGTTGAAAGTGCGCCCTGTCTTGTGTCGTCTCTCTCCAGTCTTCGTTACTTTTGTGCGCAATTGAAGTACAGTGCGGCATCACCAACCCCAGTGAGGGACACCCGTGCAAGCTTAAGTGCATTGTGTGCGGAGGAGCCCACCTCAAGGGGTCCGCAGAGTGACCGCAGCGCTTCAAGCCACGTCGCCCCCTGCCGCACCCAGAAAAAACAAAGGACAGGAAAGAAAAAGAAGACGCCCCGCTAATGCTCGAAGCCAGCAAGATTTGCCCGCCCTGCCAGGCCGCAAACCCCCCCGGACATAGTCCCCGGAAATGGGAAGAGCCCCGTCGAGGTCGCTGTCCAAACACAAGGAAAGATCTCCATCGGCCGCCCGCTCCAAACCCAACTCCAAAAGGTGGGCCGACCCTCCGTCGACACCACAGAAGGCGGCGGAAAACTAAAGGTCAGTAAGCTTCGATGGCGGGGCCTCCCACCCTGGCACCTCCCCCTAGCCGCCGCTAAACTTCCATAAACAGATAATAGATGAGCTAACCAACATCAGAGCGGAAATGCGCACTCTTATGAAAGAAAATAATCACCGCAAACAAGAACTCCTTAGGGTCCGCCGCCAAAATGCAGCAATCTCGCAGCCAAATTGCCCCGATCAAGAACCTGCCTCCCCTGCACCCCAAAAAACGAGATTCCGGCAGCCCCCGTACATATCCCCAACTCAGTAAAAGAGTCCCCGCAGCCACAGGAACTTGACCGTAAAATAATCGCTCTCGGGAGAAGCAACGCAGAACTGCACGAGCACATTACCACCATGCAGAATAGCATAGAATCATTCCGATCCGAAGTGAACTGGTACAGATCGGAACTACACAGCTTCATGCAAGATATAATGAACAGGTTCGGCATGGCTCCCAATCTGATGCCCCAACCCGAAACACACAATGGCACGCAGTAACAATAAAAACAATCCTATCAAGATCTGGCAGTGGAATTGCCGAGAGTACAAACGCAAAAAGCATAATTTACACATGTACCTACAATTCCTAGACTCCCTCCCAGAAATTATTGCATTACAGGAGACAAACGCCGTTGTCAAATTGCCCTGTTACAGGGCCTTCCAAAGTGCGACGGACATGAAAACGGCGGTCATCGTAGAGAGGCATATACCGGCTTATACGAGTCAATTCGACAGCGTTTCCATCTCCCACGACCTAATTACTGTCCTCCCACGCAAAAGGGGAGCGGAAATACTTAATATTCTAAATGTCTGTAGCACCCCTAAATCTAAGACAGACAGGTTCAACCACCCATTCTCGCTAACGAGGAAGGAGGTGGGCCCACACGCACTGCTCATGGTTGGAGATTTTAATGCTCCTCACACGGCCTGGGGATACTCAACCCGTGAGCCAAAGGGACGAGACCTCTGGGAACGAATACAGACACTTCATTTTACGTTGGAGAATGGCATTCACACTCCTACACGAATCAAAAACAGAGCACAACGCGACACCACCCTGGATCTCACCCTCTTACTGCACACAAACAGGGTGGCATAGGGAGTCACCAAACAAACACTGAGCAGCGACCACCTCATAGTCGAGATAGTGATTATACCCGAACACAAAATCACTCACGCTCTCAGACAAAAAACTATGACTTACTGGGACTAGTTCAGAATGATCCGAGAATTCAACCGCAACCATGCGGATGAGTGCGCAATCCCGGAATACATTAGGGACATAAACGAATGGACACAATAGCTACATGCCGACATTCAAGCAGTCACCAAGGGCCTAGGTCCCCACATCCCTTCCGATATCGTACACTCCCGTCTCAATCACCTTTGGGAGGCGTAACAAGGAATCCAAAAACGATGGCGCAGAAATAAGAGAAATTGCAAACTGCGGCTAAAACTGTCCCGACTGCAGACGGAGATTGATGCTCACGTGTTCACTCTCTCGCACTCCCAATGGGACCAGATCTGCGACCAGATGCAAGGCAACTTTGTAATGAAGAAGGCATGGCAGATACTTAGACACCTCCTCGACCCTGATCAGAACAAGATAGAACAAAGAAACCACATAACCAAAATCATCCACACATATTCAGGCTCTGATGAGGAACTCATAGCCCAAATCAGAGACATGTACCTCCCGATAGGACCCAAGACCGAACTACCCCAGTACAGGGGTCACCCCAAAAGTGAAATGGACAGGGACATAACTGAAGCCGAGGTCCGATTGGTGATTCGCAAACTTAGGTCCCATTCAGACCCAGGTCCTGACCCCATTTCAAACCGGGCGCTACGAAACTTGGACGATTTCTCAATCACCGCAATCACTGCTTTTCTCAACACATGCTGGAGAACGGGACGAATTCCGGAATCGAGGAAGCATGCCAAACTTATTCTAATCCCAAAGCCAAGCAAACAACACATAATCGAACACTTCCGCCCTATTTCCCTCACGTCGTACTTAGCAAAACTCATGGAACATGTAATCCTAGCCCGGCTCACAACACACATGAACGACACGGAACAATTTCCCCGCACAATGATTGGCTTCAGACCTGGCCTCTCAACTTAAGATATACTCATACAGCTATCAGAACATATTATCAAAACACCCACCAGCCTAGACACATCGGTGATACTGGACAAAAGTATTTGACAACATCTCGCACGAGGCCGTAATGTCGGGTCTGGGATCGGTCAATCCGGTTGAGAGAACCTACAATTACATTAGGGACTTTTTGTCAAACCGGACAGCCGCCATACATGTAAATACCTTGTCTCAGACATATTCCCGCTAGGCAGTCGTGGCGCTCTGCAAGGAGCCGTACTGTCACCTTTACTCTTTCACCTTGCAATCATAGACATCCCGAAGAAATTAGCACGGATCCCCCACCTCTCCCACAGCCTCTACGCAGATGATATCACCCTCTGGATGAATCGGGGGAGTGATGGGCACATCGCAAAGAGGCATAGAAGTGGTGGTGGAGGAGGCCAGGAGAGTGGGTTTGGTCTGCTCTCCGGCCACGTCTGAGCTACTTGTCCTTTTCCCGAACCAGAAAAAACGGCTCGAATCCAGCATCAAGCTGCACATTGAAGGTACAGAGATTCCACTGGTCCTGGCCCTCAAAGTCCCAGGGCTGCACAAAAAAATCCACTACACTAAATCACAAATTTCTCCAGACAACTGAACGGACATAAGCCAAACCATTGGTCTGCTCAAGAGGTCACCAATAGAAACTCAGGTTCGACCGAGCAGAACAGGGCTCGCCTAAACCAAGCCTTCGTCGTGAGCAGAATAGTTTACTCGATTCCATACCTTAAACTCACAGCTGCTGGAACCAACAAAATTGATGTCCTCATTAGACGTGCCTACAAGGCAGCACTACGTCTCTTCCCCCCCCCCCCCCCGCTCCCATCCGGGAACATCCACTTAAAAACTGGAAGCGTTATGCCTTCACGGCAAGGCCAGCGAACTAGTTGAAGCTCACCTAATGGGACAATATGAACGCCTCGCTCGCACACCCACCGGAAGACACATTCTCAGCAAACTAGGAATAGGATACCACACACTATATCAGAACAGTTCCCCCTAATATTCACTCCCATATTGTAGCCAAACCACTTCCCCGCAACATGCAAACCACGTACCACTTCGAGCGCAAGAAACAACGAGCCCGCGCCCTGCACAAGAAGTATAAAAATGATCCGCAAGTCGTGTTCGTCGACGCAGCAAAGTACAGACACAAGGAGGCTTTCACCGCAATCGCCTTTCAAAATTACCCCAACACCAGCATTCTCGATTCTATCACAGTCCGGACGCCCATCCCAGAACCGGCGGAAGAGGCAGCAATAGCGCTCAAATTTTTACTCACCCCCACACTCGCAACAATCATTACAGATTCTAAAACTGCTCTCTAAAATTTTGCCGCTGGATGCATATCCCCAGCTGCGCTCAAAACTTTGCTCAGGAACCCACCGCCATTCCCAGTATCTGTACCCCCACGCATTCTGGGCTCGAGGGAAACGAAGCGGCCCATGACCTAGCCCAAGAATTTACTATCCGGGCTGGGCCAAACCGGTATCCTTACCACGGAGCCCGGTCCGCGCGGGACCGTCTGATCGGTTTTCAAGACATTACCACCTACTACCTCCTCTCCAGCCGGACGTATCCTCGGGCGGACAAATCGCTCACATTAGAGCAAAATCACGTCTGGCGCCAACTCCAGACGAGAGTCCTTCCCAATCCGGCCATCATGACCCATGTCCATCCCAGCCTTTAACAACCTAGGCGTGCACCTTATGTGGCGCCCATGCCAACATTACTAAACAGCGCAACAAAAACACGGACTATAGCTGAGGTACACAATACGAGCGCTGACTTCCAACTGATCTTTTATTGAAAAAAACACATATTTATACCCCACACACCTACACACACGTCCAATAAATGCACACAACAAAACAAGCAATTCATCACAGCGGTGCTATGACGCGCCACACACGCTCTAAAAATTCCCATTAGAACACACGCACTTGAAATGATAAAAACCCTCTCAAGCCATGACACACGTGTTTTTTTTCATGTGTTTTTTTTTCAATAAAAGGTCAGTTGGAAGTCAGCGCTCCTATTGTGTACCTCAGCTATAGTCCGTGTTTTTGTTGCGCTGTTTAGTAATGATGGATAACCAACTCGCCCAATACTGCACTTTGCCCATGCCAACCTGGCCCACATCAAGTGGGCATGCCCCCAGGACCCTTTCCCCGAATTTCCTCTGAGGAGAGGTGGGAGGCCTCGCTTCGCAGCCCCGACACGGACCTACAGGTCCGCCTTGTCAAGGGGGCGGAAGAGGTCGCCGGAAGGCACCAGCCCACGGCCACCACGGGACCACCAACCTAAGTCAAGGAGAAGACGTCCGGGAAGGGGCGGGCCTTCAGCCCGTTACCTGACACCACCATTCGCACTTCGATTCCACCCGCCGCGGTGGCTCAGTGGCTAAGGCGTTGCGCTGCTGAGCACGAGGTCGCGGGTTCGATTCCCGGCCGCGGCGGCCGCTTTTCTGATGGAGGCGGAAAGCAAAAACGCCCGTGTGTACGAGATTTCGGCGCACGTTAAAGAACCCCAGGTGGTCAAAATTAATCCGGAGCCCTCCACTACGGCGCGCCTCATCGTCTGCGTTGCGTCGGCGCGTTAAACCCTGCAATCAATCAATCACTTCGATTCTCCTCGAGACACTTCCTCAAAATAAAGTTCAACTCTCTCTGTCTTTCTCTCTCGACAAAGGCACTGGAATCTCCCTTCCGGGGGAGGCAGAAATGTCTAGCCCAATACGTACCTCTCGAAAAGGGGTCTATCTCTGGTTCCGGCTGAAGTTGCCCAATGTAATTCTGCTCCTCCTCAAGCACGATGGACAGGCTGCGGTCGCGGCCGCGGTAGCGGCTGCCTGGTAGGTGCGGGGAGGCCTGCCTGCGCGCAGGAAAGTTCCGTTCGTGTAAGGGAAGCTCAGTAAGTACTGCAGTTTGCAACACTGAAATTTTAAACGTTTGTTTCAAGCAAGTTTGTGAACATACACATATATACAAACCCTTATGTTTATTTTTGTCAGTACCCCCATTTACAGTGGCCGGTACAGCCACAGCATTGTTACTTATGCGTTTTGCTAAGAATTAGGATTTTGCGGGTGCAGTGAAGTAATTCTGGGCCTATGAAAGGCTGTGCAGAACTATGCAAGACTGCAGCCAAGGCAAATGGGGACTGAAAGCTGTGCAGACGGGTGCATGTTTGGTATTCCCCCCATTTATCTTTGGTGTTCGTCTGGAATAGAACCTGTTAGGGTCTCAACCTTCATCGCAGGCGAGTGAGCAAGTGTTACAGAGAACGAGCAAGAGAGAGAAAGAGAGAGAAAGAAGACGGTGTAGAACACTATCACCGAGTGTGCAGTAAAAAAATGGCGCTGCACAGTACGACTTTTGGAAGTAACTTGCTTCTTACTATTCACGATTTAAAATAAAACCACATTTTTCCCGCCATGCACAGGAGAAAAGTTTGTAAAATGGAAGGAACCGGTAACCTACAGATTGTAGCAATTAGTTCCTCACCACGGTATTTCTCAACGGAGTGAGCAAGCCACGAGAAGATATTTAATGTGATAAACAATGCCTCACGGCTCTGTGTATCAACATAAAGCAATTCTGTGGGCCAGTGTTGATGTAGTGAAGGCCATGAGAACCGCAAAGGCGCACAGATGATCGTAGTTTCGCGGGCACATTGATACGAAAAGAGGATCAGGCTTCTTTCGATTAAGAAAATCCTGTTTACGGCAGCCATTACAACAGTATTTGTATGCGTTATGATAGCGCGACTATACCTTTAAATCTCCATTTTAGAATGCACGTAAACTTCCATTTAAAGGCACACAGCATACCAGCTGACTTATTCTTAGTAAGGTAAAATTTGCTAAAACTATGGAGAGATCGTTTTTGCACGTTGCGCAGACTCTGTAACAACAGATATTACGCTCTTGCAGCAACAATTAATCTTTCAGATAGTTATTTGTTTTGGATTGTTTCACAAAATCCCTTGAATTAGTCTGAAATAGAAAAATGCAAAAGGCGACGTGGTACAAGGTGACAATACCGATAGATGCTTGGATTGTTTGACAAAATCTCTTGAATTACGTAGTTGGAAATTCAAAAATGCAAAGGGC
Source organism: Haemaphysalis longicornis (assembly GCF_048455015.1). Taxonomy (NCBI): domain Eukaryota; kingdom Metazoa; phylum Arthropoda; class Arachnida; order Ixodida; family Ixodidae; genus Haemaphysalis; species Haemaphysalis longicornis. Next base: position 82,919,947 of record NW_027526203.1, on the reverse strand, counting down.
ACGTGGTACAAGGTGACAATACAGATAGATGCTTGGATTGTTTGACAAAATCTCTTGAATTACGTAGTTCGAAATTGAAAAACGCAAAGGGCATGTGGTACAAGGTGACAATACAGATAGACGCTTTCGTGCTCTGATTTCAGGGTTGAACACAGAGCTGCTGTCATACTATGTTGCATACATTACATGTTATCTGACCTCATTAATTCATCGAGATGGTTAAAAGTACATGAACTTCCCATAATCTACATTAAAACCTTGCACACCAAAGAATTCCAAAACATGCTGGAAGGTATTGCCATAGGTCAAAACGATACAGAATCGTTTTTTCCTTCTGTCTCGCAGTGTTGGTGTTTGTTGGGACCATTTTGTTGGGATCACGAGACTATATAGGCACTTTTACAGTTACAGCCATGCCATCAGAAGTGAGGGCAGCAAAGCGGCATCCGAATGGGCCAGTTTTTTGCCGAGGCGCCCATTTCGAACGAGGCAAAGGTGCAGTCACGTGGTCCACAGAAAGCACGCCCTACGGCCCCGTGGCAACATGAATACATGGAGCTGTGGCTACACGAACACTTCCGTTTTTGAGGCAAGAGATGGGCGGCATAAAGGAGGCAGAAGCGGAGGGTGCCACTTACTGTTCATCTGAAGGCTCCATGGTCGATTCGTTCAAGAGGCTTTCGGCAGCTGTCAGGCTGACATTGGCACCGGGGGTGAGCAGGCCCTTGACAAGTGCGCTTGCGCGCAGGCCGTTTTCCCGCAGCGCCAATATGTGGTCCAGGTCTTCCTCAAGCAACGCCTTTAACTGGGCAGAATATGTTGAGGGAAACATGATAGGCACACCCTCGGCAAGTCGGGTGGTGGCTAGCATGCTTACACGAGTGCTCCACAGATGCCGGGCTATGCCCTTACAAGGAGGGAGTGCTCTCGGAAGCAAAATAAGGTGCAAAGCGAGACGGGGGAGCGTCTCTCAAATGGATATGATGTTTGCCTAACGTGGTGATGTATGACCACAGACTTCGGTGACGACTCTGGGTTTTTCACCAGATTGGCTCAATCACAATGACACTGGGTCCACAAGTCGCGCATTTCTTTTTCAATGCAGCTGGGGAACGTCCCTATCAGGTCTTTCTTGTCGCTCATATCCGTAGCAGGTAATAGGTGCACCCGTATAAGCATCGCCTCCTGATCCATTGCCCGAACCAATTACAGGACAAAATGTGCCCCTCTGATTGCCGTGACGACACATTGTGCTGCACTGAAAGGTTGATGGTACCAGAATAGACCCCCCCTGGCCAGGTAATAAAAACGACGAGGTTTCCAGATGAGGATGCAGCAATGGCTTGCTGCGGGCAAACAGCAAGCACTCGTCGCAGCCCAGTAGAGGGCCGTGTTAATGCATTAATGAAAGGGACGTGACACGACTGTGCAGTTTGGATTGACACTGTATACATTGCAGAAATATGGATATACGAGGCTATGGAGTTAAAACATTGCAAGGCATCAAAGCTCCAGCAATCTAAAGAAACATAAGAAAGCTTGCAGTACAGTTTCGGGCTTTTCTAAACAAAAGTGACCGCAAACTTAACCGGTAACATTAAGAATTTTTCAAGCCCTACTGGACTGCCGGTAAATTTGTAGTCACACAAGTCAAAGCGCGCACCAGAGGACTAAAAATTAAGCAGATATTTTGCCGGAGTGAGGACCACTTCAAATACACGATGTGTATTTGACGTGGTGCGAACAACGGTGCCGCATCCGGATTTCTACACCAGTAATGTGAACACCTTGCATTGGATGAGCACAACTTCAAACTTTCTATAGTTGGTACCAGATTGATGAGAGCCCATTATGTAAAGTTGTTTTTGCTATTGGAGTGGTAACATTTAGAGCAAAGTTGTGCCTCAGCTATCCCCCCCCACAGGTAACTTTCACCGTTGAACTATCGAATGCGCAATCTTGAATGCACCTGTAGCGCCCTCTGGTTGGCACTCTTAGCCAGCACCTTGGCGCCGGCTATGAAAGACGAGAATAAAGAAACGAGCGACGCGTGCTGGGTGCGCCAGCAGACTTGGCCAATCCCCCAGAGTGGGTACGCGCCATTCTCGTTCCGGATCCAACCAACCAACCAACGGCATGGGCAGTTCGATTCTAAAAGCCTGCCGCGCTGGTACTTTCTCTCTTGCGCTGCGCTGCGACCCCGCGGTACCCGACAGTGGTGACTCCGGACTGAGACATGACCGACCCCAGCAACCTCGCGCCCTCGGGCCCTCTTTTGCCTGACGTTTCCTCGCTGCCGCCGGACGTCGCAGTCATACAGCTCCGTCTGCCCACCTTCGTGCGCAAGAACCCACACGTTTGGTTCGCCCAGGTAGAAGCAGTCTTCGATCTGCACCGCGTCACCTCGGAGACTACTCGGTTTCGCAACTTGCTTTGCAACGTGCCGCCTGAGGTGGCTGATGAAGTGGCAGACGTCATTGGTGCACCTTTGAACGATGCTCCGTACCAGCGGCTCAAGCAGAGTATTCTGGACCGAACCACGGCGTCCGAGAGCACGCGCCTCCGGCACCTGCTCACCCACGAAGAGCTTGGAGATCGCCGCCCTTCCCAGCTGCTCAACACCATGCGACAGCTCGTAGCCGCGAGCAACGTGGACTCGAACGGTGCACTTTTAAAAAAGCTCTTTCTGCAGCGCTTGCCGCAGTCCACTCGCATCGTTTTAGCTGCTGCAGGGGACTTGACCCTCGACCGCGCCGCCGAGCTTGCCGATAGAGTTCACGACGCGACTTCTCCCTCAGTCGCTACCCTCGCTTCGACAGCAGAGTCATCGGCCGTGTCCCGCTTAGAGGCTCGGATCGATCAACTCGCCGCTTTCATTGAAGCGCTTAGGACGTCCTCTGATCACCGATGCGGCTCCTCCCCACGTCCTAGCCGTCGTTCGTCTTCCCCGGGAGGGTCTTGCTCGCGCAGCCCTCGAAGCACGTCTATCTGCTGGTACCATCGCACTTCCCAGCACCACGCCCGTCACTGCACTTCCCCATGCAGCTGGTCGGGAAACGCGACGCGAGATCACTGATGGCGGCATGTGACCTCGCCTTACAACCCGGCCGCCTTTCCCTGGTCACGGATCGCATTTCTGGTTTGCGCTTCCTTGTAGACACGGGTGCTGAGGTCAGTGTACTACCAGCCACCAAGGATGACCGTACTTCTAAGTCACCTGGGCCTACGCTTCGTGCAGCCAACTCTACCTCTATCGCCACGTATGGTCTGCGGTCCCTCACCCTCGACCTTGGTTTGCGGCGTGCCTTCCGGTGGGTCTCCGTAGTAGCCGACGTCAATCAGCCCATCCTCGGCTTCGATTTCTTGTCCCATTTTGACCTAGACGTCAGCATGCGTCACCATCGCCTGATTGACAGCAAGACGCGCCTTTCCATCCTGGGCGTACTGTCTACTGTCGCTCCAACTGGCATCTGCACGCTGCTTCCCTCGTCGCCGTACGCAAGAATCCTCGAAGACTTCCCTGAGGTTACGAGACCCTGCAACTTAAAGCAGCCGCTCAAGCACAGCGTTACCCACCACATCGTCACGCGTGGTCCACCAGTCGCAGCTCGGCAGCGCCGCCTCTTCGGTGAGCGTTTGGCGACTGCTAAACGCGAATTCGAGCACATGCTGGAACTCGGTATTATCCGCCCGTCGTCCAGCAACCACGCGTCTCCACTGCATATGGTTACTAAGAAAAGTGAAAGACGACTATGAAAGACGCCGGCTATGAAAGACGAGAATAAAGAAACGAGCGGCGCGTGCTGGGTGCGCCAGCACGGCACGGGCAGTTCGATTCTAAAAGCCTGCCGCGCTGGTACTTTCTCTCTTGCGCTGCGCTGCGACCCCGCGGTACCCGACACACCCAATGTAGTTCAGCGCAGCGTTGTTAAGCGGCTAAAAGATGTCAATGCATGGGAGTTACAGTGCTATAATCGCATGAAGAGCGGTAGCTAGGATATCATACGTTTTCATTACTTGAAGTAAACCTTAACCACCTAAATCGAGCAGTGGGCCATCAGTGACGCAATTCAGTAAGAATTTGCGCCTTTGATTTCAAAAAGCGTGAAAAAAATGCAGGAAGCCCCAAGAAGCAACTCCGAGAAATAAAAATGTATTATCTGCGGTTTCTCTTTTGTGTTTTATATTTACCCTTGTGCGTGTTACATACATTGTATAATGTTAGCCTTCTCCCCTATCCTCCTATTCCTATGTATTCTTTTCTCCCTATCCTCCCCCTCCCCCCTACACCAGCAGGCGTTCCGGTGTCCGCCCCCTAGGCGAGACAATTTACGCCTGTTGGTGGATCTTCCTTTTCCAATGAACAATAAATATACACATACATACATTTTTAAAGGAGTACTGACACGAAAATTGCAAGTTCAACTTTTATTGCTTTTATCCATGCTTAATGGTCGGGTGAACTCGAAACTTCACTTTAAATACTTCAGCGCGCGATAATTAATTATTGAACGGCCTGAAAATCGTTTGTTTCAAATTCCCATGCTTTCATCCCGAAAAGCGCATATGACAGAATCCCGGCATGACCTCGCCACTTTGTGCAGACTTCAAAACACTGCGGAGTCCGGTGGGGGCGTTGTATCGACCGCGCCGCCGCCGAAGCTGAACGGCTAAGCTGCCTGAAGGTGCTAGGCCTACCATTGCGGCGGAAATTCGATGACCGCTTTCAATAAAAGTCCTGATGGCGCCTGCTATTGCGATTCCGGGCTATATTATCGCTTTCTTTCCCGTGTGTGGAACTTTATTTTTGCCAACAGTGCCTTTCTGGGCAGTGGTTATGCCTGTAGCTCTGTCTACGTGCACGCGTTTGTGAATGCGCCGGCGCCCGCTCGCCGCTCGCGGGACCGCGCGCGTGAAGTGACGTCACAAGTTTTTGACAAGCGCTGCCATGTCACTTCTTTTGACTATCACGGGATGATGTCACGCTGATGTCCATTTGCTGAGTGCCGCTGCGCGCGCTGCTCCGTCGGCGCGATAAATGAGATCCAATTGAAGTATGTTCTTCGTGTCGCAGGCTGCTCATATTTCAGCCAGGGTATTCTGTTGAGTAAAGGAAATGAACTGTGCAATAATATCAACGCCGAAAATTGGTGTCAGTACTCCTTAAGCGATAACATCAAGGAACGCAACATGCGGCACACTTCCTGAACTGCTGCGCATAGCTGGGCGTAATTGCCCTGAATCGGGCGCAGTAAACCGTTGCGCATTCGCTAGTTTAATGGCAGTAGTTGCCTGCGAGGGGACATGATTATCAGAAGCGCTTAACCTCCTCTCTCGTCAGTTCTCAAGTGTCTCTCTTCGCGGTGCCACAGCAGCCCGAGGAGCAGCTTCAGCCTCCGCTCTCGTGTTCGAAGTCAAATTGAGCGCGATGGTATATAGGCTACGGAACGATCGCTTGAGGGCGCTGCACTCTCCTTTCCGCGGGAGTACGCGGGGGTTGCCACCGCTTCGGCACATGCTTTTTAAAGACGATAGCCTTTCTTGGGCTACTTAAACCCAAAAATTTTGGTCTGTCTGAATGTCTGTCTTTCTGTCTGTCTGTGACTCGATTCAGCCAACTGGCCAAAGTAAAACAAGGTCTGCGCAATAGTCTTATATAGTCACAGCTAAATCTACCCGTCTACGTCCGGTGTAATGTTCATACTTGTCAACATTGTTGAAGAATAACAAAACATTACGCAAATATAAGACAACAAATTATTACAGAAGTGATATTTGCAGTGTTCCTTTATAAAAAATCATACATGCTTGATTTTTGCGATATTAAATACTCCATCAACTGTAGAAAAAAATTCACTCCGCCATTGCCTGCTGTCGCCCGCGCCACCATAGCTTCTGGCGCCATTTTAAGAAATCAACCGGCAACAGTTACGAAAGGTTTCACGAGGTAGATTTCACGTTCTGCTTGGAACGCACATGGAGCAACGCGGTTCTATAAACCTTGAAGTAGGGCGCCTCGATTAACGCGCGTCTCCACCGCACGGCCGCGTTGCCATCCAGACACCCGGCCTGGAGCAGTGGAACGCGGTAAATTTGAAATGATTTAAGCAAACCTTTGGCCTCTTCACCTTGGGAGGAGCGCGACGCAAGAGGAACAACATGAGAAGTGAGCGGGAAAGCGAAGGGGGGCATTTACTTGGCAAATGTCGACACCGACTATCGTCTTTTGTCGACATTTGCAACGAAAGGAGAAGATACGCAGCCAATTTTTTCGCTGCGTGCGTGCTGCATTTCTCGCGCTGCGATGAGGTCCGGGTAAAAGTTGCTTTCGACTTATGAAAGCATGCACGTTAGCACGTGCCCACCAAGTTCGGTGTACACGTAGAGTAGCTACTGGGTCCATTTTTGCCGGCGCTTGTCTTGTCGTCTGCTAGAGACGCGTCGTCTGCTACGCGCCAGTCGAACGGCCGAGTGCCCCGGCGGTTTTTCGTGATGAAACGTGCTCTTGGGTGGTCGTCGGCTGCCGTCTTTTTGTCGTCCAGGCAACAGCTGTGTAGCTTGTCAGATCACATTTTTCTTCCCCACCCGTCCTTTTACCACCCGTACTTTCTTCACGTGTTCGCACTTTGAACATTTGGATTTTATGGACTACAGGAACATTGAGGCTTACAAGAAATGGGACATAGATGTGATTGATTCCCGTTAATAAATTATTTCTAACCCTTGAAACGATCAGCTGCCTCATATGAGAGAGACATTAAAGAGCACATGCTATTAAAGGGGTGCGCTTACAAACCCGCATTTCCATTTTGTTTGTCATTGAAGGAATTTTGAGGCAGCCTCCTTCCGAGAGTCATGGTGTAGGCAATGACGTCCCCGCTACCTTCGCAATGCGGTTTACAGCTTTGAATTACTATTAGCAAATGTAGGAAAAATAAAAAATGCACGAACAGCAATCAACTCGCCATATAGGGACGATATCGAATGGCACCAGTTGAACAACTCCCAAGTTCACTTATTATAGCGGGAAACAATCATTGGCAGCCCGCATTCCTTAAGAAAAAGGAGCCAGGGACTCGTAACAATTTCAGAACACTTGTTCGCATTTTCAAAGACGGAAAATGTAAACTGAAAGTGGGGAAGTACAAACAAAATGTGCCACCTACTTGGCCCTTCGAGCCGCAGTAATTCATGCTTGCCGATTTCCTTTTGGTAAGCTTTTCGACGGAATCTGTAGAATTTCACGGGAGGATTCTTATCCTTCGTCTTCTTGCTACTGTTGTGGCAGCCGACCACGACCCTTGGCTTTTAGTTTCACCACCCAGACATCGCGAAACGACTGGATTTGGTGGACGGCTTTTCGGCGGTATCGAATGGAAGCAGACGCCCGCCGGCACGCTCCGTCGCGTCTGACAAGTGCACTTGCAGCTCGGGGTGCCCGCTATCGCACTTCCAGACCCATTTCTGTCCTCCTGCACCACCTGAGGCATCCGGCCCCCCTAATCCCGAATGCGAACAAAGCGGCCGCCGGCCGCACGACCCACTTAACCCAGCACGTACAAAGGGCGGCGGGAACTCCCCTGACTCCCTCAAAAGGAAAAAGACGCCGCTTCGCGATAGAATCAGCGCTGCCCTCACCCGGCAAACTTTAGCTTCGCCTCCCTATATCGAATGGTGCATGTGCTGGACGCATTGCTTAAAGCATCTTTAGAGGAGGGGGGGGAGGTGTTTCCATACCATTGGCAAGTGCAGGCATTCGTTCTTGTCCCACCGGCTGGCAGCCTCCTTGAAATGAGCCACCTGTTCCTGGGCTTCAATCAGGGCCCGCACCAGTTCCTTGTTCTTGTCAAGCACCGAAAGGAACCTCCTCTTGTACTGCGCTGCAGGCATGAAAGCAACTGTTAAGCATAGAGCCCCAGTCAACGTCTGAAAGCGGCACCAACAAGCTAGATGCGCAAGCACAACTGATATGTAAAGGACACTTTTCCCCATACAATCCTCATTCACCTTCATGCCTGAAGAATTTTGTTTGCCATTTATTATCCCCCCCCCCGTTATTGTAGTAATAAATGCACTCAAATGTACCATAGCGAAGAAGTAATGGGGTAATGAGGAATGAAAAAAAATAGCGTAGAGAATGCTTTGCTCATGAAGCCCAAAACTAACAAAATACAGCCAACACGTAAGTAATGCATTCAGATTATTTTAGGCCCGTGACGATCCGAAAACTAAAAAGATCCTACAGCCCGTCGTCTAACGACGGCGAGGGTTGGACGCGAAGCTTTCGCGTGATGGATTCTGTGGCTGGACAATCCCACACTGCAAGTATGTAATAGTCTGAAGGTACGCACCACTTTTTTAGAATACTCACAGCAAAAAAGCAACACCACCCGCCGTGGTAGCTCAGTGGCTAAGGCGTTGCGCTGCTGAGCACGAGATCGCGGGTTCGATTCCCGGCCGCGGCGGCTGCTTTTCTGATGGAGGCGAAAAGCAAAAACGCCCGTGTGTACGAGATTTCGGCGCACGTTAAAGATCCCCAGGTGGTCAAAATTAATTCGGAGCCCTCCACTACGGCGCGCCTCATCGTCTGCGTTGCGTCGGCGCGTTAAACCCTACAATCAATCAATCAAAAAAAGCAACACCCGGGTGCAGAGGTCGGCGGAATCACTCATGAGTCCACTCACTCATACTCATTTCGAATCAAACTTAGTTTGAGTGAGTGCGAGGCTAGTGTGGCTTGGTGAGTTTGAGCTTGAGTGAGTTTGAGCCCGACTGAGTTCGAGTACACCTGAGACCGAGTGGTTTCTTAGTTTTGAGTACATGTTGAGTTTGGGTACATTTTGAGTTTGAGGACATATTGAGTACTGAGTACATTTCGAGTTTGAGTGCATTTTGAGTACTGAGTACATTTTGAATACTGAGTTCATTTTGAGTTTGAGTACATTTTGAGTACTGAGTACATTTTGAGTTTGAGTACATTTTGAGTTTTGAGTACATTTTGAGTTGAGTGCAGTTTGAGTTCTGAGTACATTTTGAATTTTGAGTACACTTTGCGTTTTAGAAAATTCTCAATTCTGAGTACATATGAGTAGCCTAGGAGGCAGCTATTGTTGGTGGTTAAGTTTCATTAGTCGCTTTGGGCTCGCAAGTCAGGTTAGCTGCGGTTACGGCAGCATTCGCGATGCGAATGATCGGTTGGTGGGGAGGTTGGGGTGGGGGGGGTCTGATTTAGCGGCTGGGCGTGCGAATAATAATCGGCTGGTGAGGTCATAAAAAAGGGTTATCGCACCTTTTCCTCTTAATGGATCCTCTAAGAAGGTGGGAGAGGGTGGTGGGAAAGCACACGACTGCGCTTTCTTGCTGGTTGTTCGCCTGCTTTTGTGAACAGTTTGATAGGTGAGCGCCGAGGGGAAGGGGCGGCGGCTGTCCCCTCCGCTGTTTCAAATGAGTTGTCAACTGAACTGACTGGGCGACACCCATTTTCGTAGAATAATGACCGCATTATGGGATACATTGTGTAAAAATTAAAGTTCCCGATCAATGGAATCACGCGAGGTAAATTAATAAAAATGCTTCCTGTGTATAGTCATACTGTCATAATAAGTCATGGATTTGGTTAAAATTCAAAATGATGCCACGGGGGCGTGCGTGGAATTATATTCAAGGTCTAGATGAGGGGAATCGCGTGGGGCAAAAATGCGTTTTGTTATATTATGACCTTCTCATGGCTAGTCATAGATCGGGTTAAAATTCAAATTCATAGCGCTAGGGCATGTGACGGATGAAATTAAAGGTCTCGACGAGGGAATCACGTGGGACAAATGCAGAAATGCTTCCTGATTATTATCATATGACATAGTCATAATGGGTCATAAATTTAGCTGCGGGTCACAATGAGCCGATCAGTAAAGAAACCTTATAGCGCTTATAACGTTGTTATGCTAACAAATCAACTGCGTTTTGTTAAAAGTTGTTCAGCGTTAATGCGAATGGTTTTATCTTTTACAAACTCTTATCGCGATGATACTCACCAAGCGAAAAAGAAACGCGACCGGTTGGTTTTTCTGTTCTTCGACTTGTTCCTCTGTGTCCTGTTATCACAGACGGAAAATTTTGGAAGCCCGAATTGCTTCTCGTTCATTTATCGGTGTGGAAGACTTGCGCTGATATTTTCTTTTATGCTGAACTTATTCCTTGTGGCACTTTTTTTTTCTTGCCACGGTGTTGTGTTAGGTTGTGAATGTTTTTACGGCGATTTCGTTCTCTGATCTCTCCCAGGTTTCCGAGATTTTAAAGGGTGACCAGCTCTCAGTGTTTCACCTAAATGCGCAGAGTTTGAAAAATAAGTTTGATTATGTACTGTTGTTTCTAACGGACTTGAGCATTAAATTTGACCTACTTTGTTTTAGTGAAACTTGGTTTACTCCTGATTACGATTGTTTTCCTATTGCTGGCTACGATTGCATATCAGTATGTCGTTCCAATGCACGCGGGGGTGGCATTGCTATTTACATACGTGATGATTTGCCTTATGATGTGCTTGCCGATTTCAACGTCATTAACGATGATTATGAGTGTATTGCGGTGAAATGCTACGGCATTTTGTTCGCTCTTTGTTATCGCCCTCCATCTGGTGTGTTGAACAACTTTTTAGATTTTTCGGAAAAAGTGTTCCAACTGAGCATTGAGTCACACTTAGAAAGTGTTTTTGTCGGGGACTTTCACATAAATGCCTCCTCGGAAAATCCATCTTATCTGCGTTTTCAAGAAATATTTCAGTCATATGGGTGCTTTAATGCGATCGATAAGCCAACTCGAATTACACATAAGTCTCAGACAATACTGGATCTTTTTTTGACAAGTTTATCGCCTAATGATGTCAGTGCTGGCGTTATTTCATGTGGTTTAAGTGATCACCTGCCTATATATATTCTACTACCTCGTAGTTTACCATGTAAATCCAAACAAGACAACTTGATGCGACAATACTCCGCGAAAAATATAGCGAATTTCGAAGCTATTATACTGGCAGAAGATTGGGATGTGGTTGTGCATACAACGCTTTTCTGTCGTGTTTTTTGTCAGCATATAACACATGTTTTCCACTCGAACCTCAGAAAAAACATAAAAAAGCACGTAAACCTTGGGTAACCCGTGAACTGTATGAGCGAATGAAGTATAGAAATAAGCTCTTCCAGGTGTTTTTGAAAACCAAGAAAGAAAGTGATTTCAAATTGTTTAAAGTCGTAAGAAATAATGTTAACGCAGATATGAGAAAAGCTAAATGCCAATATTACATGCATAGATTTGAAACTGCCGGAAACACCCGCCTTATGTGGCAAACAGTCAAAGAAATAGTCTCTAAATCTCCACAAGCCAAAAAAAGTTTCATTTAAATCTGACAATTTAACTGAACTTGAGATTTCAGATTCATTTAATGAACATTTTATTAATGTTGGTGCGCCTAGTAAGGACACTGCCGATGTCCCATGCGAGCAGTTCATCACAAAATGTTGTCCAAATACCATGTTTTTATCTCCTACCGACCAATCTGAAATCCTTGACATAATCTTTTCGTTGAAGGACAGCTGTGCCGCAGGTGCTGACGGTATTAAACCTAAACTACTAAAGGCTGTTGCCGAGGGATTAAGTGTTCCCCTTGTGCATATATGCCACCTTATTCTTTCTCAAGGAGTGTTCCCTGAGAAAATGAAACTTGCTCGAGTGACAGCTATACATAAAGGAGGCCCAACGAACAATTTAAATAACTATCGACCGATTTCCGTGCTCTCAGTGTTTGCAAAAATCGCAAAACATATTATAAACAAAAGGCTAACAGCGTTCTTGTCGTTAAACAATATTTTAATAGCTGAGCAATTTGGTTTTCAAAAGAAAAAATTCACTGAGGTGGCACTTCTGGGAATCAAAGAGCAAATTCTAGAAAACATTGAGATGAAAGTACTCACACTAGGCATATTTCTTGATTTAAGAAAAGCATTTGATAGCGTTCAACATGATGTGCTTTTACGGAAAATTTCGTATTATGGAGTCAGAGGTGTCGCATGGTCGCTCATTAAAAGTTACTTAACGTCCAGGTCCCAGTATACAGAAATAAATGGCATTAAATCAGGCACTAAGTACATTCAGTATGGGGTACCCCAAGGATCAGTTCTCGGTCCAGTTCTGTTTCTCTTGTATATTAACGACATTTCAAATCTTCAGGGCACAGAAAAACTTTTATTGTATGCAGACGACACAAACGTGTTCTTCTCTGGTATGCATATTCAAGACCTCTATAAAAGGCGAATCATTGGTTGGTAAATTTAGGTGTTTGGCTCAGATCAAATGGGTTAGAATTAAATGTAGATAAAACAAAATACCTCGTATTCAGACCAAAAGGGACACAAATTCCTACAAACCTGATGTTAAACTTTAATAACAGAAGCATCTTACAGTCTGAGACAATTTATTTCCTTGGTGTAACATTTCATGAACACCTTTCGTGGACACCACACATAACTTCCCTTAGAAAAAACCTTTGTCGAGCTGTGGGTGTATTAAACCGGCTGAGATACTACCTGCCTACGAGTGCAAAACGTCAAGTTTATTACGCGCTTTTTCATTCGCGATTAAATTATTGCTCTTTAGTGTGGTCCACCAAAACGCAAACAAACCTAAATAACCTTACAATAATTCAAAAACGAGCCATACGTGCAATTGCAAACCTAAAGTATTCCGCAAGCTGCGCAGCATACTTTAACAAACATGAAATACTACCAGTACGGCAACTTTACACCCAAAAATTATCCCTGAAAATACTCCGCCAGTATAATACTAATGAAACGTTGTTTGAGTTAAACTATCATGTACATAGAAGTCCGTATGAACTGAGAACGTGCTTGATAGAACAATGCCGTTCCCGGACAGGCTATGGGGATCAAAGGTTAAAATGGCAGATTCCTCACCTCCTCAACCAGTACCCTGATATTCTTGACATCATTCGATATCGTAGCCCAAACAAGGTATCTAAAGTTATGAAAGAAAAATTGTTGAGACAAATAAAAATTACCGCTGACAGCAGTTGTTAGCGCTCTAACTTTGACACTTTCCAGTGCCTGAAGGATGTGTGCATTGTGATTGCTTTGTTTTTTGTTTTGTTGGTTCCAATATCAATTGTATGTTCATATTTTGTTCTGGTATGATTACGCCAGTGCGCACCTTTTATTTTATTTTGGCGAACGGATGTAACTCGCTTTTTGTATTTTTGTTTTGTTTGTTTATTTTTGTTATCTTCGTCCTCTAATTGTTGTTCCTTGTGATCCCGCTGCTCCTCTGATTGTTACGGGTGGCAGGGCCCCGTCAGGCAGTTTTGTTTGCCTTTTGCCATGCCATCCAAGGCAGTTTTTGAAAATTGTCTAAAATAAACGGATACAACAACAACAACAACAACAATAAATTGGGTTAAAATTAAAAATGATGCCACTGGGGTGTGCAGGGCATCAAATTGAAGGTTGCGATTAGGGAAATCACATGGGACAAGAATGCGGTATGGCTATATCATGAGATAGTCATGGTTAGTCATTGTTTGGGTTAACATTCAAATTGATGCCACTAGGATATGTTGGGTATCAAATTAATGGTCTCAATAAGGGGAATCACATAGGGCAAATACAAAAATGCTTCCTGATTGTAGTCATGAGATAGTCATGGAGAGTCTTATATTGGGTTAAATTCGAAGTGACCCCCCGCTCAGGAGAGCAGGGTATCAAATTTGCGATCCTGATGAGGGAAATCACCTGGGACGAATAAAAAAAAAGGCTTCGTGGTTCTAATCATGAGATAGTCATGGTGAGTAACAGATTGAGTTAAAATTCAAGGTTAGGCCGCTAAAGCAAATGGAGTATCAAATCTAAGGTTTCACTTAAGGGAATCACGTGGGGCATATAAATAATGCGTCCTGCTTACAGTCATGAGAGTCATGGTTAGCCAGATTTGATTAAAATTCCAAATGATCCTGCTAGGGTGTGTGGGGTATCAAATTAAATGTCTCGTTGAGGGGAATCACATGGGACAAATATAAAAATGCTTTCTGTTTATAGTTATGAGGTATTCGCGGTGAGTCATAGATTGAGTGATAATTTAAAGTGACTCCAATAGGGCTTGTTGGGTATCAAGTTAAAGGTCTCTATGAGGGAAATCGCGTGGAATAAATAACGAAATGCGTCCTCTTTGTCATCATGATATAGTTATGGCTAGTCACTGATTGGATTAAAATTCAAAGTGATGCAGATAGGGCGTGTAGGAAATCAAAATACTTGTCTCGGTGAAGGAAGGTGGAAAGGATGCAACCATCGGAAATCATGCCTCCTAATAATGACCAGTTAAGTAAAAAAATATTATTCAGTGCCTCATAGATATATTTGTACTTGTTATTTGTTGGCACGCCATGTTGAAAGCGTGGTTGGTTCGACACATTGCAGCACTAAACATCCGTCAACAAGCCTGCGTTCCCATGAAACAGCTTAGGAACTATTGGCCTGATATGCGTCCTACGTATACGCTAAGAAGTAAGTGGGTTAGCGAATTCAGCGAATGCCTCCGATCGCGCGCGCGATAGTGCAAATTTCTAAGAATGGCTTGCTGCTGTCGGTGCGCGAACGTGTTGACATTTAATACGCGCTCCCATACCTCACACTGAGTTGGTTGTTTCTTAAACAAGACCATGAAATACCCCTTTAACTGTGCAGGTCGTAGACGTACATGCTCATAAATGTAAAATATTTGCCACCTCATGACACTATTTCTTGCTGACAAACAGGGGCAACTTATTTGATACACCAAGATTTCACGGCCGTTTGCTTGCTTAAAAGAACTTTAGCGTTTCAACGGCGGGTGGGAGCCCGTTCTCCGTAACCGCGACTCTTTTATTTCGCTTTCAGCTCAACTTTTTCGCATAACCCAGCTGCAGCATAGGTGTCCGGATGATTTTTGTCTTCTCGTCGATGAGATGAACAGAACATACCTCCAGAGAACAAAAACGTGTGATAGGGATTGAACATGAGGGTGAATAAACAGTGCTTCCAAAAGCAGCCTACGACCGTACGTATTGTGACAGATTTGCTTGGTTCGAAATCTTTCAGATTCAGCACGACGACCAATTCACGGCGGCACTCAAGGGGAGCAGGAAAGTTGCGCAGCGAATAGATTCCGCAGATGCAGACACTTCTTTTGCCGTGGTGCACTTCACACGTTTGTTGCATGAGCCCTTTGCCCTAACGCTGATTGTCGGTGCAGCCAACAATGGCGTAATCCCGCCCGGACGATTAGGTCCTGAACATTGCCAAGTATAGGCAACGACGGCAATTTGCCCACAATTAAGAAAATAAATATCAATTGGGTATGAAAAGTCGTGCGTCCTGCTTGCACGGTTAAACGTAGCCTCACAGGGAACCCCCGTCAGGACAAAGCGCTTGTGGGGTGGCCCGCCGCCTTAAGGGCAAATCTGACAGCTCTCAGACGCTTTAGACGTTCTCTTTAAAGCCCTGTTGAACTTATCGCTGCTGACGTACCGAATAACTGACATTTACCGATTTTCGATACCACCTGGACGTCTGATATCCACGCGTGGCACAGAGCAACAGCGTGAGACCGCGACATCGTCTGCTCGCCCCGCAGTTGCCCAGAAATACCCGCCAGGTGGTGCCACGATCGTTAGAAAATGGTCGACCCAGCAAAATTCTGTGGCCGAATTCTCTAAAACGACGGGGCATCACTTTGAAATGACGGGGTAGCGCCATGCAAATCTCAGAGCTCTTCGATGTAGGCAGTTGTGAAACTCCGCCTCAAAAAACGGCCCGCACCTGGACCCCCCCCTGCTTTGGATCGTGCGTACCGTGGCGCCACGGCGGCCACCACATGCACTGTCCAAAAAACAAACTAATTATTCAAACTGCCAATTTAACGTTAAATTTTGTTTTAAAGTGCATAATTTTTTATCTTTTGAGCTTAGTAAATTATTAATTGCTATCTTAACTCCGGTTTTCAGTTTGCGATTGTTTCTGCGTCCGCGCATCTGTCTAGACCAATTGGCGCTTGTGCGGGCACTCCGGCACAACATAGGTCCGAACTGAAGTACTAAATTTGCAGTTATCGTTTGGTCTACAGCTCATTGTATGCCAGAACTAATCTAGTAGCATATGAAGCGGCTCTAAATAATCAATTTCCGCTTGCATAAAGCCGTCGAAGCGACTTATTTTTTTTTTTACAGCCAGAAGACCGAAGAGGACGCGCAGCAGACGACAGTGCGCAAGGGACGGCTGACCCCATGGTCGCATTTCTCTTTACTACCTTTGCTTCGTATGCATATAAACACTTGCATAGTTGAGCACACTGGGCTCCTTTGGCATAAGAAATTTACGTAAGCACTCAAATACCTTTTTTCGCCCAGGTCGTCGAGCGGCGACGCAACTTGTATAGGTTATTTTGTCACCAAAAGATGGCGCCACTGTAAAACAAGATCCAAAGCAGTGGACCAATCGTAGGGCCACTTTTTAATGTATGGGGCCTATGGGGAGTTTCACAACTCCTATATCAAGTAACTCTGTGCAAATCTGGGGTTGGGGCCGTCGCTTTGAGGCAGCTGTGCACACCGTGTGAGCCGCATAAAAGCACTGCGGCAAGGGCGCGAAGCGACACCCACTGCCCCCCATTGTTTCACTGTGTGCACAGCTTTGTCGCTTCGCGCCCTTGCCGCAGTGCTTTTCTGCGGCCCACATGGTCTGCACAGCTTCCTCAAAGCGACGGCCCCAACCACAGAAAACATGCATTTGCATGGCGCTACCCCGTCGTTTCAAAGCGACACCCCATCGTTTTAGAGAATTCGGCCTCTGGTCTATACAAGTTATAGAAGCGCGGTAAAGTGAGCAGTGGGTAGCTGGAATGTTGACCCTTGCCTGATTCTCCTCATCGAGACCGTCAATTTGATACCTTACATGCCCTAGTAGAATTACTTTGACATTTAACACAATCTATGACTCACGTGACAATGTCATTACTATAACACGGAAAGATCTTTCATTTGTCCCACGTGGTTCCCCTTATCGAGACCTTTAATTTGATACCTGCAAGCCCTAGAAGCCACATTTTCATTTTTAGGCCAATTTATGACTCACGTGACTATCTCATGACTATAACCAGGAAGCTATTCTAAAAAAAGTTTCCCCGATTTCCATTTTCATCTTGCCCCTGTGGCTGTTCACCAGCATTGTTTTGGTGGCTACGCAGGGTTTTTTCCAGACATTGCGAGCCGCAGGGTGTCGACCAAGCCACGTTTTAAAGATGGCCTGGTCAAATGCTGCAAGCACGACTGATCTCCCTTAAGCGGGATTCACACGACGGAGAAACCCTCTCACGGAGGTGGACGGATATGTGACGTCAACACCACGTGACCGGATTTTCCGTCTTGGTGGCGCATCCACACGTGCGGAGCTGCGCGGAGTGAGTAGCAGACGACAGCGCGGAATAAGCGAGGGCGAGGCTCGCTCGCTTCCTCCGCGCGAGCCTCGCCCTATGTGCCAAAAACTGGTTCCATTCCCTACGGAGGGCCGCCGCCGCCGAGCGAAAACATGCGTTGGCATTTTCTTTCCCGGAGCATCGGCGCGCGATCCGCACCGAGGGGCGGAGCCTAAAACCGGTCACGTGAGCGGCTCCCGCGGGCCAAAAAGAGAGGGGTTCTCCGTCGTGTGAATCCCGCTTTAAGCACCAAATGAGGGTTTTTGAATATTGTAAGTGCCTTGGGTACTTCATGAAGTAGGACGTTTATTCTACGACACAGCCGTTTCCGAACCCCTGCCCAGGAACCAACGATGATGATGATCAGTCCAGAAGAAGACGAAGTGTTTTTCCAAGTGCTTGATGATGGGAATAATGTGGAAGTGAAATAAATGAATTTTCAGGCTTCGGAGCTTCGCACTTACAATATTGCCATCCTTCAAAACTGAACTGGCCATCACTAAGTAGCATGTGTTCGCTTTAGCTACACGCGAATCCCGACACGGTAACCAATAATTACACCGCCCCGATGAGATGAGCTTGCCATACAACTCCGAAATTTTACTTGTGAAGTGAGTCCGCATAATGATCTTACGATGAAGTCATTGCCTGGTTTGAATTTTCTCCCTCAAACCCTTCCCTTTGACACCACAATTCCTTTTGTGCTACCATTCTAGCATCTGCAATGAATTTGCGCAGTTTACTCCTAACTAGTACTGATCAGCGGGATGCCCTTTGTATCTGCCTCACATGATTTTATTCATCGAAACCTTTAATTTGATACCCCAAACACTGTGGCGAAATTTCTTTTTAATTTTAAGTTAATTTATGACTTACCATTACTATCGCATGAGGATAACGAGGAAGCATCTCTTATTTGTCCCAAGTGATTCCCCTCATAAAGACTTTCAATTTTATACCCCACACCTCGCGGCGGCATCACTTTGATTTTTAACCCAATCGATGACTCACCATGACTATGTCATGATTATGACCAGGAGAAATTTTTATTTGTCTCACGTGATTTCCCTAATTGAGACCTTCAATTTGACACCCCACACGCCCTAGCGCACATCACTTTGAATGTTAACCATATCTATGACTCACCATGACTGTCTGACGATTATAACCAGGAAGCATTTTTTGTTCCACGGAATCCCATCACCGAGATCTTCAATGCGATTCTTCACACACACTAGCCATATTCCAATGAATTTTAAACCATTGTATGACTCACCGTGACTATGTCATTATTACTACCAGGATGTATTTCTTATTTGCCCAACGTTATTTCCCTAATCGAAACATTTATTTGAGACCCCATACGCCTACGGGTCATCATTATGAAGTTCCACCTTTATTATGACTCACGATAACTAAGTCATAATTATGACCACGAAGCATTTTTTGTTTGTCCCTTGTGATTTCCCCCTCGAGACCTTCAATTTGATACCCTACATGCCCTAGCGGCCCATCACTTTGAGTTTTAACCGTTTTAACCCAGTCTGTGACTATCCATGACTCCCGTGTTACACGGTTCGCCATTTTCGATATTTTCTCGTTATTTCTTTCTTTTTAGTTTTTTTTAATTTTGTTTGATCAATATTTTACACTTTTGACGCTTTTATATTGACGCTTTTGCTGCTTTTGACGCTGGGGCAGGTTGATACTTCTATATTGATTAGAGATTGAACTTCCGTGATATCTGCATTTTTGTGGAAATGCAGGGCGTTACACGATCCTGGCCGAAGAGGGGGAGGGGGCTCCTTGGAAAAGAATGCTACGCATTAAAAAAGCAAAGGCATATCCATGAACTGCTCGCGCTTCAGATTCGCGGGTACAGTTCGCTCTGACACAAGGCGTTTTTTTTTTTTTCAGGATGCAGAGCAAGAATACTCGGCAGCGTAACTCTAAACAGCTTCAACGTAAATGAACTGAGCAGTGAGCGCACGTCCCCTCGCCCAATGTTGTTTGTTTCGCCCCAGGGCCCCAGCACACCATCGAGTCTGGACCGCCTCTGTCATGAACACAAACACGGAGCCTACATCAAACGTTTGGTATCCAATCAGGTATAGCTGCAATAAATCTGCAACAAAAATTGTTTCGGACCTCACAGGATTTACAGTATCATGCCGTACCGAATGCAAGAGTTTGAGCTCATGAATTAGCACCCGTAATATATTTACCACGCGTGAATTTTAAAACTGAATGCTAATGAATTCAGAGTCCACCTGAGCCCGAGTAAATTCCTAGCACGAGAGATCTGTGAGTCCATTCGAGTTCTGAATTCATTTTGAGTTTTCAGCCCGTTTTGAGTTGTGAGTTCATTTTGAGTTTTGAGTACATTTTTAGTTTTGAGTCCATTTTGAGTTTGAGTACATTTATAGTGAGTACATTTTGATTACTGAGTACACTTGGAGTTTGAGTACATTTTGAGTACTGAGTGCATTTTGAGTTTGAGTACATTTTGAGTTTTGAGTACATTTTGCGTTTGAGTAAATTTTGATACTGAGTACATTTTGAGTACTGAGTACATTTTGAGTTCTGAATACATTTTGAGTTTGAGTACATTTTGAGTTTTGAGTGCATTTTGAGTTTGAGTACATTTTAAGTTTTGAGTCCGAGTGAGTTCTGAGTTTTGCGCTCACTGTGAGTTTGAGCTTGAGTGAGCGCAGATGTGCTACTAAGCAAAGAGTCTGAGTTTGAGTTAGTAGTGATTCAAAAGAAAAATTTCTGAGTGAGTTTAAGTGAGCCACACCAACTTTGCTGAGGTATGCCCGAGTGTGCACTCCGGAGGCCCAACCTTTCGGTTTGGGGTGCTCGCCGCGAATCGGTACCTGCTGCTTGGAGTTCGCTTCGACCATGTCAAAATGAAGCAATAGAATAGACGCCCGCTTCATAGTGCGAGGGACCCACGGTCGATTCTGGGCACGGGAAGCGGTTTTTCCCCCCACTTCACATGCATTCGTCAGCATGGTCAGAGAAAGTTGGCTTTCCTGCAGGGCGTATTGGCGTACAGCGGTATCAGTGAGGACACTGAAGTCGCTTCAATACACGAATGTGCGGCCCGCGCAACTGCAGGGGGGAGGTTTGTACAGGCACTCCAAAAGTTAAACGGAGCACGAGAGTGGCGGCCGGAGTGGGCAAAATTGCATGCCAGTGCGATCTTGAAAAGATGCGCCGCAGATAGCGAGTGCGCGTGGGCACATCCGGCTGGCCCATCTCGATACTCTGACGCTCGCCTTATCGCCAGCTCAAGTGAAGGCGCGCTGCTGTCATCCCTACTCGCCAGGGGCACTTCCACACTCTTAAAAACAAGGTCGGCGCACTTACTAACAACACTAACCAGTTACTTGACCCAGTATTGACAAGGTACGTAGTTGCTTTTACTAACTGGTCATGCATGACCTAGTAAAAAGATACGCGTAACAGTGTGGATCTGCTGAGTGCGCAGCGCGACATAGACACATTCATCACGCACATATCACACGCGGACAATCTACAAATGAATTGAGCACGAAAGCGAGCGAGTATTACTTAGTTACCTTAGAAATACATCTGCTCTTCTTGCTTTTATAGCCAGCAGCGGAAAGTCCCCTGAGGGAGTCGGTGGGCCTGTCGTCAAAATCAGATATTTTAGCGAGAATTTTAGAATTATGAATTTTGAATTTTGATATGAGCATATACAAGACAGCATGTCGATTTGCAAAAACTTTTTAATCGTGATTTGGTGTGGAAAAAGAGCTGTAGTTATTATGTTCAATAATTCATAGAATTTGTTACTTCAGTGAATGTTAGTATCAAACCAGCAGCAGTTACTAAGTGCACGGTCTCGACTCCACAATTAGTGGTAGGACCTACCTACCGTTCTGGGGGGTAGTAAACTCCGTAAGCAGTTAGTAAATGCAGCCGTTACTACCCTTTTACAAGCTTTTTTGTTAAGAATGCTTACATGTCCAGCTGGGATACCCTTCTTTTCGAACATCATTTAGTGAAGTTTGTGTAATAAAGCCGATTTGTTAATAAAGTAATAAAGCAATACAGCGATTCCTTAATTCCGGCCTTTCACAAAACTTAGTATAACTGTATAATGAAAAATCACCGGCACCGGCAGCGTTCGAACCCGCCTCTGGTATATCAACGGAGTTGCAGCCAGTCGTCTTACCCACTAGGCTACGAACGTGAGTCAAACGGCTTATTCCCGCAGCTGTCACTGCGGGGAGAAGAATCACGCTACCTGCTCGACACAGAACACGTGTGCACAGTGCCCCTTCAGGCGCCTTCGATGCGCGATCCCTTAGCTCGTTCTGCTTCTTCCATTTGCTTCTTCGCCGTTACAGCAACAAAGACGGAGTTAAGGTCGTTGCGGCAGGGAAGTAGAAGCAAATCGGCTGCACTTATGGACTTGAACAGTCGTGATGGGCGTGAAGCTTGCGTACAGCTTCGCTACCTTCAAGCCTTACGCGTTAGTGTGAGCTGCCTTCATTTTTTGAAGCAGCTGGCCTCCGATAAGCTCACCTCCTCAATTCTCTTGAACGCCCACTAAAACTATGAAACTATGGAAGCAATGAAGCCAATCCACGCATAAACTGTTTGTTTTTGTTCATTTTTCATGCAGTTTCTTGAGCCAAGCATGGTTAAGGCTGCAGCTGCTGAATGATTCACGAG
Organism: Haemaphysalis longicornis; assembly: GCF_048455015.1. Classification (NCBI taxonomy): domain Eukaryota; kingdom Metazoa; phylum Arthropoda; class Arachnida; order Ixodida; family Ixodidae; genus Haemaphysalis; species Haemaphysalis longicornis. Next base: position 82,897,729 of record NW_027526203.1, on the reverse strand, counting down.
CGTTTAAACGTCGTGGCATAACGAAGTTCCCGCCGGGATAATCTCGAACTATGGCAGGGACGTGGACAAACTGGTCGCGTTCCTAACAGAACGAAGCTAATACGCCGCTGAAGATCTGTTTTCTTCTCAAAGCGGGCGGGCAGGTTCGTGCATAAAACATTGAAATCGCACCCTGGCGATGAGGGACGGGAGCGGCGCAGCTCCACTTGAACCGGCGATAAGGCGAGCTTCAGAGTATCGAGATGGGCCACACGGATTTGCCCACCCTAGAGTTTCATACTATAGAAAACTGCGCCTTGGAATCCATGTCGGCGTGGCAAGGGTAATAGCTTTATGGGAAGACCACAGCTGGTGGCTTGGCAGGTCTATCAGACTCTAAGGCGTCTTTTTAGTTTTGCTTTGTTCACTATGCAGTGATATGTGTACGAGGTAGCCACCTCGGCTGAAATGGCTGAAACTCGCTTCGCTTGGAAACTCGAAATTTGCTCCACTACTTTGTGCTAACACAGCTGTGCTTCATTATAAGAAGTGGGAGGACTAGTGTTAAGTTCGGGCTCCGCATGCAATTAATGAAGGCCGCCGGTGGCCCATGTATTGGCGTCGCCTCCGCTGGTAGCTACGATCCTGTGTCCCTTTCATGTAGCCGTACGGACGCCAAGTTCGGAGCCGCGAGAGCGTGTTTTATGCCCGTCCTTTTGTGTGTCAAAAGACGGGGGCGGTTAGCCTGAGTGCCTCTGTCGCGTCGGAGGTGGCTGGGTCATTCGGCATAACAGGCTGACGGGAAGCCAGATTATCGTATCTCTTAGTGTTGAAAGCGCGCGCGGTGTAAGTTTGGAGGATCTTCGACTCCGGCGGCGGCGTTGGTAGTTGACGGGTCAATCGCCTCGGAGACCACCGAGTGGGCCTGAAGCGCGTCTTCCGGTGGGACTGGCGGCAGGCGGCGGCGCCCTTCATCTGGGAGGGAATTAGCAACCCTCATTGTCCCGCCGCGCACGTATAGACGCACGGCGTCGCGGGAGGCGTCGCGCGGAGGGAGGTCAGCCGCGCGGGGACCGCTCTGGGCCCTCGGCTTGGCTTTTGTGCAGATGCCGCCCGCTGAACGTAATGTGTGTCAACTTAGGCCACAGATGTCCTGTATTTGCTTGTCGGGTGCTATGGCGTTCGTGGGAAACGCACTATGAGTGTGTAAGAGAGAGCGTTAGGTCACATGACCGCAGGTGGGGACATGTGTGTGATTGGCTGGTTCCCGTGGCCAATCAATGGTTTGTAATAATTGTTTTTAAAGGTTTTTCTCTCTTTCTTGAACGCCCCCTTTTTGGAGGCGGGGTTTTTGCTATCAAAACTGGAGTGTTGGGTTTTGTCGAGGGTCGGTCGAGAGGGGATCTAGTTCAGTATAGATCTCGGCCGAACAGGCTGCTGCTGTCAGAGTGACAATGTAACCGTCACTCTGACCTGATGTAAAGTTGGAGTAATGTAAATAGTGTAAATAAACCTAATATCCAGCAATGAAGGCAGTCCTCATTCCTCCCCCGCTCCAAGCATCGGTCGTCGGTCATCGGAGCGAGTCGAGATCGTCCTCTCGGCTTGCGCATCAAAAGAACATCACTATTTTGTCTCCATCAGTTCGCCAAGAAGATGGAGAGGCGAAATTTAACTGGGCAGTCCTAAGAAGATGGAGAGGCGAAATTTAACTACTAGGTCCGGCGATCGACCATCGGCACATATTTGCATAAGTACAAGCGCACAATGATGACATTTGTGGTAAGGAGAGCGGGCTTCCCGGTTCTTTTTGCAGTAGCAGCACACATGTTAATAGCGCCCGGACATCTTGACTGAGCGGGTAATTTGCCGCAGCGAAAGTTATAGCTTACCGTCTATTACTAAAACTGGAACGAAAACACCACTAATGCGAAGTGCTCGTTTTCGTAGGTACGTTCATAAAACGTTTCTGAGCTTTTCAGAAAATTTTTTTTAAATGTCTCCAAAATAGGCCTTCATTGAGTTTCTCCCAGAATATCACATTATTGTGAATTACCAGCTTGGGCTGCAGAATACTAGGCGTAACCGTCCTGGCAGACTCAGAAAAAAGAACACGCTTTATTTGTTATTCCTCTAGATTTAAAACAGCGTGTTTTATGTTATAATTATATAACTGCACACACTTCTTCGCGTTTTTGTGGCATTGTATTTGAATTTGCGGACACTAACGCGGTTCAATCCAAGCCAGTGAAGAAAATAGGGCGAGCCCATGGTATAATGGCGGCCCATGATGACACAGACGGCCTTGATGTGAGCCACATGTACACTAGCGCCACATTCCTCTCTAGTGTATTTAGTAAGGAACTCTATGATGCCCACACACTATCGCTATCTCCAGCGCAACTATTCATAGACCGCGCTGGCAAACAGTGTTGCCTGCTCCGCCCACGGCTTTCGTGCTTTATTTCCCTTATGAATCGTCTGTACAAAACAACGCTAGAGCAAATTTGTATAATACTTCGGATTTTTAGTAACAATACTTGGCTTGATTGTGTAATCATGTTCTTCGTGTTTTTTTAGGATTGTTACCGCTGTTAACCGCGTTAGGTGTACTTTTCGTTCGTACTTGTTGGTAGGAGGTCCCTCCCCATTCTTTGACTATGGGACCTCCTAGAGTTATTTATGCGCTGTACCATTTCAACTGAAACAATAAACTGATACTGAAACTGAAACTGTAATTTTTGGCTGCATTACTTCTGTTTCATTGGTATAATTTATTACATTGCTACACTGCAGCGTTCAGTACTCCCTACACATTCTGGAAAAAAAGAGAGAGGGAACGAATGAAAGGGTGGGCTTACCACAAATCTGTGCTGTTCTCAAGGAGGCCCTTTTGTTGTAATTTCCCCACTTTAAGTTGTATTTGACCTCCTGAAAGAATGCAGGAAGAACATTTCGCGCACAGATTTAGAACTCGGAAGCAAAGGTGCCCACTAACCACAAGGAAGTTGGCTCCAGTCTTCAAGTGCCAACATTCGTATTATGGCAGCACGTTCGCAAAACATTTTCGCATAGCGTTACAAAGGCACACAGCTTCCACAACGGCGTATCAGACACCCAGGATAAGACATTTTTATAAATGAATTTCTGCCCATTCCATAAACATGCTTTACAACAAGGCATTGCACAAGTGTTTGCTGTTTAGGCATTGACTCAGTCCCAACAATCGCCAATCCTTACAAGGCTTGCCGATTATTGCCCCCCAACAGCTTTGCAAGCTTAATGCCATGGCAGAGTGACAATTTCAGGATTTGACACCGACTTGCCCGAGTATACGCAAAACAGCTGTTGTCGTGGGGATCAAATTCGCCATCTCACGATGCATGCTGAGACATATGTAGCGGGATGAACATGACTGCTGAAAGGCAATGAGCCACTGTAATACAGCGCATGGAAAAACGATTAGCGACAGTATTTTCTTCCATTGCGAGAGGCGGAAGTTTGAGCGGCGTATTCAGCGGCGTATTAGCTTCGTTCTGTTAGGAACGCGACCAGTTTGTCCACGTCCCTGCCATAGTTCGAGATTATCCCGACGGGAGCTTCGTTATGCCACGACGTTTAAACGCTCGTGAATCATTCAGCAGCTGCAGCCTTAACCATGCTTGGCTCAAGAAACTGCATGAAAAATGAACAAAAACAAACAGTTTATGTGTGGATTGGCTTCATTGCTTCCATAGTTTCATAGTTTTAGTGGGCGTTCAAGAGAATTGAGGAGGTGAGCCTATCGGAGGCCAGCTGCTTCAAAAAATGAAGGCAGCTCACACTAACGCGTAAGGCTTGAAGGTAGCGAAGCTGTACGCAAGCTTCACGGCCATCACGACTGTTCAAGTCCATAAGTGCAGCCGATTTGCTTCTACTTCTCTGCCGCAACGACCTTAACTCCGTCTTTGTTGCTGTAACGGCGAAGAAGCAAATGGAAGAAGCAGAACGAGCGAAGGGATCGCGCATCGAAGGCGCCTGAAGGGGCACTGTGCACACGTGTTCTGTGTCGAGCAGGTAGAGTAATTCTTCTCCCCGCAGTGACAGCTGCGGGAATAAGCCGTTTGACTTACGTTCGTAGCCTAGTGGGTAAGACGACTGGCTGCAACTCCGTTGATATACCAGAGGCGGGTTCGAACGCTGCCGGTGCCGGTGATTTTTCATTATACAGTTATACTAAGTTTTGTGAAAGGCCGGAATTAAGGAATCGCTGTATTGCTTTATTACTTTATTAACAAATCGGCTTTATTACACAAACTTCACTAAATGATGTTCGAAAAGAAGGGTATCCCAGCTGGACATGTAAGCATTCTTAACAAAAAAGCTCGTAAAAGGGTAGTAACGGCTGCATTTACTAACTGCTTACGGAGTTTACTACCCCCCAGAACGGTAGGTAGGTCCTACCACTAATTGTGGAGTCGAGACCGTGCACTTAGTAACTGCTGCTGGTTTGATACTAACATTCACTGAAGTAACAAATTCTATGAATTATTGAACATAATAACTACAGCTCTTTTTCCACACCAAATCACGATTAAAAAGTTTTTTGCAAATCGACATGCTGTCTTGTATATGCTCATATCAAAATTCAAAATTCATAATTCTAAAATTCTCGCTAAAATATCTGATTTTGACGACAGGCCCACCGACTCCCTCAGGGGACTTTCCGCTGCTGGCTATAAAAGCAAGAAGAGCAGATGTATTTCTAAGGTAACTAAGTAATACTCGCTCGCTTTCGTGCTCAATTCATTTGTAGATTGTCCGCGTGTGATATGTGCGTGATGAATGTGTCTATGTCGCGCTGCGCACTCAGCAGATCCACACTGTTACGCGTATCTTTTTACTAGGTCATGCATGACCAGTTAGTAAAAGCAACTACGTACCTTGTCAATACTGGGTCAAGTAACTGGTTAGTGTTCTGTTAGTAAGTGCGCCGACCTTGTTTTTAAGAGTGTGGAAGTGCCCCTGGCGAGTAGGGATGACAGCAGCGCGCCTTCACTTGAGCTGGCGATAAGGCGAGCGTCAGAGTATCGAGATGGGCCAGCCGGATGTGCCCACGCGCACTCGCTATCTGCGGCGCATCTTTTCAAGATCGCACTGGCATGCAATTTTGCCTACTCCGGCCGCCACTCTCGTGCTCCGGCCGTTAAACTTTTGAAGAACCTGTACAACCTCCCCCCTGCAGTTGCGCGGACTGCACGTTAGTGTATTGAAGGGAATCTTCAGTGTCCTGACTGATACCGCTGTACGCCAATACGCCCTGCAGGAAAGCTAACTTTCTCTGAGAATGTTGATGAATGATTGCGCGTGAAGTGGAAGAAAAAAACGCTTCCCGTTCCGGAATCGATCGCAGGGACCTCGCATTATGAATCGGGCGTCTATTCGGTTGCTTCGTTTCGACAACGGTCGAAGTGAACGCCAAGCAGCAGGTATACCGATTCGGGCCGTGCACTCCGAACCCAAAGGTTAGGCCTACGGAGTGCAGACGCAAGTGTTGCTGCGAGTATAGGCCATAGAGTTTCTTTACTAAGAAACTCTATGGTATAGGCCTCCTGCGCTGGAGTTTTGGCGACATGCAGCGCCCCTAGCGGCCGACGCCTCTGGGTAGTACAAAAGCAGACGACCCTCGCCGCCCTCCATGTGTTTCAATTACAAGCCAGAGTGAAAGTTGGTTGTGGCGCTTTGTGGCGTGCTTAAATGACGGCATACTGTATGAAATAGCCCTGTAGTTGCAGAGGCTAAACAAAATAATATCCGCAAAAGAAGCCGATTTATCGGCTTTCTTTTGAGCGAGCTTTCGCGGTGGTCGCGGCGTGGGACCGTATCGCGAGGTCGGGTGGTTTAACTGTTGGACGACAGTTACAGTTTTTTTCTTCTTGCGTGCGGTCGACAAAGGAAAGTTCACGAGTAGCATAAACACGGAACGCTGCTCATCCTATATCCTGAGGTAACTGCAAAAGGTTGCTTCAGCGGGAGCATGCAAGCGAACGCAAACTCAGCTGACACTGCTGGCCTGGCACCGCCTTTGAAACGAGTGGAAATTTTGTTTCGTATTCTCGCAAACTAAATTATTCTTGCGTAAAGTATTACGCCGCACGATTTACGAACGGCAGGGTACATCTATACTAGCGAGTAGGTGGGGCAATAGCGCCAAATAAACAAATTAAGCGCTATTAAAGGACGCAAAGCATGCACCAAATAACACGCCCGCTGCCTGCAGAGATGTGTACTTCTATAACATCACATAACACAGCATAACATAACACAGCCGCATACACGGCGCGGGGCCCCGAATATTTACATGCGATCATCACTGACTGTGTTGGTTTTCTAGTGCAGGAGTCGTCGAATCTGAACGCCGACACGCCAGTTTTGACTTCAAAAGGAGTTAGACAGCGAGAGAAGAACAGAGAATCGGCGTCCTCCAGTTGAATCCCCCCCCCCATCTTCACACTTCGCCAGATTATTGTCAAATATTATTAGAAATTCGCTGAATTTTTATTATATTTATATTATAAATTCGCTCACGAAAGGCGCACACAAGAGTGGTATGCTGTAGTTCGCTTCCTAACGTTCAATGTATAGCATTGAAGCGGCCATAAGTTTTCATTATTACGCCAAGAAAGCGGTGACCCATCGGGAATCTCAGAACGGCCGTAATAATGACAATGAACTTGTACGCCATGGCTTGCAGCAAGCTCGATCTTTACGAACTATTGGCGGTGAGCGCGAGCACGGGCGGCGCTGCGAAGAGCGCCTCCGTGACGTCGGCTTAGGGATTCTCGCATTTGTCGTCTGCTTCACTCGGGCTCGCTCTACCTGCTGTTTCTTTGCGCTTGGTTGACGTCTGACGCTTGTCCGCACCAGATTTGGCGTGTCTGTTACTTTTTATCATAATAATAGACGTAAAATTTCATGCACTAGCTCAAGGCTTGAGTTAAAGTATAGTTTTGCATACCGCTACGGAAAAAAACATTGCCGGCATCGCCCCATTCCTTGCGAAGCCCGCCCTGTGCGGAGCGCGAAGAGTCGGAGCTAGGCGTCAGCTTCTATATTAAGCAACCTTCGGAATAAAGCTAACAACCAGCTGCTAGTAACCGACAATAGCGAAAAAACAAGACCGAAACAAATTCGTGGCCTTTGAGGTTGTCGGCTTTGGCAAAAGGCATTATGATTCCCGGTAATCACATGTAAGGTTACACAGTTTTTTCAACCTTGCTGAAAACTCTAAAGTATTGGATCACATCACTTTACGTTGTCATGACATCATAGCATGCCGACATGCACTGGGCTGCAAATACGGTAGGTTGAGTTGCAAATAACCCACTGCGTGTTTATGCGCATGCTGGTTTTATACCAGGCTTTTAAGCAGTATGGAGGTTTATGGCGGAAAACGAGCCATGTCTACGGTAGAAATACAGTAGCACTATGTTTGTTCAGACCTGGAGGGATATTTCAGTACATTTCCCACAGCCATATCTTCCCAATATTCAGATGTGTTATAGAAAAACTGCACTCAAGAGGAGGAGGAGGAGGAGGAGGAGGAGGAGGAGGAGAAAATTTTATGCAAAAGTAAAATTCAGCTGATTAGGGTACCGAATCCTCAGTAATTTTCTTCAATTGATAGAACGCCATCACGAGTAGACCAGGATTTGTTCCTTACGCCTGGAAGGGTCGGAAAACAATGAACAGCTGCTTGGAAATATTCATCGGTTTGGATTCCTGTAATATATATGTACGTATACTATTTATTGCATTCGTTAGCGAGTTTATCAAGCGTTCAACACCATAATCATGTCATAATTATTCGGGTTGAGAGTCAGTTCGTTATGATAACGATGGTTACGATAAAAATTGGGAGCATAAAAGCCGCCTGTGAGTTCTCTGGACAACGTTGTCAGGGGTGCGATCGCGGTGGCGTAGCATAAACCTTGTCATTGTATTTTCATGTGAATAAACAACGCACGCTGCGGATATGCACCTTCATGCACGCAGTGATAACGAAAGCCAATTTGTGAAGAAGGGGATGTATGCCATAGAGCCTGAAAAAATTATCCACACGATCTTTGCGAGCCTCCCAAACATCCCCAAACCTATTAATAAGATGTTTGTGACGGTGCAGAAAATTGAATGCGTTAGGCACAGAACAAAAAAAAATCCTCCGTCGCATGCCCCCGCGCGAGGGACACGAGTAAATGCAGAGCATTGGGGTCGTTTACGTGGCGTAGCACGTCGGGATGTAAACCACGTCGCGACTCTTGCGCGACATCTCCTGCCGCAGCAGAAACCACGCCACCTCCTGCGCCGACATCTCGACGCCCTTGAGCACGTTCACCTGCAGCTTGCGAAGGAGCTCCTTGTAATCGTCGTTGGGGTTCTCCTTGAGGATGTCGGCGACGGCGCGGTAGACGTGCGACATGCCGCGATCGGCCTTGTTGACGTAGTCCACGACGTACGACGAGCACGCGTAGTGGTCAAGGATGATCTGGAGGTCCATGTTGGAGTCCAGGACCCTTCCGATCCACGGGTTGAACGCGTTCACCCGCTTCTCGGCGGGGGTCCTCGCGTGCAGGACGTGCGGACGCGTCGCGCCGGCCCGCAGAATCTCCGAGTACTCGTCGCGGGACCGCACGTCGAAGACGCGCAGGAACTCGTCCAGGCTCGCTAACTCTTCGTGCTCCAGGGCCTCGTGCATTTCGTCGTACTTAGCCTTGAGCCGGTGCCGACGCACCCGCTAAGCTTCCGTCACCACGTCGGGATCACGTGTACACCACGCAGCTATCACACCGCTAGCACGCCGCTGAGTCGCCAACGCACGCCGCTGACGACGTAGTTTGAATGAGTCAAGGATATAAGGCGCGTTCGTAGCCTTTGATTCTGTGTCGTTTTGTGTCGCAGTGGGTAGAGCACCATGTACCTTGCGTTCCGCCCGCAGGGTCGTGGGATCGAAACCAGGCGCCGGTAACTTATTTCTTTTTCTTTTTATAGTGTAGGGGGAGGCTGGCTGCTGCGGACGCCGACGCACGGGTGACATCGTGAGTTATACAAATGCTCTGCATTTAAAACATTCATCGGATACAAGTCAACAACGAAATAAATGGAAGGCAGCCGCTTTATCTGGTGCTGTGCGATGCGCGTGTAGGGGCCCGCTGCTTGATGCGTAGCATTAGACTGCTGAGTGTTCATAAGAGCATCTCACAAATACTGTAGGAAAGACTACACACTTTGAAAACTGATCGAAGAGCTCTGACCGCTGAACCTCGCGAATAAGCTAGAATGGACGAATTACACACGATTTGCTGACCAATGCTCTGAAGAAAGTGGTTCTCTCTCTCCTCGAGTGTTGCTTATTTGTGGGGAATAGAGCTTGAAATTATTCAGATGTGTTAGAAGCTGGCAACAACAACTGAATTACTACAAGTATACGCTCTTTAAAGCGCTATCAAAGCAGATGATTTCTAGTACGAACACTGCTGCCCCTCACAAGCGTAGTGTAGCAGACGACAGCTGCGCGAGTCCCCAAGCCGACGTCAGAGCCAGGGGGCGCCACTCGAACAGCTCATCGCCAATGGCTTTGAGCCTTCAATAACATCATAAAAAGAAACAAATCAGGAAGGCTCGATATCTGGAATTCAGCTTGCAACAGCAGTTCCAATCCCTTTCACTGGTAGCATGATGCATTCTTGCCCTTGTGGGATGCCCTGAAATGGTAACGCCACCTAATTGCCCCAACATTTTTTTTAGAGCTTGCAATATTTTTTGTGTGTTCGAAAGGCAACATAAAATTACTGAATTTTAACCAGAGCACAGACTTAAATGCAAGCGTTCTGAAAGGTCTATTGTGCGCAGCTCTAGTTCAATGAAATTTTAGTGACTCTGAAGGCAGGTTTGATGAATAGCGGTGTCGGATCACTTACTTAAAGGAGCACTGACACGAAAATTTTATGTTACACTTTTATTGCTTTTATCGATGCTTAATGGTCTGGCGAACCTGAAACAGCACTTCAAATACTTCAGCGCGCGATGGTTAATTACATTCAACGGTCTGAAAATCGTTTGTTTCAAATTCCCGTGCTTTCATACCGAACGGCGCATATGACAGCCTCCCGATTTGACCTCACCGCTTTGTGCGGACGTCACCGGCGCCCGCTTGAGAGGGTGTTGCGCCCGCTCGCCGCTCGTGGGGCCGCGCGCGTGAAGTGACGTCACGAGTTTTTGGCGAGCGCTGCGCGTCACTTCTTTTTCCTCTCCTGGAGTGATGTCACGCTGATGTCCATTTGCTGAGTGCCGCTCCGCGCGCTGCTCCGTCGGGGCGATAAATGCGATACAATTGAACTATGTTCTTCGCGTCGCAGGCCGCTCATAATTCAGCCAGGGTATTCTGTTGAGTGAAGGAAGCGAACTGTGCAATAATATTAACGCCGAAAATTGGTGTCAGTGCTCCTTTAAGGCTTTTGTCGCAAGCGAGCTTTGTATCGAGTGTTATCTGAACGGTGCACTCGCTATGCGCAGACTGTGTTCCGCGCAGGCTGTCACCCTTGCCATCGGCATGTATATAGGCACACTGGAAAAAAAGCAGTTGTTCGTTCTCCAGCAACCCGAGGCTTTCGTCTTGCTTTATCGCATCACGCGATACAAGGTGTCAGAAGTGGCGAGTCACCGATTTTGATGTGCGTTCCCGAGCGCCGGAAAAAAGGAAAGCGATGGAATTTCGTAAGCCACCGGACCCGCTACGTTTTACAGGGGACATAAGTAGGAACTGGAAGTTGTTCATACAGAAATCCAACCTGTTCCTGGCGTCGTCCGAAACCACCGACCAGAAGTCTCGCCCGGAATCTGCGAAAGGTGCCCTTCTTCTGAGTATCGCAGGCGAAGAAGCCATCGAGGTCTACAACACCTTCACCTTTGTGGAAGGCGAAAGCAACTTTGACTACGCTACGGTGCTCAAGAAGTTCGAGGAGTACTGCGACGCCCAACACGACACCGCTACGAAGTCAGTCATGTCACTGCATCTCTTGGCGCAGGTCGTCCTGCTCGGGTGCTTTACGCCTTCCCCGATGCCCCGCGACGCCTCCCTGGCTGCAAGCTGCAACTCGACAACATTCCATAGCCCGCCCGTCGACCAGAAAGCGCGTCCTGCCCAGCAACAAGCTCTCCCCCTCGTCGCCTGCTCACCCCTCCGGCTCCCGCGAACAATTACCGGCCATGGTCAACCAAGCCTATTTAAGGAGCCACTGCACCGGACCGGGACGGGGCACGACACCGCTACGAAGTCAGTCATGTCACTGCATCTCTTGGCGCAGGTCAGTCACCCCCAGCACGTTTCTTATTGCGTGCATTCAAATGATCCCTTTTTGATCGCGGTGTCGTGCCCCTCCGACACACTAGAGTCCTGCCGCAAATCCTTGCTCAACTTGCTGTTCTCTGTCTCTGCAAATGTCCTCAATGTGTTTTTCTTGCTAATTCTCTCAGGAGACGTTGAATTGAACCCCGGTCCCCAAAATGTTACGCTTGAATCTCTCGCGGATGCCATCTCCGTCATAGAGCGGTCCCAGGCCTCTGTTCTTTCCGAGCTCGCATGCATTCGTTCCGCGCAAGCCAACTTGCAACAAGCTGTATCCCGCCTTTCTCTCGAAAAAAAGACTTGTACTGACCAGTTGGGGGGCTTGCCTAGTTCTGCCACCGCCAACGACACTATTACCGACCTAACATCTAAAATTAAGGTACTAACTGAAAAATGCGACGACTCTGAGAACCGCCTCCGTCGTTCTAACCTTATATTTTTTGGATTACCGGACGCCGACGGTGAAACGTGGGACGAATCCGAGGGCAAGATTGTCTCATTTTGCTCCAAAAATCTTTCTCTGAACATTAATAGCACTGATATTGAACGCGCGCACAGGCTAGGCCGTTTTCGCCCCGGAAAAAATCGACCCATTATCATTAAACTTACGCACTTCAAAGACAAGTCAAAAATTCTTTCAGCTGGACCAAAACTTAAGGGCACTTCATTCTCTATTCGCGAGGATTTCTCTGAACGCACACGACTAGCCCGGAAGAAGCTCCGAGCACACGGCAATCAGTCAAATGCTTCCTTCAAAATACGATTTGATCGGCTCACAATAGGCGACAAACATTTCATGTACAATGCCGAATCCGATAGCATCATTGAACTGAAATCATAGCGGTCCAAGAGTGCCTCCACGCCTTTACCTCGGCGATCCCCAGAGTCATCATGTCCGACTATTCCTACCTACAACCCCACGTTTCATTCTATGTCTGCCATCCTCACAAACGTACGCAGCTTTTTGCCGAAAAAGGAGGCTGTGGAGGCCCTTCTTGATGATAACTGCACAGACCTCGCTGTTTTCACCGAATCCTGGTTGACCCCCGATGTCGACAATCACGAGCTTCTTCACAGCACTTCGTTGTTTACCATGTACCGACGCGACAGGGTTGGTCGGAGAGGTGGAGGCGTTCTAGTGTTTGTGAAATCCAGCATAGAATCCAACCTTGTAACTACGAGCTGCGAACACGAAATTCTCTGCATCCGTATGTCTCTCCCTACATGCACGAACATCCTGATCGCCTGCTACCGGGCCCCCGACTGCGACCGTTCCTTCATTGAAGATATTTCCTCCGTCGTCCTCGATTTGGCTACCCGCTTCCCACGGGCAAACTTAATACTTTGCGGAGATCTTAATTTCCGTGATATTGACTGGACTAATTTCACGGCCCACACACAGCAGTCTAGGGACTTCTTAGAATTTGCGCTTCTTTATAATTTTACACAATCAGTCAATGAACCAACTAGAGGTTTGAACACGCTTGACCTTATCCTCACTTCAAACCCGGAACTTATCCAATCTGTGTCGTGTGCTAACGGCCTAAGCGATCATAGCATTGTACTGTTCAACATTTCGAGTCGCATACCAAGGCGCCAACCTCTTAATAAGTACATCCGTGACTACAATAAAGCTGACTTCTCTCTTATTAACGAAGAACTTGAACAATTCTACCTCGCATTCAACCAGAGTGCGTTTACCAGATCGGTGAGTGAAAACTGGCTGTTGTTTAAAAATAAAATCTTAACCCTAGTTGACCGCCATGTCCCCCACGTCTGCATTCGCGGTGATGCGGATAGGCCCTGGTACTCCAATACCATAAGGAAATTATCACGTAAGAAAAAACGCCTCTTCCGGGCGGCAAAGAAATCTCCCTCTCCCTCTAAATGGGAAAAATATCTTCACAGCTTACACGAATACACTGCAATGCTTAGGCGCTCTAAAAAGAAATACTTCCACAATGACCTCTGGGATATCCTACGCACAAAACCGAAGAAGTTTTGGAGATTACTTGGCACGAAAAACGCCCACTCCAACAGCATCCCTCTCGTTGACTCGGACGGCTCGCCAACCCCGAAGGATCAGTGTCCTAATGTCCTTAACTCCTATTTCACATCTGTATTCACTTGTGAACCTAGCCACGATACCCCCACTTTACGACGCTCGGACTATAGCGAGATGCCTCCCATTGAAATAACTACAGAGGGTATCATAAAACTCATCAACAACCTGCAGTCCTCTAGTGCTCCCGGTCCGGACAATATTCCAGCAAAGATATTAAACACTACCAACACATCATCGAGCCGCTTTCTCCAAATTATTTTCATCCAGTCCATTTCTGAAGGCACCATTCCGGACGATTGGAAACTGAGCAAAGTTACACCAGTCTTCAAATCCGGCCATAAATCCGACCCATCCAACTATCGCCCCATCGCGCTAACCTGCATCGCATGCAAGCTACTAGAGCACATAATTTATTCCCATACCGCTGCTCACCTGGACAATAACAATTTCTTCTTTCACAACCAGCACGGGTTCCGCCGGGGTTTTTCATGTGAAACCCAGCTTTTCCAGCTCACTACAGACCTCAACCTCAACCTAGATTCTTCTTTTCAAACAGATGTCATCTTCATTGACTTTTCCAAAGCTTTTGACCGTGTCCCTCACCAAAGACTCATTAGTAAACTCTCTTGCCTTTGCCTGCACCCGCTGATATTATCGTGGATTAGATGCTTTTTAACAGATCGCTCCCAGTTCACCACCGTCGCCGGACGTCAGTCGCGCACAACCACGGTAACGTCTGGGGTACCGCAAGGCTCAGTCCTCGGCCCCCTTTTATTTTTAATCTACATTAACAGTGATGCTACCGGCTTAGGCTGCTTTGGAGCAGGTAAAAATGCGTTTCGGAGCAGCAAAACCAGCTTTCGGAGCAGGTGTCGATAGAAGCAATTTTAAGACACGTATTGCATTCATGAGATAGATAATCGCTAAAAGCACACCCTTCAAGGATAATAAAAAATTAAAAGAACTCAGAACATGGATATTTTGTCCCAATTTTCATCAGTCTCCTGAAGAATGTCTGCATTGAACTTTTTTCGGCAGTCTGCACAACAAAAATAAAAAAAAAACAAGCTCTCATTTTTACACAATAGAAGATTTACTATGAACAAACTAAAAATTGCTCATCACAACGAACATGCTGTGTAAAATCGAGCACTATTGGAAGGCTATCGTAGGAAGGCTGCATCAGTAGCGCCACGGCTTTGACTGCATACTTGAACATCACGCTCCTCCCCGTGTTGCACATGAGTCACTATTTAGCAGCGTCAGCGCTGCCACCGTAAGGGTCTAAAACGACAAGCCACCGATAGCAGCGCTATGTTAACAAAGGCAGCGGGCTGAATCTTGCTCCTTCACGACAAGTTTGCCGCAGGTAGCCCATTAGTCCCCCCCCCCCATAATTCCGAGACTATGTTAATTCCCTGCGAGGCCACATGCACGCATTTCGCCTTCAATTTCCACGTATGTGAATTCTATGCCTCTGTGAACTCTACGTGAAATCTAAGACGGGCGTCGTCATATGCGTGCCGTACTCGTTAAGCTCGGAAACGTCAGGCGTCGTGAAATTGCCGTACTTGCTAGCCGGTGCGCAGCCCGAACTATGTCACCGTTTCCTGCCTTTGCATACTATTTTCTCCCCCCTGCACTTTGTATTTTCTCATCTGTTTACAGTAAAATCTCGATGATATGAATTTCGCGGCACCGCGAAAAATATTCGTATAATCCGAAATTCGTGTGAACAACACAGACCAAAAAATTAAGCACTAAAACAAGACTTCGATTATTTCTTTTACTTTCGCGTGATGAAATCCGTGAAGTTTTTCTGCTTTTTTTAAACCTCCATGTCGCCGAGCTGTCCTTTCTGGACTCATCTCCGCACTCGCGCTGCCCAAGCTCACTCACTACAGGAGCGTTTTTGCATGCGATTCGTGCGCATCGGCGCCCGCGGTCAGAAAATTACGCGCGACGCGCGTGGCAGTGGGAGGAGCCTGACGAATTGCGCCAATGGGAAGGCGTGCGCCTCATGGCGGCAGTTACAAAGCCCCCGAGACAGCCGGCTGGCTCCGGCGGAGATGTTTAGGCTTAGCACCCCGACAGATGTTCAATGGGCGCTTTCACTAGCGGCGCGGATGATTTTTATAGCACCGTTTTCGCTCACATTATTAGCTCATTTACCGTACAAGAAACTTCGCGTGTGCTTTGAGCGGCATTTTAAAGAGCGATTAGAAGCGGTCTCTTGAGCGTCCCGCGCCACTTCGCGACCGAAACCGCCGCCATGATGCCGCGGCCGGCCACGCCCCGCGCAGCGTGCGGGTGGTTTCGCGGCGGCGCCAGCGTGCCTGTGGAGTACGCGGCGCGTTTTCGCTAGCAGAAAACAGCTTGACCGTTCCTGGAGAAAGTGCGACAAAGAGGGCAGAGAGCCCGTACGTCGCCGTAGCTTGCTCGATCGGCAGTCGGGCGCCTCGCCGACTCGTTCTTATCCGCCGGGCACTTCAGGTCCGTTCGTAAGAGCCCAAATTCTTCCCATTTCAAACAGTGCAATTTCGCCGGGACTAATCAGAAATTCGTATCACCCAGAATCATATCATCCAGATTCCACTGTAACTACAACTCCTGCGTCCTCATCTCTTGCCTACTTTTCTACCAGCAAAACTCCGCAGGCCCCCGCTCGACGCGTACGCTGTCGGGGCGCGTTGGCGAGCGAGTACGGCAATTTCACGAAGCCTGACATTGTTGGCGAGCTTCACGGGTACGGCACGCACATCACGACGCATATCGCGGCCCGAAGACCGCGAGGCGGACGGTCGCGACGGCGGCAGCCGGTCTCGCGCACCCAATAGGTGCGAAGCGCACTGCACAAAATTAACAGTCTCGGGTATACCCGAGACGGTTAATTCCGTGAGATGGGGAGACTGTTAATCTCCCCATCTACCCCTCTATAGAGGGGGAGATTTCACAACGCCTACGAGGCGCCAGCCGCAAAACGCATCATCGCCGTTATCGCAAGATTCGCAACAACGGCCAGTTTGCCTTGGCTTGGCTCGGATTGCGTCCTGAAAACAGGTACACCGCGATGTCGCTTTCAATGGGCAACCTCAAGTAGTTAGTTTCGTTTCTGAAAGGGGGACGTACACCCTTTGGCGCAGGTTGGGCGCAGAAGCGCCAAATTTAGAGGAAATGTAGCAGGATGTAGCAGCCAGAGCACTTTGGCGCAGTTTGGCGCAATTGGCGCAGCGGTAGCATCACTGCATTAATGATTTACCGTCTGGCATCTCCTCCTCCATCCGGCTTTTCGCAGACGACTGTGTTCTGTACAGGAAAATTTCTAGTAAAAATGATCAGCTCCTTCTCCAAAACGACCTAATCCACTTAGAAAACTGGTGCTCGCTATGGATGATGCAACTAAACGTTTCGAAGTGTAAATTCATGCACGTCACCCGCAAACACTCTCCCGATCGCTTTACATACTCGGTTACCTCAACTGACTTATCACGGGTGGAGACCTACCGGTACCTCGGTGTCCTTTTAAACAGCAAACTAACCTGGTCTGACCACATCCAAAAACTTGCAGCCGATGCCTCTAAGATCCTCGGGTACATCCGGAGATCGCTATCATGCTCACCTGCTCGAGTCCGCCAACTGGCATACACTACCTTTGTACGCGCAAAGCTTGATTATGCTTCAGCAATTTGGAACCCCCATCAAACTTATTTGACAAATTCTCTTGAGTCTATTCAAAATCGTGCAGCCCGTTTTATTTCTTCTACGTACGGCTTTCCTTCGAGCATCTCAGCTATAAAGTCGTCCCTCGGTCTCCCCACACTTGTTTCTAGGCGGAAAATAGCAAGGCTCTGTCTTTTTCATAAACTATATTATACATTTCCTGACATGCACACTTCATTATTGCTACCCCCACTGCGCACCTCACGCCGCCTACATAACTCAATGAGCAAGCAGCGCCTGTATGGCTCCACAAATTCGTTCAACAAATCTTTCCTTCCTATCGCCATAGAGGAGTGGAATAACCTGCCTGAATCTATAGCAACTGAACGCGACCCTAACAAATTCAAGATGTCATTAACAGTACACGTATACAATTAGACCCCATGTCTGAACAGCATGTAGTACGACCACACCCAGATGTTAGTGTAAAGTTTCCATGTATGGTGTTCTCCTTGCGCTTTTTTTTATCGCTGTTACCTCATGCGCTAATCTGATTCTTATTGACACATCCTCCTCCTATTGGCGCCCCATGAGTCGTGTCCTCCTTATTTCCTCTTGTGACTACATGTGCTCACACTACTGAAGGGATCACTACAAGCCTGTTGTCCGCCACCTTTGCTTGTGTGCCCTCCTTACTGCTGGCTCACCTTTTCATGAATGATGTTGAATCTGTTGTATTTTCTCCCTCGTTTATTTTTCTTAAGCCATTGTTACCCCATTGTTACCTCGTTTTATTTTTCATATAAGCCATTGTTACCCCACGCAGTCAAGCGGCTGCTGGGATGAGTCCCTTCTTGTTTCTCCCCCCAAACGGCTTTTACATGTTGCCCGATCTTTCTCTTTGGTGTTCCATTTGTTTTTCCTCCTGTCTTGTTTTTTCTTTTGTTTCTCCGAACATGTATACGCTTTCATGTTTTTCGCTTCACCCCATTTGTGCAATACCCCTGTTATTGCTATTGTCGTGTTTATGTAGTCTTATTGTTCTTGCTGATGTCGTGTTTACGGGGCTTTAATATTGCCCCTGTGTTTTCCCCTTGTGTTATCATGACCATCGGAAGCTCTCGTTTCTGCCCCCCCTTATGTAATGCCCAAGACAGGGCCTTTAAGGGTAATTAAATGATGATGATGAATTGCCCTGGCGTTCGGAAAGGCATGCAGAAAGTGCAAAAAAAAGAACCAGTTCGCAGTTTGCTGTAGGGCGAGCGCTAATGTCGACGAACTCGAAGAGTCTGAGGACGACTTTGACGTCCTCGAGATTTCGGTTAACAAGATCAACAGTGAACGCGACTGGACTGTAGAATCACGCGTGAACAATGCGTCAGTGCAACTCAAAGTGGATACGGGATCCGAAGCCAACTTGCTGCCCTTCGGACCTTATAAAAAAATGCACCCGAAGCCACCATTGCAACCGAGCAGTGCGGTCTTGCGTTCGTACGGTGGGGGTCTGATTAAACACTTGGCTGTTATCAGGGCAGAAGTGGAAATTTACAGTCGCAAAACCATAATGGACTTCTTCATTGTGCGCAACGGACGTCAAGCGATACTTGGCCTGCAAGCATGTGAACAAGCAGGACTTCTTTCCCGACGAGTTCACAGTGTATCTGAAACTAGCTCCCAGAAAGGAATAGCCGTCAAAGTAAAGGAACCTACACATTGGGTGAGCCCACTTGTTCTTGTACGAAAGAAGGACGGCAAGCTCCGGGTTTGCATTGATCCCCGAAAGATTAACAAAAATCTAAAGCGGGAACACTACGAAATGCCTAGACGTGAAGATATCGAAGCAGAACTCGCAGGCGCCGTAGTCTTTACACGATTGGATGCGAACTCTGGGTTCCATCAAATCCCGTTAGATGAAGAAACCTCGAGGATTTGTACGTTCTCAACACCTTTTGGACGTTACCGTTTTTTGAGGTTGCCATTTGGCATCTCGTCGGCGCCAGACGTCTTTCAGCAGACGCTTAATGAAATTTTTCAAGCAGTCCCTGGTGTAAAAGTATATGTTGACGACATACTAATCTGGGGTACATCAAGGAGAGAGCATGACGAGCGCCTGCGCCTTGCACTACAGGCGGAGGAACGGGCGGGCTTGACGTTCAATCAAGCAAAGTGCACAATCGGCGTCGAACAGATCGAATTCCTGGGCGACGTTATCGGTGCTGAAGGCATCAGGCCCAGCCCTTCCCTAATAACGGGTATGATAGAAATGCCGCCACCCGCCGATAAACTCGCAGTCCAACGAATGCTGGGTGTTGTAAACTATTTTGCCAAGTTCGTGCCGTCGCTCACTGAGAAAACAACGCTGCTCAGAAGCTTGATCAAGAACGACGCGGTTTTTGAATGGTCAGAAAACCACGCGTACGAGTGGAAACAACTGTGCGAAACTTTGAGCAAACACCCATTGCTAGCAATATTCGATCCCAAAAAAGAAACTAAAGTGTCCTGCGACGCGTCACAAAATGGAATGGGCGCCGCGCTTCTGCAACGTCATGGCAACTGAAAAGGCTCTTCCTTGGTCCCCGCAAAAGGTTGACTCGACTGTCCTGTTCCTAGCATGTTCTCACGGATGGAGTCAGACGTGCGACCAGATTGACCCTTCAGAAATGTGGAGGCTGGATTCCATTGGGATAACAGACTCCAGCGTGAATAACGGCGCCCATGAGGATGCGGCGCTTAGTCAATTTATGAGTGCTGTGCACAAGGAGGAAGGCCGCTATGTCGTTCCACTGATGATCAAATCCCCAGAATGTATGACTTGCCCGAACCGGGATGTCGCTGAAACCCGACTTCTACGCCAGCTCCAACGCTTTCAGCATGAACCCGAACTTCTGAGGGAGTACAACTCTGTGATCAGCGAGTATTTCAAGGAAGGCCACGCAGAGCCAGTTCTGTCATCTTCCATTCCCGGAGCAACCGTGTATTACCTTCCTCATCATGCGGTGGTGCGAAAAGAAGCCGTAGCTACGAAGGTTCGTGTTGTATTTGATGCGTCTTCCCACACCCAGGGTGAGCCGTCACTTAACGACCTCCTTGACAAAGGTGTGAAGCTTGGGCCTGACCTTTTGCAGCTCCTCTTGCGGTTCAGGTGTTACCCAATAGTTTTGACCGCCGACATTCGAAAGGCCTTCTTACAGATCTGAATACGACGGGAAGACCGAGACGCACTCCGTTTTTTGTGGATCGACGGACTGCCCACTCCTACAAATCCGGTTCCAAAAATCGTAGAGTGGCGCATGACAAGGGTGCCGTTTGGAGCGGCGTCAAGTCCGTTTCTGCTCGCAGCAACGATTCAGCACCATTTGGAGGCGTGGAAACAGACACAGCCAACGATTGCCGCCCGCCTGCAGCAATCATTTTACGTTGACGACCTGGTTATGGGCGCTTCATCGGATGAGGAAGCATTAGAGATCTACAACGCTGCCAACGAGATCTTAAGAGACGCAGGGATGGAGCTAAGGAAGTGGAGCTCAAACTCTAACATCTTGAGCCAACAGTTTCTTACCGACGGCCTGTCCGTGGAAAACGTCGCTGAAAGTAAGGCCCCATTGAAGGTACTCGGAAATCATATAACGTGAAGAGAGAACGACATCCGCGTCTTAGTGCATGGGATCTCAACGAACACTGCTTTATTCTCTTCTTCTGCTACCTCGCTCGCCTCGCCTCGCGCGTCTCCCCGCGTCCACCTCCTCTTCCTCTTCCCCTGCTGCCCGAGAGGTGTGCCGGTTCCCGCCAGGGAGATTCAACATATTCCCGCCCCCGCGCTGGGTGCATCGGCTTCCAACAGGTAAAGCCGCTGGACGGCACGCCGGATTTCCTGGCCGCCTGGAAGCCGCAGTCGGAAATACCTGCTTGTTCCGTCTCTTCCCCGCAATGCCTCGATGATGCGCCCGATCTTCCACATAAAAGTCCTGCACAATGACAACGTCGCCAACTCGGAGCCGGGAGGGAACAGCTGGTAGAGTATGATGAGCAGAGCGAAGAAGCAGCAATTAAGTACTCTTTTCTCCATCGCTTCCATAGCTGGCTGACCAATTGATCTCGTTGGTTGAGTCGTCCTCTGACGTCGTTGGCCGTGATGCTCTGCATGAGATGATTAGTTGTCGACGGCAGGCATACAAGACGTTTCCCGACGAAGAAATGCGGTGGAGTTGTAGCGCCAGGGACGGAAGCGGCGTCCAGGATGCGGCGGCGACTGCGGTGGCCGCTGCAGCCGCTGCCAGTCCGCAGGAACGTGCCCGTCGCCGTCGTCACGGGCCCCAGATACACGGCGTCGCGGCGCGCGCCACGCGTAAAAGCGGGGTCGAAAGCGGCGCCGGTCGGCCGCGTAGGGGCTTCCCTGCACGGGCTCGCCGTCAGGCCCGGTAACTTTGGCCGCTTCGCGGCCCTTCTCGCCGACGACGACGTCGAACTCCACCGTTTCTCCCTCGCCGACGCTGCGCATGATCTTCTGCGGGTTGTTGCGCGTGATGGCAGTATGGTGCACAAAGATGTCCTCGTGGGTGTCGTTGCGGTTGATGAAGCCGTAGCCGTTCTTGACGTTAAACCACTTCACGGTGCCCAGCACGCGCTCGGCCAGCACGAGCTTCTTCTTGCCGGGATCGCCCATCGCGGGGGTCTTGGCGCTGACGTTGGAATCGGGTCGCCCGCGCCGAGCTCTTTTAGAGTATGTTCCCTGGATGACCCAACCAAAAACTGTCTCCACGGCGCACATGCTGTCCGTTAAACGTTCGATACGTCCTGTGACCAGCTTCCAGTAATTGTCAGAGCCCACTAAGACGCTAATAGTGGGACCCTGATTCTTGCACTCTTGAGGCTCGTCCGCGATGACCAAGTTTCGGCTACGGAGTGTGGAAACTAGAGCAGGTTCCATAGGTGAACTTCTTACAGTGTATACCTCCGGAACCTCCAGAGCGTCGAGGGTTACTTCTTTCGACTCGAAACGACCAGTCAGCGTGACGTTCAATTTCCGGCAGCTGTACCGACGCGAACGCTGAGAGTCGCCGAACGTGAATACCGTAAGGTCCTCAACGCCGGTGGCTGGAAGCTCTAGCTTGTTCGCCAAATCGCTGCGCACAAACGTTCGCTGGCTGCCGGTGTCAAAAAGAAGGCGGACCAGGACACGGTCAGCAGTGCCACGTGCCCATACCGTAGCCGTTTGTAGCAAGACAGACGACGTGAAATTGCCACTAGCAGAAGCAGTTGTGACCGGCTCTTCTTGTGGAGTCGCCATTTGCCGATTCATGCTCCCAAAAGGTGCTGGTGGTACGGGGACCCCTGAGTTAGGTCGCGTCCACACGTCGCAGAGAACCGACAAGTGGCGTCGCGCACAATGGCGACACGAAAGCCACGTGGGAAGGCGGCAGCTCCGTGCCAAGTGCCCTGGCTTGCCGCATCGGAAGCAACAACGCTTCCTTCCAAGTCTTCGTCGCTTCTCTTCTTCCGACAGCTTAACTTGGCAATCCTCGGTTCCGTGATCTGGCACTTCGCAGAGTGGACATGCTCGCGGCTCAGACGACGATGAGCCGGTAGCCAAAGCCAGGGCGGACGGAAGCTCAGGAAAGACGTTAGCGCACGCTCGCCGCTCCACCGATGTCGCGTTCGAAGTGGCTCTTTTCTGGGTCACCTTGCTTTCCTCCCTGCTCTCCACCTGAATCTGCAGGAACCGCAGTACTCGTTTGACCTCGTCGCCTCGTGACTTTGGGGAGGTGGAGTCATCGGCTGTAGCCTCCTTCATGCGTTGCCTGTATAGCACTGCCAGATCCTCAGGCAGTGCGCGCATGAGGACGCGATGGAGGATTACTGCGTACTCCGATGCAGGAACTCCCAGGCTCTCGAGGCAACTTGTCCTAAACAGGATCCGTTCATATAGGTCACGAAGCCGCGAGACCTGCGCCGAGCCTTCGATGGGGGCAATGGCGAGGAGACTATCAATGTGGTCATCCACGAGAACATCCGTTCGGCCAAAACGATCTGTCAGCACCTTGATCGCGACCTCGTAATTGCTTTCGGTCAGGCGTATCCACTCAACTGCCCTCTTGGCGTCCCCGCTGAGGTACGTCTTCAAATACTTAAATTTTTCTATATTAGGCAGTTCCGGATTGGTGTGAATAGTCGCCTGGAAGTGCTCCCAAAAACCTTGCCACTCACGAAGCCCGCCGGAGAAGACGGGGATCTGAAGCTTCGGCAAGGCAACCCTCTGAGTAGAAGAGCGGAAGCTGACGTGAGCCGCGGCTTCCTGGTCGAGTTCGCCGTTAATGCCAGCAGAAGTGCCACGTGATTGGTCGCTCGGTGGGAACACTCCTGGCTGGCCGACGTCCGTAGGTGTGACACTCTTGGTCTTCAGCATGAACCGAAGCTTGGTGATCGCGTGGCGAATTTTGTCGTGGTACTCTAATGCACCTGCTATCTCGTCTTCGTACTCCTGATCCTCAAGAAGTTCATCAATCTTCGCGTCCAGCTCGCTCAAGACGGCATCCTTTTCCTCGAGGTCTTCGATGGCTGCTTGTAAGTCTGAGGCGTCCGAATCGGTATCCTGTAGGAGCTCGTTGGCCGATGCCAAAAGACGTGTAGCGGCACCGCGAAAAACACCCCGACGACGGCGCAACTTCTCCATGGTAAGCGCAGACGGATGTCGGTCTTCTCCCGGGTTTCGGCACCAGAAATCATATAACGTGAAGAGAGAACGACATCCGCGTCTTAGTGCATGGGATCTCAACGAACACTGCTTTATTCTCTTCTTCTGCTACCTCGCTCGCCTCGCCTCGCGCGTCTCCCCGCGTCCACCTCCTCTTCCTCTTCCCCTGCTGCCCGAGAGGTGTGCCGGTTCCCGCCAGGGAGATTCAACAGCAACCATTGGAAACCCGTGGCATACACTCTAAGAAATCGGGGGAGCAGTTGAAGAGTCCAACCGTCATTGTACTCTTGCAAGCGTTGGTGGACTCCCCTCGAAAGCTGCGGGGAGTTGGATGCAATGCTCGCTCCCCATGAGAAGGAGAGCAAAACTGACCACGTACTCTTCTCGTGCGCGGTGGAGTGCAGCCCCAGTTCTGCTCCCGCACCAGTGAAGAGTAAACCTGCGCATCGTCTCCCATCTCCAGTACGAAGAGTAGAATTGCAATTTCATTCTTGTCCAGTGCGGGAGTAAGCATGGAGATGCACTCCAGCCATCTGCGCACACCAACTCATCAGCGATGTTTTATTTGCATACGAATACATTATATAAAGCGGTTGTGTAAAAAGCGCCCGATTACTTCTGCCGCGCATTCTAAACGTGCAAGAATATGAATTCGTGTAACGATTGCTCGCAGCGTTCAGTGGCGGCAGGCGGCAAACCGAAGGAACTAATCTACGGACCACTGCAGACGGTCGCTTTGAAAGAGTTTGATAGACGTACGCTTGTCCCGCGCCTAGTCGAGCTAAAAAAAACGGATTGTAAATCTGAGATCGATTGAGAAAAATGGTGTTGCAAGAAGTGAAGTCCGCGCTCTTCTGATAGCTCAAGCTGCAAGCGCAACACGAACCCGACCCAACAACCGTGGCTAGTGTCGTCGAAATAGGCATGTACATACGATAGCTTTTATTAGGTTAAATAAAGGAAATCCGTATACATAACTGGTATTAACAGCAATATGGGGCCTATCTGCAAGATCGGAGTGTGAGGAACAGGCGATACCACTGCGAGGGCATCTCAAATACACCCTCTACGGTGAAAACTATCTCGTCGGCTGACAAGCGACGATAAAAGCGTTCACACCGATCGGTTGCTGGAACTCAAGCGCCTTTTAAGCAAAGAGAAATGATGACCCCCCCCCCGCGCGGCGGCGCAGGCGTGGATAGCGATATGTAACGCGTCAAACATCCGGGGAATCAGGTAACGCGAACCGCCCGAGCAAGCGTGAGAAAGGCACTTTCAGCGAGCCACGAAGTGCCCGTGTTCTGCAAAAACCTACCCAGGCGGTGAACCAAATCCTCCCTGTTCTGTGGTGAACCCGCCAAGGCCGGACGGGCGACTTATAGGCCTCGCCAGACCGTGATGTCAATATGCTACGAACGAAGTGGGCTTTCAAGCAGACGCTTCGTGCAACATGGGAAGTTGGACCTGCCCTTATCGTCATACTTGCTTCGACACAGTACACGACGCGTGTTGGCCAACTGCTGGCCGCTGGTGCGTCAGCGCGACACCATGCGCGACATCATGAACGAATATGCGACATCAAGTCGTATATTCGTACATTCGTGCGTGCGTGGTACTAGTTTTTCTTTCGGACGAACATCACAGCGGCGACAGCGCTGAGGCCGATTTCGGAACTATGCGCACTGTGTAGCGATGCGCGCGCTATGGCTGGACTGAATCCGCGGCCGTCGCAGGCTTCGCGCCTTGAGCTTGGGATCTTATTACGACCTTGGATTTATCTACCGGACGAAGAAACGCTGGCGGGAAGTAGAGGTAAGCCATTACTTAACCTCGTATTCTTGTCTTGTGTATTTAGCGAAGCAGAGTTACTCTCGGTACTTCGGTCCGCGGAAGCGGTTAGTCCTAACGTTTTCGTGACTGATTTTGACCGTTGCTTAGTTTTGAAGGGCGGCTTTTGCACCTTGTGCAAACAGCGTCGATTCTTGCACCGTTTCAATCCCTGTGATTCGTGAAGTGTTGGTATCCTTGCGGAATGTGTTCGCAGGTAGGAAGCATGGTCGCGCGAGTAGTCGCAGCGCTACGCTGTACTCTTAGCTCGGCGGCTAGGGTTAGAGTGGCGGCCGTGCAGTAGCTGTGGCTACCTGCGCGGCTCCAAGGAATTGCATACAATAGGCTGAGTGATAGGAGCGCGTCTAGCGCGTGGTAGTCACTAAATTACAATAATTTTAGTGACCGCCGCGCGTACAGCAGGAGACTGAAATGCTGTTCAGACAATATTTTTTACGTATTGCTTGAGGGCAGGATGGACGGAAATGGGAATTTTCGGGGCGTACTCACCGCACTGTTAAGGGGTAATTACATGCGTCTAAGGCGATGAGCGACGCGAGAAACCTCACTCAGTGTGTACGGCAAACAGGTATTGTGTGCGACACAGACAAGCGAAAGGTTTTTACACAGGCCGCTGACGGCGGCGACAGCGGCAGGCGACGGGCCGTCGCCGTCGCGGGTTTATTCTCGGACAGAAGCAGCCCACAAGCGAGCGGCAGCAACGACGACGAAGGGCATTGGCAGCAATGCATTACTTTTTTTCGTTTGTCGCTGTCGCCCACACTGTTTGTTGTACCCATTACATTACTTTTTTCGCGTCGGTCACAGTGTCGCCGTCGCTCGAGCGTTCGAGCGTTCTGATCGTTCAATAACGAGCCTATTAGTTCTCATCAAATGTTGCGATCTGCAGCGTGCATGCAACGAAGCGTACTCGAGAATGAAGAAAACAGTAGCTATATGACCCATAGCAACTTTTCCACGCTAGTCTTGTGAACGTTGTTAGGAATCGGCCAGCAACACGTGTTCTCCCGCATCGGCGACCACGTGGGAATCGACCATTTGCGCCCGCGTGTCGGTGAATCGTACTTCCGGTCTCGTCATGCCGGGTCAGTCACCTCGCTTTGCCACGTGCCACCGGCGGCTGCTAGCGCCACACCCACAGGCACCTGCGCGTCGGAGAGTCCCGCTTTGACCTTCCCGGCTCAGACGTTTCGCTATCGGCACGATCAGCAGTTAATAGCGCGACCCCGGCACCTTTCAAGGACACTCTCCCCCCCCTCTCTCGGACGCCACGAGGGGCGAAGATGACTCGCGATCTTGGAAAGACTGTGCGTGTGTGTGTCTGTGATTTCGTGGCATATTACTCTTGGGGGCGTTTTTTGGGTATAAAAGAAGCAGCACAAACGCTGATAATCATTCCTGCCTGAGCAGCGAATTCATGCGGTCGCTCTGCTCCTGTCCTGTATTGTAACCTCGCCCGTCGGGGCATTGTATGTTTTTTTTTGGCTTCGGCTCACCTCTCGCTATGAAGTAAACAGTTACGTTAGCCTATCAGCGTCTGGACCTCTTCCCGGCTGCAGTCGTCCTTCACGGTCACAACAACGTATAATTGGCCCTACGTTGCAGTCGGCTAAGGACAAAATCCAATGCAAATTATTCAGGGATTATAACCTTACAAAAAGAGTTATGTTTCCTTAAATTTTGTGCAATGTTCTTATACCGGGAACGATAGCGGGGTAAACAGTTGAAGCTACGGACACGTAAGCACTAATGGGTTTGGGGCGCAGTGCGTAGGCAGACAGCTGTAGGGCGCGCTGTCTGACATGACATTGGCCAAGTGGTACAATGAGCGTGGTGGCATCCAAGGTCACCACATCCGCATCTAGACTGGTTACTGCGCCAGGCAGTATGGCATTCCAATACGGGTTCAGTGCGTGCTCTCGCCGCAAAAACTAATCTATCACCCAATAAACTTCATTTAACGTTGTCAAACTCGGCAATGTTTTTTTCATTGTAGAACTTATCTTTGCTGTCCCCCTCTTTCTGTCTATGTAGGAACCACGGGAAGACGCTACTTGCCCGAAGATGTTTTTTTTTTTTTTTTGAGAGAGAGGGAGAGATCCCCGAGGCGTCAGCAGCAGTGGCTGTCGCATTCAAGACACTTCTCCCCACAGCCTTGGACATCGTGGATGGGTTCCCATTGCTGCTGTCTGTGTTTTGGCCGTTCATTGTGTAATACGCTTCAAAGGCGAAGCGCACCTTCTTGCTTCTGTAGACGTTACTTTGGCTCAAGCACGGTGCCCTGGTCGGTACTGTTCTGAAGGCCGCCACCAACATTATGAAGCAGTCAGCTCGAACGTGTTTATTTTTAATACCAAGTTATGCCTTTTTAAATCTTACTAGCGCATCCTCATTTGAGAACCACCCGCCTAAAAAACCCAGTGGGAATGTTTCCTGCGGTTTCCTATTGTACCACCAAAATATATCTGTTGCAAAGTTGGCGTGTCAATGGCTTTGCATCTTTGTGTTGATTGCACTTGTAATGCGTTAATAGTAATCCACGCTGAATTGTTTTAGTCCCAGATTTTTCTTTCGCAAAATTTTTTTGTAAATATTTTTTATGTGTGCTAAATAAAAGCTGGCTTTTCCTGTCCATATGAAGCATTCACTGATGTACTAAGGTCATTTTGTTTTATGTTAATACTGTTAACTATTCTCCCACTGCTGTTTTTCTACTGACGCTTTTCGTGCTAATGTCAGTACCTTTTTATTTGTGGATGTTAATGTAATTGTTATCGTCATAATTTAATGTTTGTATTTCAGTGTTTTCAATTGCTTTGCTGCATTTTAATTTGTATATTTTTCTTGGATGTATCCTAAATAGGCGCTACGTCTCCTCTGTGCATGTGGAGTAGGAACCGTTCTTATGCCGTGATATTAATTCCCAATAAATTGCATTTTGTGTTAAATTGCAGAATGAACCGATGTTGTGGTATTTTGAAAAATAAAGTCTGAGCTTGTTTTTTCTTCTTTTCCATGTTTCAAAATAGCTTGTCCTGTTTTGTTTGCTTGTAACTGCCTATAGTACCATCGTGGGTAAGGGGGGGGGGGGGTCTAGTAGCAGGCGGAGCGAAAGCACGCTGCCTCGCGGGGAATAGCAGAACGCTCTTCAGGCGTAACGAGATGCTTTCCAAGAGAGAGTAGTAGTACCCGTCAGCAGTATCCGGGAACGCCGCAAATAGAGCTTATTTACGCCTAAAGGGAGCGACGGAACGCTGCCTTGGAGATGGCATTGCAATTCCCACACAGGGTTCAAGTACTCCGCTTCGAAAGCAGCAAGTAAATCCCACGGGGAGTGTTTCGCCTCTCGTTCGGCCGCCACGCGCTACTCCTCGGAAGAGTCGCCCAATGCTTCCAAAGGGAGTGAAATATGGGACAAATTTTTTTACTCCTAGACAGAGTGCCCAGCACTCCTCGAGTTTTATGCGTCAAAGGTATTATCCACGGAGCATTGCTCCGTGGTATCGGATACGGCGCAGCGGTATTCTCAAATAGAAAAAGAGATAATGGCTATTCTGTACGGCTGTGAACGATTTGACCACTTTGTATACGGACGCAAGGTCATAGTAGAAACTGATCATCGCCCCTTGATTGCCATCTATAAAAAAGCAATAGGCGATATCCCGCCCAGGCTGCAGCGGTTTTTCCTGCGGTTATTGCGTTACGACATCGACTTGTGCTTCGTTCCAGGGAAGCAGCTGGTGCTTGCCAACATTGGGCCTCTTCGATTTTCCACTTCTGGCTCCCCGCGGGCTGCCCGCGGGTAGCCCGAGGATTCCCCGAAGCCATAGGGATACACGGGAAAATCGAATGTTGGACTGCTTCTCGGGGAGTCCGCGGTGAGCCCGAGACTGTAAATCGAAGAGGCCCATTGTATCACGGGCTTCAATCAAAGGCGACGGGGATGACATCACGAGTGACGACGCAGACGTGCACGCTGTTAGTTTAGTGTCGTCACTTGTCAGTGACGACACGTGGAACCGGCTTGTATCGGAAATCAGCAAAGACCCGTATCTAAGCTCTGTTCGTAACAGCATTGTTGCAGGCCTGCTTATCGAAGGACAGCTCAAGTCATTTGCTGGCGAGCTAACTGAAGTCAAAGGCGTCCTTCTTAAAGGCTGCAGGATTATAATACCAGCAAACATGCGGAAGGAAATCTTGGAAAAGATCCACCAAGGACAGGTTGGCTTGAATAAGAGCAAATTAAGAGCGCGGTGTTCAGTGTTTTGGTCCGGAATGAATTCTGATATTGACAAATTTGTTCAGACCTGCGCAGTTTGCAAAAAGTATGCGTACTGCCAGTCACGAGAGCCACTGCAGATGTGTCCGGTGCCAGACCAACCCTGGTATAGGGTTGGCATAGACCTCTTTCACTACGGCGGAAAATCGTACCTCTGTGCCTGCGATGCCTATTCAAACTTCCCCGAAGTGGATATGCTCACAGAAACGTCGGCCAGAGCGGTCATCGAATCAGTCAGGGCTATCTTTGCCCGATATGGTATCCCCATGGAGGTCTGTACGGATAATGGCCCGCAATTTGCAAGCAAGGAATTTGCTGCATTTGCACGAGCGTACGAGTTCCGGCATGTTACCTCCAGTCCAGGATACCCGCAGTCCAACGGGCTTGCGGAAAAAGGGGTACAGATAGTGAAGAGAATCTTAAAGAAAAGCATGGAAGCTAAACAAGATGTTTGGCTGGGGCTTCTTTCGTACAGGACTACACCGCTGGAAGCCGACGGCCGATCGCCTGCGGAGCTGCTCCAGGGTCAGATCCTCCGCTCGACGTTGCCATACATCCAAGGGAAGCCCGGAACCCCGGTCTTGAAGCACCGCCAAATGGAGACCAACAGGCGCCCACTGGCTCCTCTAAGGAAAGGAGACGTCGTACGAGTGAAGAACGGCACGTGGACTACAAAAGCAAAGGTCATAGAGCCGTTCACTCAACCCCGGTCCTACAACATCTTCACAGAGGGAGGTAGGCTACTGCGACGTAACCAGCAACACATTTATTTTACCCACTCAAGAAGCCTTTCATAGAGATCCTTCAGAGCTTGTCGAATGCGACGACGAAGGTGGTTCAACACAAGCATCACCAGTGCCAAGGGCCGCAGTGCCTACTGTCTCCAGAGCTCCAACCTGTGCGTCACATGTTCCGGCTCTCAGGAGGTCGCTACGGCAACGTAGACCCCCTCGCCATCTAACTTACAACAGAAACTTTGTGCAAGTGTCATGAAGCAGATGTGTAACCTGTGTTAATAACGACGGGACTGTCGCACAGATGAACCAGCCACGTAATCTACGCAAAGTGCATTTTCTTGTGTTAGTTTCCCTTTCCGTGTTGTCTCCTTTCAACAGAGGGGGATGCATCGAGTGTTATCTGAACAGAGCGCTCGCTATGCGCAGACTGTGTTCCGCGCAGGCTGTCACCCTTGCCACCGGCATGTATATAGGCACACTGGAATAAAAGCAGTTGTTCGTTCTCCAGCAACCCGAGGCTTTCGTCTTGCTTTATCGCATCACGCGATACACGCTTGTGAATTAAATTGCTAATGCGCGCAGTACAATCAACATCGCATATTTAGCTAGAGTTGCAAAGTGACAAGCACGTTTACAGTGTGTAAACCAAGCTTCTGGGACCTCACAGTGAGCACAGATTTTCTGTTACGGGTGCACTGTTGACCATTTGCGTTCTTTTTGAAATCTAACAGGTGCCTAGAACAGTGAGACGTGTTTGCATTCCTGCGTAATGTCGCTTACGAACCATAAAGATGGCAAATGAAGTTTCCCTGTTGCAGATGCCGTAAAACGTTCCCTTTTTATTTCTCTTTACGAAACAGCGCAACGGGTTCCCGGTAACTACTTTGTGTTGTAAAGTGAACCTCGTTTTTGTCTTTGCATGTAATTCTTGAGGCCTTTATACATGACTTTTTTATAAAAAATGCACGGATAAAAGTTTTCTGTGCATTCGTTTTTTTTTCTTTTCTTTTTTTAAGGGAGGGGGGTACTGCCAACGTTCTAAGCGCAGCGAGAAAAGAACGCATGTCACGCGAAAAGCTAAACATTGGTTATCAGTATTGCGTGCAATCGAAAGTACGCCAGGCGTCTTGTTCCGTAGCGGTGAAAAAGCAGCACTTCAACAACCCCAGTATTTTCAAAACTGATTAACCGCTCTTTTGGCTCGAGATTTTTCAGGAATTGTGGCTCGCCTTTTTCAAAATTGTATTGAAAGCGAGCATTGTGGGCAAAATAAAAATCCACCGAGTTACGGCACACACCCTCCACACATGTGGGCAACAACGTGCATTATATTACGCGATTTTTCCTCCTTCTTTAAACTTAGGTCCACCTTAAGATGTTAAGACGTGACCATATTAGGCATTTGGTTATGCTGAGTAAGACACATTTCTGGACAAGGTGATTCATGCCGGCATTTGAAAATGGGTTATATATGAAAATGGCACACCAAATGCCACAGGGCAGGCGCAAACTCACAACTGCTTAATTTTACAGAAAAATCCCCCTCCCCCAACTACTATTGTGAATCCACAGATACGTATTTTAAATAATACGTAAAATTAGCAACACAGTATAAGCAACGACTGTCCAAAAATGGTATTTGTTTTCGAAAAGGTACGGGAAGAATTCTATCACACAGGCGCATGCGGGTAAAAAATACATCCCAGGTAACGTATGGGCGATAGCGCATGGGTCGTGTGCAGTGTAATTGTTTTTGTTTGTTTCAGCGCAATTACACAAGGGTGCGACAAATGCGCGGGTATGCACAGGTATTGTCGCTTTTTACCCGTTTCGTGTATTAAACTTTTATCCTTTTATCCTGAGATTGATTTAAAAGTGTTTTTGTTTGTGTCAGAAATCTACTCTATAGTTCTTGCAGAAGCAAGTCCAAAAATAGTAAGCATTTTCGCTCACGCTAACAAAAGTTATTACCCCGATGAGACAGAACTATTTGTTGGCTCGGCGGCTTGCGATGACGTAATAGTCCGACCTCGTCCGAGGCGAAGCACTCATTTCATGGTTGGCCGCCGGAATGTCCGCGATTTTTGACGGCGGCGGTTCTGCCCGCGTTGGTTTACAGCGTCGTCGTTACCATAGTTACTTCAGTGAGTGGGTCGCACAGGAGACGACGCCGCCCTTCTTTTTTTTTAAAGCTAACTTTTCAGTCCTTACGGACTTATTACAGGAGGTTAAAACTGCCTATTGATTGCGGAAGTCGACCTTGCATGCGCGAGAGTTTCCGTGAACGGTAACTTATTTTTACCGTCGCTACATGGCGATACAGCGGCTAGAATTTCTGGCAACTGTAATAGCGAGCTCCCTGCGCCGGCGAAATGAACGCTCTCGTCTTGATTACCGTAAAGTTCCCAGAGAACGCCCTCCCTCGAAACATCGCCCACCTCCTTTTACGGGTGAAATATTCAATTTACTGAAAGACGCGCGCACCCCGTAAAATCGATGGCTTTAGCGCAGATGAGTGAACAAAATAAACCAGAGTCATCTCTTCATGTGTAGATATGGTCACTTATTCCTCCTTTCCACGCTTGATCCGGAAATTTGCCCGTCTCGAATTTTTTCTTGACATCTCCGCAGTTTTGGTTGGAAGTGCGGCCACCTTTTCGTAGTTTTTCGCACCTGACCCGAAAGTTCGCCCATCTCGTATTTTTCACTTGATATCACTGTACTTAAATTTGGGTGGGCGTTCTTTCAGAACTTTACGGCACAGCAAATTCACTGCGCTTGGCGCTTCATGCAAGCCATCTTAGTTGATGTTGTTTACTATATTCTTGCTAAATGATGATCAGGACTACGATAAATGACTTTTTTTTTTCAGAATGAGCGAGCGAAATCTCCGCCCCTACTCCAGCCTCCCACGCTTCCAATGGTTCAGATGCCTTTATGAACTAGCATAGCTCTTTTATGCTTTTAAAATCGTGTTGGGCAAGGTAGTATAGGTAGCTGCGGAATCATTACAATATATCTTACTCATTTTATATCTAAATATTTAGCGGAGGTGTAAATTCTGGTTAATGCAATACTTGGTCCTAATTGTTCCCACTAGATGGCGGCGTCAACGTCATGTTTTCTAGTTTTTAAGCTCTACAGCAGATGTATACGGCTCTTTTAAAATAAAATTATTGTATTCTGAGAGTTCAATCTAAAACGTCCAAGATTCAAGCTATTTCAAGCGTAAGCGAACAGTTCCGGGCAACAAACTTTTGCGTCGTTTGCTTTGAGACAAATTCGCCAGATGTCGCTACTTGGCAGCCGGTAAGCCGGAATGCAGAAACCGCGGAGTGCAATCCTTTCGTTTTCAGCGGCAAACGGCTACTCTTGCTTCAATCCGCCTCTTTCACAACCCCACTGCGCATGCGCAATCCCATAGCGGCCAAGTCCCTAAGCAGTCCAGTAGGGGCGTGGCCTCCGCGATTTGCTGCCGGCGGCGCGCCGTTGCTCCGGCCGTCCCATTCGGCGCGGAAGCAAGGGAAGCGGTGTAATTTTGCTACGGCGCGCCGCCGGTAGCCGATCGCGGAGGCCACGGTAGGGGCAGCAGACGACATTCCCCACTGCTCCCGCACAAGCGGGAAGGGGTCGTGGTTGTATTTACATCGTTTGATTTTTTGTGTGTGCTCGTTGTGCGCGGAACAATGCCCACAACTTGTGCTGCGTTCCGCTGTAACTCGGAGTGCCGAAAAGGGAACGGTGTCGGCTTCTATCGCTTCCCGTCGGCCGCACGCGATCGGCTACGGCGGTTGCGTCGCTCGCGTCGGCTCGGGTGATGGGAACTTTAGGCTTAGCATCCTGGCGGATATTTGATTGTTGCTATCTGTGCAACTGCGAATGACAATCCGCAACACAACTTTTCACTACACTATCATCCCCTTCCTCGCATGTTGAACTCTATTTAAGTTATAACTGCCGTTTGAGCGATCGGTGACCAAGACATCTGCGTATGTATGTATGTATTTATTGCACAAAAACAAGAAAGGAAGGTCCACCAACAGGCGTAAATTGTCTCGCCTAGGGGCGGACACCGGAACGCCTGCTGGTGTAGGGAAGGTGGGATAGGGAGGAAAGAGTACATAGGAATAGGGGGATAGGGTAGAGGGCTAACATAAATATATAAACATATACAACGTTAGGTGAAAGAAAAAAAAAACGAAACACTAGACAAATAAATAAATATCAAAATACAGGACACGAAGGAGTAGGACACTTGCACACTTACACACACACACACACACACACACAAACACACACACACACACACAGGAATTCTACCCTAACAGCTACACTCCACTGCGACCCGGGCAGTTACGTAGAGTTGTAGCTTAGTGCATTGTGGAGCCCCGAGGCCCCCAGGTATGCTCCCAGGGCCTCGAGCACTTTGTCCCGCTCCCTGGCATTTCCTGGGGGCCAAAGCAGTTCCTCGAGCGGCCGCACCCCTTGGAGCACGGCCAGAAGCTCCGCCCGCCCTGCCGCAAACTTGGGGCACTCGTACAGTACATGCGGCAGGGACTGCACGGGCGCTCGGCAGTGAGTGCAGGCGGGACTGGCCACCCGCCCCAGTCGGTGCCTCCGCTCTGACGTCCACGCGGCCCCCACGCGGAGGCGCAGGACGGCCGAGCGCAGTCGACGAGGCAATCGTGATGCCCGCACAGGCGGCAGACCCCCTCCGACACGCAGCCGCGGGTCTGGATGCCCGGTGCGGAGGTGTCGCTGGATGAGCAGGCGGGCGTCGTCCGCTGCCGCCTGGGCCAACATGTCCGAGGGAGGCAGCGCGTGAGCCCCGGCGGCCAGCTCGTCTGCCCGCTCGTTTCCGTCCAGGCCGATGTGGGCGGGGACCCACTGAAGGCACAGCCGAGTGCCCCGGTCTGCCATCTGCGCCGCTTTCTCCCGGATGCCCCGCACCAACAGGGAGTGCGAGTCGCCGTCCCGTAGACGCGCCAGGGTCACCCGGGAGTCGCACAGCAGGGCACAGCGCTCGGGCAAGGGCTCCACCTCCAGCAGCAGGTCCAGGCCCAGTCCGACACCCACCAGCTCGGCTGTGGCCGAAGATGAGGCATAGGGCAGCCGCGCCTGCCGGGTGGCCTTTCCCAGCACGGCGGCCGCTGCGGCCGACCCCTGCTGCTGCCGCACCGAGCCGTCCGTGTAGACAAGGGTGTGGCTTTTGAGGTCGCCCCAGACGACGCCCCGTGTCAGCTGCAGTTGTCCGCATGGGGGCGTCCGCCGCTTGCTGCGCAGACCTGGGATGTCCAGCCTCACGTCTGCTGTCAGAGCAGGAGCCGGGCCACCAGGTTGCGCATCCACGGGGGCCACCACCTCTTCGTAGAGCGCGAGCATGCGCCCCATGCGCGAGCAGTGGTGGCCCCTCAGTCGCTGCAGCAGCGGGCCGCCCCCCTCGGCGCGCCGCAGCCGGTCAATTTGGCAAAGCGCCCGCCGGTCAGCCGTCATCTCGAGGGTCCACGCCCCCGCCTCGGCCAGCGTCTTCTCGCACGACGAGCTCTGGGGCAGGCCGAGGCAAGCGCGGACCCCCTTGCGGTGATCCCTTTCCAGCTGCCGCCAGGTCGGTTTCCGCAGGCTCACCAGCGGCAGCGCATACATGAGGAGACCCACAGCGGAGGCGTTGTACAGCCGGAGAGCCGTCCGCTGTGAGCAACCCCTGTCCCAGGCCACCATCTTGTGCACCGCCGTGATGGCCAGCTGCGCCCTGGCTCGGAGCTCCTTGGCTGCCTGCCGGAAGTTCAGCCGGTGGTCCAGGGTGAGTCCCAGGTACCGCACCCTGGTCTTCCACTGGAGCTCCTCACCATCGATGGTCAGGCGCCGGGTCCGTGCACGGGCGGCGGCGTCTGGATGCACCAGCATGGCGTCTGTCTTTGACGCCGACAGCTGTAGGCCGACGCCCGCCAGCTTGGCCCGGACTGCATCCATGGCCGCCTGCAGCTGCCGCACAATGGCTCGGCCCTGACCCTTGGGCCCCAGCACCCAGAGGGCGATGTCGTCGGCGTACACCGAAATGTACACTCGGTAGCCCCCTCCTCTTGGCAGGCAGCCTGGCAGGGCGGCCATCACCAGGTTGAAGAAGAAGGGGCTGATGACGGAGCCCTGTGGGGTGCCCACGTCCACCGGCCGGGGGGCCGACAGGGCGTCTCCCACCTGCACCTGCGCCGTGTGGCCCGTCAGGAACGCCTCGACAAAGCCCCGCAGCTTGCCCCCAATGCCAGCCTCCTCCATGGCCAGGGAGATGGCACGACGCTGCAGGTTGTCGAAGGCGCCCTTCACGTCCAGCAGCACCAAGGCCGCCACCTGCCTGGAGGCCATGGCGTGTTCAAGGGCCGCCACGACGTCGGCGATGGAGTCGGTGGCTGCCCGGTGCCTCCGAAAGCCCGTTAGCTGCTCGGGGATGGCCTCTTCCTCCGCTGCGATGGCCTCCATCCTCCGCAGTGCCACCCGTTCGAGCAGCTTGCAGCCACAGGATGTGAGGGCCACAGGCCGGTACGCCGTGACTGCCACAAGGCCCTTGCCTGGCTTTGGGATGGGCCGCAAGATGGCTAGCAGCCACTCTGGTGGCAGCCGGCCCGCGTCCCAAATGACGTTGTAGGCGGCCAGGAGCCGGCCGAACCCCACCTCATCCAGATTGCGCATCATCTGGTAGGTGAGGCCGTCCGCCCCTGGCGCCGACTTACGCTTGCAGCTGCGGAGCTCAGTCTCAGTGATAGGGGCGTTGTTGAGGGGGTGAAGTACCTCCCCCGTCTCAGCAAAAGCAGCAGCGGGCCCTGGTTCCGCCTGGTGTGGCGGCAGGAAGTGTGCAGCGAAGAGGTTGGCCAACTCCGCAAAGCTGGCCTGCTTGCGGATGGCTATGGCAGCCAGGGGGTTGCGGTTTCTCTGGGGCTTCAGGACGGCGTTGAAGATGCCCCAGAGGCGGCGGCAGCGTGGGTCGGCCTCCGAGCTGACGCATAGCTCGGCCCAGCGCTGCCGGCTCAGGCGGTTGGCGTGACGGCGGCAAGCCGCATCCACTCGCCGGTATGCTGTCCAGTCCGCCCGCTCCACCAAGCGCTGGGCCTTCCTCTCCGCACGGTTGCGCACCGCCCGCAGCTGCAGCAGCTTCAGGTCCGGCGTAGTGGCCCCCTCGGCTACTGTGCAGCTCTGCGTGGCTTGTCTGGCGCAGCAAACCAGGCCCCGGAACAGCTCTGCTCCTTCCCCCAGGTCCTGCTCGGCAAGGCGGCGCCGGAACAGGTCCCAGTGGGTGACGTGGTGCAGTGCGGCTCGCTTGGCTGTCCTGTCGGGTGGTGCGATGTGCAGCGGGTAATGGTCGGATCCCCACGTGCTGGGCTCCCTCCTCCAGGTGGCCTCAACCCCGGCTGACACTAGGGTGAGATCAATGGCGGTGGCTGCGCAATTGCCCCGCCGGAAGGTGCTCTCACCAGTGTTCAGCACGGACAGGTTGAGGCGCAGCATGGCGTCCCACAGATGCTCTCTGCGAGCGTCTATCCGGCCATCTCCCCAGGCAGTGTGGTGTGCGTTGAAGTCACCACAGAGGAGATGGCGGACTGCACACAGGGACACCAGCCGATCCAGGAGGCACGCGTCCCAAGGCCGTCCAGGGCGCACGTACACACTGCACACTGTAAAGTCTGCACCACCCGCACTGAGCCGCAACGTCACTGCCACGCACTCTTGCACCACTGTCGTCACCGCACTGGTATCCAGCTCTGCGTGCTGCACATCGTTCCTCACAAACAGTGAGGCACGCGAGGTTCCTGGGGGGTGGGACGGGTCGCCACACACCACCTCCGAGCACTGGGCACTGTCACACGCCGTAGGGCTGTGATAGCCGGTGTAGCCCGGCCGGTGAGTCCCCCCCGAGCCGTCCCTTCCCACTCGCACATAGCTCTCCTGTAGAGCCACGACATGGGGCTCGTGCTGCAGCAGAAACGTACTCAGCTCCGCACGACGCGGTCGCAGCGAGTTGACGTTCCACTGCAGCACTGTAGGCACCAGGGGCTGTGTGCGGCGGCTCCTAGCCTTGGCGGGGCTCGGGGTGTGGCTGTTCTTGTGAGGCCGGCTGCTTGCACAAGCTCTTCCGTCCTCGCTTCGACCGCACAGGTGGCTGTCGCTGGGCTGTGTGCTGCTGCCGCTCCGTCCCGGATGCAACACTGCTGCTGCCTGGCTGCTGGCGCATCGTAACGGGTGCGACAGGGGGCGGCTGGGGCTGCGTGGCCGCTCGCAGGGCTGCACGGACGCCCATGCGAGAGGCAGGCGCCGGAGCTCGTACCAATTCCGCACACACACGACGCTCCTCCTGCCAGCGCGGGCAGGAGTGGTCGAGCACGACGTGGGGGCCCCCGCAGTTGGTGCAATAGGGCTTCGCGGCCTTGCACGCTGCCTTCAGGTGGGAACCCCCGCATCGCCAGCACCTCCTCTCGCGGTTGCAGCTCGCTGTGGCGTGGTCCAGCCTGCCACACCTGCCGCACTGCAGTGGTCGCGGTCGGCACACTCTCACCGGCCGTCGGAGCTTGTGCAGCGCTACCTCCGCAGGGGGGATCGACGCCAAAAAGCGCAGGTATATTGCAGTCCCCCTGCGAACAGCTGACTGCACCGGCACGGGCGTTTCGAGGCTGGAGGCGACTGCCTCGGCCGTGATCGCTATGTCGTCGACCACGATGACACCCGTGCTGCTCGACGACGGCTCTCGCGGGCTCACGTCGATGCCACAGATGGTGGTGATGGCCAGTAGCACCTCCATGGCCTCCTCGGTACCCGCGTCCGCCGCCACGACGTTACGCTGCGCGTTCACACGCACGTCCACCACGCCAGGCCGCGCCGTGAGCTGCCCAGCGATTGCGTCGCGCGCCAGCTTCGCGAACGTTGCCCTCGGATCCTTCGGGCGAAAAAGGACTGTCCCGAGGGTTTTCTCCTCCGACGGCAGCGGAAGGGTCTCGAAGGGCGCTGGCCACCTTGCCGTTTCTCCCTTGTGATGGTGTCCGTCCCTTCCCCCGCGGCCGCCGGCGTGGCTTTTCCCGCAGGGCGTCCGCGTAGCTGCCGGCAGCTCGCTGGTTTCTCGGAACGTCCTCAGGCCGCGCGGCGACTGTCGCCGCCGGGGCCGGGCTGCGCTCCTCCGCCGCTGCAGCTGCGAGGAGGGACCGAATGGCCGCCGCTACAGCGACATCCTCCCCCGCTCCGTCCAACATGGCGCCGCTGGTCGCCTCGCCGTCTCGCCGCCAGCATCGCTCATGCTCGATGTGGACGGCGTCCAGTTCGTCGATGACGAATGCGGCAAGCGCGATGACCAGTTGGCCGCGCTCGCCCTGCGCCGTCCGACGCCCGTCTAGGTTCCGCAAGTTCTCGAGCTGCCGGCGAAGCATTTGCAGCGTCGCCCTCACTGCGCGTCGTACCCCGGCGCGCGTTTCACGGTCGTTGGGGGGCTCGGTGAGGTCCCAATATCCCCCGAGGGGAACTCCGTGACGGCCGGTTCAGTTGTGGGGCTCGGGCTCACCTCGGAGTCGTCTGGGAAGCCTTCGATCTCGGCCAGCGTGGGCTCCGCGCCGGCCCGCTGTAGCTCGTCGTCAGGCTCCACGCTCGCCGGTGCGCCGGCGCGTCCGTCGCCGCTCTCCTTGGTGCCCACGCGCTCGGGAGAGCTCGAGCGCGAGTCGCCCGGGTTCATGGCTTGCGATACCGCAGCCCCCGGGGGGGGGGGGGGTAAGAAGCACTATTTCGCCGAATTATAATTAAACTTTTCGGGAGCAGATGAGAGATTCGGCCGCCATGCTTGGCCCCCTGGTGGCCTGTTTCGATACTTCCGCGCAGGTATCGCCATCTCTCGGCCGCTCGGCGCACCGCGCGCCGCGGCGACCGGTCAGCGTAGGCTTGCATCGCGGCAGATATATCTGATCGCCGCTTTTAAAATAAGCCCTGACAACAATCTCTAGCACAATTTTTCACCACACTAACACCTACTTTCTCGCATGCGGAACTTCTTTTTAGCGATCAGATTGATTCAGAAGAGCAGCGACAAGCGCGGTTGCCACCGTGGTCTGCGCCGGTTCGAGCCGCTGAGTGTGCCGAGCTGGCAGGCGCGGCCGGCGTGTGCGCGGACTGTTTCTGAAGGCAGAAAACGCTTCACGATTGCTTGTTTTATCCATTTCTTGCGGACAAACGCGCAGAATCTACAAATTCAGCTCAGCGATCATTGTAGTTGACCATGGAGCAAAAACAGTGGGCGGAGCGACGCCGACGACGCATCTCATGCGCGCATCGGGCCGTCTAAATTCACGCGTACGACTAGTCGTGGCGACAGTCGTAACGATCAGTCGCATGCGAATCGCGTGTACCAATCGTACATGTGTCCAGCGCTTAAAGGCATTTTGCGAACTGCCGGCCTTTGTTGAGCTGGCGATCGCACTTCATGCCAGACGACTCCAAGTACTGCTCGCTCTGCTACTCGGACGGCGCACGGATCTGTCCGAGATTTCTCTGTCAGCCCTCATTCAGTGATAAGAAGCCGCCTGGTACTCTCTTAATCTGGATCCACATAAGATCCACTTAGTAACTGGAACTTTTTTGCAAAAAAGTTCCACTTATATATTTGGAACCGTGTTCCACATACCCTGAAAATGTAAGTGAAACAGTGCACCACATAGTTTTGCAGCTAAATTATCTGGATCGGCGTTCCAAATAAAAGTATACGGATCACTGTTCCAAATAAACGGGTAGTGTAAGTTACTGGAACACTGATCCACGTAAAATGATTATGGATTTATCCGGTGCGCCGTTCCAGATACCTTCAGACCAGCTGTTTATATAAAACGGTGTTCCGATAGACGTTGAGAAGCTGTCTATGGGACTCCACTTTTCCAATATATCTGCTTTCTTGTTGGTATAAACTGAGGTCATTTGCCAGGCTGGCGGATGCATTGGTATCAGAAGGAAACCGCAAGCACCATTCTAACGCAGCCTTGACATATGGCCCACAGTGATACCAACAATTGGAAAACAGAAACCGCCGCAGGAGTGTGGTCCCTGACAGTTCCCAACAGTTGCCTATCGGAGCACAGTTCTATATAAAAGTTGATCTGAGATACCGGGAGCGGCACACAGAGACTTTGGCTTCATCCGCCGCATCCTGTTCTGGGTTTTGGCTGCATGTAAAAGAAACAAGACTCGCATTAATATACATACCAAACCAACTATTAGCACTGATACAATGCTTTTAAAAACACCAAGCAAATTTTATTCGCTCGTATTATTGCGTACATTTGAGATACGGAGACATCTGTTTCCACTTGGGCAGAAAATGACCAGCGTACAGGATCAAATACAAAAACGATATCAAGTGGCCAAAACGATCTAAGTGGCATTTTCCTATTTTCGTTAATATTTACCATTCTTTTTTGCTAAAAAAACATGGGTAATAAAGATGGCTTTAAGCGCAACCGCGTCACAAACAGACTTGTACATCTACCCTCGCACTAACTCAAAAAGCATTACACAATAGTGAGCATAAAATATGCTGTTTTGTCACATGAAATCAGGTACCGGAAATGCGGAAGTATCCAGAGCGCTTGCCATACCATGTTTACTCATCCCGGTTCCAAAATATGCAGTTTGCTATTAAATTGTAGGGAAA
Organism: Haemaphysalis longicornis; assembly: GCF_048455015.1. Classification (NCBI taxonomy): domain Eukaryota; kingdom Metazoa; phylum Arthropoda; class Arachnida; order Ixodida; family Ixodidae; genus Haemaphysalis; species Haemaphysalis longicornis. The sequence goes on along the minus strand of NW_027526203.1, from coordinate 82,855,422 downwards.
AGCCAAAAATACAAGCCATACACGGTTGGATTATCACAAGACCTGCAAGAGTGTAGGAAAAGAACACCGGAGCCAATACTAACAATGTAACATTTGCACAGAAAAACTTACCGGAAGCATGTGGCACTATTGCACAACTAAAACATACACCATATATCAATATCAAGCTAACTGTAGCCAAAACCGACTATATACGCGCCCTGAAAAAGCCTTTCACTGAAGCCGCGTTGCTTCCCCGACAATTTGTAGCTATTTAAAATAACTTATCCAAAAAAAAGCTCATAGCACCCAGTGTGAATCTTACAAAATTTTACAAACCAGATAGCTCGGAGCATGTTACGCATTTTAAAATTTAACAAGCAGCCTAACTCTAAAGACGTTATTAATTCCCCCAAGAACAATTCAGACATCCCAAATAACCAAGCCAGGTAGCGTTGAAACATACAGGTGACCAATTTTACCAAGCGAACTTGGAAGCATTTTTCCAGCCGGAACATTTATCTGAGGTAAAATTCACAGTTGCGTGCTATACAAACCCTACTATCATGACGACAGTATGCTTGTGACCAAAGCACTGCCTCTAACAAGCAAGAAATGCAACTTAGTCTAAATGTAAACAACTTTTTCAAGCCAAATATGTATATTTCGCATTCTTCTAGGGCTTAGGTGTCAGCTAAGATACAGTACAAAAATTGATTAATAAAGCCCCAAACCGTCTGTGTAAATAATTACTCTCACGTTTGCATCCATCAACAGCAGCACTGCCATGGAAAAAAATTACGAGCTGCACTTGAATAATAAAAACGTTACAGTGCAGTGCCATTAACTACATTAACAGAGTAACAGAGTAGCTGCAAAGGCAGCCTGCGCTTTGTGCCAATAATGAAAAATTGCAAAGGAAAGCACGAGTTCACTTTTGCAATTGACATGCCGCTTGCATCTACCAATCATTTGAACCACGACATATCTTTCCGAATAGGCTTCAACGTCTAACAATAATTTAAAACCCCAAGTAGAGTGACCACATCAAGTCTTTCAACAGAGCTTTCAACTTAAATGACACCAGGCCACTGTTAAATGGCCACGAACTCTGCAAAAGTCCCAAGAACTCTCCAAAGTCGCATAAGTTTCAGGAGATTAAGATGAAATATACGGCGAGGAGGATGACCACATCTTGACGTGACAACGCAGGCGGAAAATCCATGACGTGTTTCTTGCAGACAATATTTACGCGGCCATTTTCTTCTCTCAAAATAACTGTACCTCGAGAATAACTGGACCACGTCATGTACCTTTAAGGAAGGAACAAGAAAATTTTGTTAGACGATGGCTTTAAATGAGTGAGTTGCTTAGGATACCCCTTTTATAGCACAGTAATTGATTGAAATATCAGCGATTTTTTGGTTTCTTTTCTGGGAATGCTGCTAACAATGTACAAAAAATATTAGCACAGACTGTCAATGGCCGTTCTCTAATTCTGGAAAGCAACCGCATTGGGCGTGGCCGTGGTGCCGTATTATCACAGCAGCAACTCTCAATGTGAACGCAAAATGTTTGCAAAACTTGAATGCAAAATAATAGTTTTTTTGTCCACATGTTGAAGCATGTGAAAGAGGCTGAATGTGAAGGTATTTCCCAATATTGGAGTTCACAATTTATTTTTAACAGTAAGATTTTGCTACAAAGAAAACTACCACAAATTCAGTCCCGCAAAATAAAATGCCAGCTTTAATAAACACTACCATAAATTGAGTCCCACAAAAATAAAATGCCAACTTACCCAACTAAAATTAAGATGCAGGCGTTCCTGGCAGGGCCTCCTCGGAGTGCATTTCCAGGAAAGTTTTGCCAACGTGTTCCCAAAAGCTCTGACTGTCGTTTTCACCTACAGGTCAAGTTGTCACTGAAATGGTGTTCCGAAGCTATTACGTATATTGCAACTACCTAAAAAGGGACCATCAGAGTTCCAGAACTGGGAGTGCGTACTTACTTGTAGAATGCAATGATTTCATCCCGTACGACGGCTTTCATGTGTTTCCTTTTTGTGAACACACGCCTTCAAGAACGGTGAACAGACGCCTTCAAGAACCAAGAAAATGGCAGTATGCATTCCTTGTTCCATTGTTTTAAGTCCCGGTCCGCCCTATTTCCTAGAAAATAAAAACAGTATAAAAATATCGAAGCATAAATTTACGCTTCCCTCTAAGAAGGGAGTACTACAAGATCTCGTACAATGCCTGATTAGTTGTGCTAAAATTTATTTTGCAGCACGAGCCCTGGTAACGTTTTCAGGCGAAACAATTTTAAATATAAAAATATTTGAACATTTTTAGGCTTACCTGTCATTGCTCCATGCGGAGTGGTGAACGTCTGTATAATACGCAACACTCAAGAGGCACTCTTTCGTGGCTTTGACTTCCACAATGCATTCATAATCTGCCACACTTGTCACGACGACGCCTCGGCGTGCCGAAGATGTCTTCAGCCACAGTGAATGCCACAGCCATGATTTCAGAGGTATATGTAAGGAATGGAAATAATTCGTTTTAATTTCTGTTCTTCAGACAAAGGAAAACAATTGTCGCAAAATACCAGTGTAGAGACAAATGTCTCCACAGTCAGCCATCTGGACAGGTTATACAGATCGAATACAGAATGTAGCAATCTGCTTTCGCGGTATATTTTCTAAGTTCAAGGAAGCAAAGAAATGGGTTAATGTTGGGTGCACATAGTGATGCAAGAACTTATCACCTGAGCGTTATCGAAAATTATTTCGACTCTCGGGTTACCACCGACATTGACCGCATAAAAGTGCACGAGTGGCTTATTTCTAACGCGGTTCGTGAAGTAGCAACCACTAATAATGGATATTGGATAATTATCCTGAAGTCTCAAGTTACCACTGACATTAACAGCATAGAAACGGCAGCACACTTTCTATATACCCGCTGCGTGTTGGGTTTCCACATTTCTTCCCCTCTAAAAAAGAAACGTTTGCTACTGCGGTACTGCTAAGACAACTGTCCCTTCCATTTCTCCACACTTCAGGCAATGTTATTTAAAATAGATCATCTCTATTGGTCAAAGGAATTGAAAGAAACATGGAACATAAACCTGAAACATAGAACAGATAAACGTAAGATGACGCCTTGAAAGCACATCAACACAACTCGAAATAGCGTCTACCTTGCGCGCAACGGACAAGGTCGAAGACTACCGGTCTGGTAAGCACAGTAAATGCATTCTACTCAGCAGACTAACACAACGCCGCAATTACCACGCAAGTTTTAAAAATACCAATAAATCTAAGGACGGACGCTCCGACAAGCTTGCTTGGAAGTTGTACACGTGTGCACGCGCGATTATCGCGAGCGACTAACCCGAGAAGATTCGCTACCGCCGAGATACACAGCAACCGTCAATATACAACTAAGCAAAGCCACACAGTAAGGGAACATCCAATCATGAAACGCGCAAACCAGCAACTTCCTTATAGCAATGGCTAACGTACGCAGTCAGAAATGTCCAGCCGACTCTGACCCACGAACACGGAAGTTTTGGTAAATTACGGCTGCAAACGTTTCTCCAACACAAAATGTTACACGCCGCGACCACAAGCATGGACGACACACGAACAACGGGCAGAGAAGCGGTATGTTTATCGGACGCAGTTAACAAGGATGTCACTGAACAACAACCATTACTAGCACATAAATAAGCAGCACTGACCTTTTTTGCGCCTCCTGGCAAAACTCCACTTCGTCGAACAGGAAATACAGCCCGGATATATGAAAAAAGCCGCCCGCATCTTCCCACGGGGGGAACTCGAGTAAATGCGTCGCATCTACTCGAGGCAAGCAAAGCATCACGTCAAGCGAAAGCCAAGCAAAGACACCCTTGACTGAATTCCGAACGCGCGCTCCGCCGCTTATATACGTTGAAGGGACTGCGTAAGCCGGTCCCACTTGACGACGTTGGCGTACTTGTAAAGCGGCGAGGACCGTAGGTGTTTGAGCCAAGCGCGGATGTTGCTTCGCCGGAGAACGGCACACCGGTTATATGCGCAGCGCGCCCGAACGAGAGGAAACCGCGGAAGAGAGAGTACTGCACATGCGCCGGCCCCAGCGCGTCTGCCGCGGCTATGACGCAACGTGCCGCGGCTATGACGCAACACAATCCAACAAAATCCACTTTAATCCAATCCAATCCAATCCAAATCCAAGCCAAGCCAAGCCAATCCAAGCCAATCCAATCGAATCCAATCTAATGCCCTCGCGAGAGAGTGTTCGAATCCAATCCAATGCCCCTCGCGAGAGAGTGTTCGCTTTCGCCTCGACTCGACGCGCATGCGCAGTGAGCGTGCGGACTACGGACGCCAACGCGGGTGACATCGTGAGTTACTGAAATGCTCTGCATTTAAAATTCGCAGTTGCACGCCGCAATCAACCCAATCAAACTGCTAACGGCGCTAACGGTTCTCGCCAGCGTGACCGAGAATTTCTTTAGTAAATATCAGGCGCATCGCGCGAGCAATTGAGAAACCCGCTTTGGAATGCCACTGGTGGCGCTGCATGCGGAAGACCGTAAAATTAGCGGAGGGAATCCTGGAAGATGGGAGCGCTGCTGTCGTTTAAAGTGTTGACACAGTCCCGATTTTTATCCGTCGTCGTCGTACCCGTTGCAGCCCCACTGTACCGTGAATCAACGCAAAAACAGCTCTGCCGTGCTGCTGCAGACGCATGCGCATGGAATGCGCTACTGGAGTGGCGGTCTTTTCCTCGTGGCTTCGGCAAACTTTCGTTCTCGCGGAGGCTTTGGCGATGCGCCCGCAAAAGAGCTCATACAAACTCGGCACACGTGATCGCTTTTATTTGATTCGAAAAACGGGCATATGCGTCTAAGCGGACGTTTACGCCCGCTGAGGCCGAAACAAAGCTCAGATAATAGCCGCGTTAGCGCATTAGTATTGGCTAAAGTTGTTTCTCGCGGAGGGCCGTTAGTGCGTGCGATATCCGAGCTTAACTTTGGATGACAATTTCTGCGTTACTGTTTACAATGAACGCAAAAGGGCGTGGCTTCATTTACTGCTTTTCTTGACAACAAGCCTTTCCGTAGTCAATAAAATATACTGCGACGCTCTTAGATACCCACGTTATATAAAGCTACTTACAGCTAATTAACGAGTAATAATACATCGGTCCGTTTCCCAGCCCTTTTCCCTTCTGAACACCAATACTACAGGAAAACAGAAACTGGGGAAGCAGCTGGAGAAGGCGGGTCATTCAATGAACTTCAATTACTATGATAAGACACAACAACAGCAAGTTAACTCTGCGCATTTTTGCCGTTACTGCACAGCATAATTAGGAATTACAATGTCATTTCAGCATTAATACATACAAAATAATGCAGGTATCACGTGGTATATTTAGTTGCCCAAGTTTATTTCCGTTCACCCAGTCAACCGCTCCCTGCAAAGAGGCTTTTGTTTTTGCTTGTGGAAATTAAAAGGGACTCACCTGTTAGCATTCCTATCGGACTTACTACGTCATGACCAACGGACTTAAAAACAATCGTGCACCAATACGAATAGTTTTACAAATACATACCGATATTCCCAACAGCCTTGTTTGCTTATTTTAGATATATGTCGCTTCTCTACTGAAACAAAGAAATAAAACTCTCGCATAGTAGACCGCTAGCGCCTTCCAGTGAAGACTGGATAAACCAAAATGCGTTTCTTGTTTTTTTTTATCTCTGCAAAGAAAGGATATAAAGCAGTCTCCCGTTAAGACGAACCCGAAGGGACCGTAAAAATGTATTCGTATTATCCGAAATTCGTCTTAAGCGGAGGTGTATTGCATTGTGGACGTTACAAGAGAAAAATGTTGCGGTTCTTAATCAGTGTTCGTTTTAAGCAAGTTCGTCTTAACGAGGGTCTACTGTATTTCTAGAAGAAGCAAACCGGGTCGTTAGTGTCATTTCTGTGAATTTGTAAAACTTCTTGTATCGGTACATGGTGCTTTTGAATTAGTAAGTCTCATGAATTTGCTTCATGAATTAGTGAGTTCCTTTTGAATTGGGTCAGGTGAGTCACCCTTAATAGCATGCACGAGACGAAAAATGCTAACGAACATCCAAGCATATATAACTGCATGCGTGACATGCTGCGTGCAGTGTAAAATGCGGCACAGTCGGTTAACACTATGTATATACCGCATGAGGGCATAAATAACGTGGACTAAGTACCTATTTTACAGCAGATTGTAGCCATTTATACGTTCCTGTAAATCACTTAAAATTGTGCACGTACTACAACACAGCGAGCTGATGGCTGAGCATTGAGCAAAAAACAATGTTTCTGCGACGCTTTGTAAACCAAATGCAGAACATGCAATAGTCTCAACAACCATATATATTTCTTTATGAGGTATCCACAAAAGCCCAATGAATTCTTCACCACTACCACGGCTCTGTCCCAAACGCAGAAGGAGAACCTGAGGATATCTGGTCCTTCTCAAATTTTAAGTCATTGGTGATTTCAGACGTACTGCGCGTCTGCAATTAGCAAAAGACGATATTAACTAAAGCGGTCTGAGCGCCGCAGACCACCTGAAAGGGGTCCGTGGAATTTCTATTTTCGCTAAGATACCCTTTTCTCGCACCTGTCATGCTTTGTATGGTGTTGTTATAGCATTGGACATATTTCTTTCTGTCAAATAACATCACTAAAAATACGTCTTAGCCGTCTTATATAAGTAAACTGCTCTAAGACAGTTCCATAGATATCGACGAAGTTTATTAAATTTTATGTGGTGCGTGCGTGTGTGACTGCATGCATGTGTGTGTGTATGTGTGGGTGCGCGGGTGTGCATTCGTGTCTGTATCTATGTCTGTGGGCGTGTGCGTGCAAGTGCTTGTGCGTGCGCTTGTGCGCCAAAGCGCGTCAAATATATATGTGGTTCATTGTTCCAGTTAATGCACGATTCAGTGCATACTTCACTGTAGCGCACAAGTTATGTGGAACAAGACACGAGCAAAAAATATACAAAAGCACTGTCCAAACTTTTTACTGGGACATAAGTGGAACAGTAACTGGAACGGCCGACAGCGCATCCCCTCATTTATTCGGTTCCACATAATAACCACAAAACTAAAGAAAACAAATGGACAGTTCCAGATAAGATCCACTTATATCTCTCGTTCCAGTTATTCTTCGTTTAGATCCAGATAAAAATATGTGGATCGCCCCGTTTAACTGGAACTTACATGGAACCAGATTAAGAGTGTATTATGTTATGACCAGGGGCTGTCATCTTAAGGCGTTATAGCACCAACACAGAAGAAAAACTTCGGCTGCTCCTCGCCGGAATGTGGGATTGCCGTGCATACAACGAGAACGCAGCCGGAGGAAACGCCGGCAAACCCTACAGCTTCAACTTCCACTAGGCACGGTAGGTGGCAGCACACCGCAATGCAAGAGGCGGATTAACATGGTAACAGGTAAAGCGCATTAAGGACACTAGGCAGCACGGTTCATTCAGAAGGCCGGGTGCCGCAAACCACACTTGCCTACGATCATGACCTGATGGGAAGCAAGAAAAAAAATCACGCCATATCCACGGAATGAATGATGATAAGTGGGGCGAAGCTCGAGAGGGGGAGATCATCGGTATCCGTAACTCTCCCGTGAAAGTTCGCCCATTACATCATTAAGAAAGACGTAAGACTGTGTGCGTACATTGTACAAATTAACTTTTATTTTCGGAGTCAATGCTCCCAGGCCCAGACCTGTTGAAAGACCCCGCGCCATCGAGGACTACCCCGCACCTCCACCACAATTTGTCACGTAGGATGGGACACAACGGTAAAGAAAGAACTTTTATTTAGGGCGAACTTGTGCCCGAACAAGACGAGAGGAAACGAGCAAAGGTCCTTGCGTCTCGTTCGATCTCCGAGAACGACTGCCTGCGTTCGTGGCGTGATCTCTTGCGTGATCTCCCCCTCGCAGTGCACGTGCGCTCGCGCCTCCGTTGGCGGACACAGACAAGCTCGCGCTCCCGGTGCCGAGTTTGCGCTGCCGGTTGCAGCCGGTTCTTGCGCGTGCAACGCGGCCCACTTTGCGACATCTCCGAAAGCATGCGGCGGTCACGTACCACGAGACACAAGGGATGGACAGACCCATGACTTAAGTAGCTTCGCCCCTAAAACTCTTTGGCAGGAGTTGTCATTACGGGATGCGCATTCTCTTCCCCTTGTCGCGACCGGCGCAGGGTATCAGCTGCAACAGCGTTTGGGCTTGGACCTATTTATTCAGCCCGCGTGAGCACACTTGAGCGTGCGCCTCGTGATCACGAGCAGTACCCGGCGTCGTCCAAGCGCTGCGTGCGGAGCTTCGCCTACGTCGTCGGCGCGGCGCTCCCTTGGCGCGCCGTTCGTTACCACCTCATAACTGAAACAACGTCGAGGCTACGCTCGAAACACAGATGGCGCAAAGAATAATTTCGGGTACAGCGTCCAAAAAAGCAAATTCAAAGAAAACTGATGAAACTCTTACACCAGACACGGAGCGCTGAGCCGCCTGAACGATCACACTGCGAGCGTCGGCGTCGTTGCTCCTGCGCTCACTGTATCCTTCCGCCGAGAACGGAGGAGCGACAAGCCCGGTTTGGCTCGGTGTGTAAGTGCTTTACACTTCGGTATAAAACAAATATGTGAAGACCGTGTAAACGCACACACACACACAAAAGATGTTTTTTGTAGCTTATGATGCCTTTACGCTCGTAAAAAGTTGCTTAAATCAAGGGCGCACTAGTACGTCACGATTAGTTCAAGAAATAGCCATCGCGTTCCGATACCATCGACCCACCAAAAACCCTATCTCAGGGGCACTTTAAATAACCACCACGCCACCTTCAAAAAGCACCATTTGACGTTCCCGAAACGGCAGATGACTGCACTCATCAGAAAACTACAATGTGTCGAAACAATGTTTATAACACGTTTCATCACGGCGAAGATGTTTCGTGGAATTAAACCAGCGCATTAACCCGCAACGGCCGCTGATTATTGCGTCTCTAGAAGCAATGTTCAAGCAGAGGTAACTATGTCATTGCTTACTGCCAAACAAGTACACATGTTGGTCGTTTTATCGTGTGCAGCACGAGTCCTGCGCCGCGCGCAACGTGAACGAGCAGACGACGCGAGAGCGCCATCCACACTGTTCGTCCGCCGCCGCCAGTGGCCGACTATTCCATCTCGGGTCGAATCCCCGGAGCCCTCCACTACGGCGCGCCTCATCGCCTGCGTTGCGTCGGCGGGTTAAATCATACGATCAGTCCATTTTATGTGACCACATCAAAACATGGGATGCGGCCGCAAAAGTTTGCCAGGTTGTGTATTCACAGGGGATTGTCAATGATAGATTGTAGGGTTTGTGGCAACACGAGAAAATAAAAACGCCGAGACACAGAACACATATATTAGAAACACGTCAGCAGCTGACGGGCCAGCGGCAGCTATGCCTGGCCGAACGCTCAGAGTTCCCGGGAGCACTGGCTGCTCGCGCCACGAGGCTCGCGCAGTGAGGCCCAGAGTGGTGTGGTGCTTCGTAGTCTTCGCTGCGTTGATGCTGCTACAGGAGCCCCCCCCCCCCCATCAGTAGCAGCATCCGCAACAGCACCATTGTCATCGCTATGCGGATGCGTGGTCTAATAAAGAAGAGAACGAAGTGGGCCCCCAGGCTCGAACGCCAGCACTGCGTCTGCATCTCCTTAATCCGCGGCCCTGGCCCGTCGGCCACAGGCGCCGTGCATAATTTGTGGGCGTGGGCGGCCTGCCTCCATACGCGACGGCCAGCCCAGCCTACAGGTTTAACGCGCTGACGCAGCGCAGGCGATGAGGCGCGTCGTAGTGGAGGGCTCCGGATTAATTTTGACAATTAAGCTGGGGATCTTTAACGTGCGCCGAAATATCGTACGCACGGGCGTTTTTGCTTTTCGCCTCCATCAGAAAAGCGGCCGCCGCGGCCAGGAATCTAACCCGCGTCCTCGGGATCAGCAGCAAATGCCTTAGCCACACAGCCACCGCGGCGGGTAGGGTATTGTCAGTCATTCTATTGCACGATATGCATACCTTCCACTGTAAATATGCTGTTTGCTTGAAGGCCCTTCATTTTGATGGTCGTAGTTTTACAGGGCGGACGCTGCGTTGAAGTTATTCACTGTAGTTAAGCACGACTTTTCTGGCAAGTGCTGGTTAGGCGATGCAGAGCATAAGAACGCACAAAAACAAAGCACGAACTTACCGAGTGCTTCATGTCGGCGGTGAAAAGAGTCCTGCGGTAGGTAGGCGCACTTCCTCGGTGAAATGTGTGCGGTTGGCGAAGTGTTCGCACAAAACTACGAGTTCCCACAGCGCGTTGCAACTCGCAATCAGCCCTGGCCGAACCTGGAACTGGAACGTCCGAACGTCTTTCACGCCACGTGAGCTTCGTGACTGCCGCGCCCCCTTCTGGCGCCTTTCCGCGCCGCGTGGCTGATAGGGGCTCATTATGGTGGCTAGAAGGGTGATGTCACGCTGATGTCCATTTGCTGAGTGCCGCTCCGCGCGCTACTCAGTCAGCGCGATAAATGAGATCCAATTAACCTATGTTCTTCGCGTCGCAGGCCGCTCATATGTCAGCCAGGGTATTCTGTTGAGTGAAGGAAGCGAACTGTGCAATAATATTAACGCCGAACATCGGTTTCAGTGCTCCTTCAAGCAAACGCACTCACGCAAAAAAGAATATATGAGTAAAATTACTACAGTTTAAAAACCTGATCAATTTATGCAAAATGATCATAAGAAGTAAATGCGGCGGCCAGGAGTCTGTTCCGGTGGGATGTTGTTCCTGCGAAAAATAATATTCGTGAGTGTTTGCGCGGCCGAACAATGGGGCAAATCTTAAAATGGTGGTAGTGAAATCTCAGTATAACGAACTTCAGGGGATCGCGAAAGATTGCTCGTTATTCTGAAAGGTCGTTGTAACGAAAATCGCGATAGTTGAGACAAAAAATATTATTTCAATACCTTAAAAAGACCTACCTGTACAGCAGTGCATTCTTGAAGTCATTTTTCACAATGCACGTGATCATAAAACCATGCACGTTTATTTAAAGTAGTTGACAATTTTCTCCTGGTGCGTGCAGTACAAGCTTGCTAGCACGAAGGACTCCAACTATTCCATATTCCTGTGGGCTGACTCAGTGGCCGTGCAGTTTTCCCCCGGAAATGCGCGGAGTTTACGTATGCTGTCCAGCACATCCGCAGTCGTCACGTGCTCGTCGCAGTCTTCGAGTGCTGCCGCGACACACTCAGAGGCATCGTCGTTCATGCCGTCCTCGCTGCCTTCTTCATCCTGAACGCTCACGCTCTGGAGAATGTCCTCTGTTGTCAGCTCCGCTGATGTCCGTGAAGATCCAACAAGCCACCCGAGCAGCGGCGGTACGTAGAAAAACTGGTGGTGAGGCGTGGCTGCGGCTTTCTGGACGGAGTAGGTCACCCATGCTTCATTTTTTCCCCTCACCTTCTTTTTCTCTCTGTCGCATCGGCTCGCGCATTCCCCGGAGCGAGTTGCAAGACGTCCTATCCTGCGCTTCGCTTCGCCGTGTCGTCTGCTAGCATACGTCTCCGGTTGCCGCGATTGTTTAACGGAAATCTAAGAATCGCCCGCTTTGAAAATATGAGTTCGTAGTATTGAGGCGTTGTTACCATGCCACGGAACTAAATAAAACGATCGTTATTTTGAAAAGTTCGCTATTCTGAAGTACGTAGTAGATAAATAATTTCACATTAAAAGTATAAGCAGTCGGCGTGGGGTTTCTTAAATGCTCGTTAATCTGAAAAGTTCGTTAATGTGGTGTTCGTTGTACCGAGGTTTGACTGTATTATTGCCTTGCAGGTCGCAATGAAAGAGGTAAGATAACTCCATGGGTCCAGTGATGTAAAATCCCATCAATTAAGATTTCACGGACCGCAGAGAATATCCGATTAAACCGACTGTCCAAACGTGGCCTCCGCGATCGGCAATCGGCGGCGCGCCGCCAGCAGCCGATCGCGGAGGCCATGGTCCGAATTATCGCGAGTACGGTCATAACTGAAAGATGCTTTCAACATCACCAAACTGTTAATTTTTTTAAAATCAGTAATTGCCGTTTGCCGACGCAATGACACAAAAGACACATGCCTTTAAAAAAAGACACATGCCTGGTCGCCGTGGTTAGTACACTGTAACGTGGTTGTCGCTATTTTAATTGCCACAGCGATGGGCATTCTGCCTTTCACTTGTTGTGAGCCTATGCAGTGCGTTTTTTCTTTGTGTGTGTGTGTGTGTGTGTGTGTTTTTTCTTTGTGTGTGTGTGTGTGTGTGTGTGTGTGTGTGTGTGTGTGTGTGTGTGTGTGTGTGTGTGTGTGTGTGTGTGTGTGTGTGTGTGTGTGTGTGTGTGTGTGTGTGTGTGTGTGTGTGTGTGTGTGTGTGTGTGTGTGTGTGTGTGTGTGTGTGTGTGTGTGTGTGTGTGTGTGTGTGTGTGTGTGTGTGTGTGTGTGTGTGTGTGTGTGTGTGTGTGTGTGTGTGTGTGTGTGTGTGTGTGTGTGTGTGTGTGTGTGTGTGTGTGTGTGTGTGTGTGTGTGTGTGTGTGTGTGTGTGTGTGTGTGTGTGTGTGTGTGTGTGTGTGTGTGTGTGTGTGTGTGTGTGTGTGTGTGTGTGTGTGTGTGTGTGTGTGTGTGTGTGTGTGTGTGTGTGTGTGTGTGTGTGTGTGTGTGTGTGTGTGTGTGTGTGTGTGTGTGTGTGTGTGTGTGTGTGTGTGTGTGTGTGTGTGTGTGTGTGTGTGTGTGTGTGTGTGTGTGTGTGTGTGTGTGTGTGTGTGTGTGTGTGTGTGTGTGTGTGTGTGTGTGTGTGTGTGTGTGTGTGTGTGTGTGTGTGTGTGTGTGTGTGTGTGTGTGTGTGTGTGTGTGTGTGTGTGTGTGTGTGTGTGTGTGTGTGTGTGTGTGTGTGTGTGTGTGTGTGTGTGTGTGTGTGTGTGTGTGTGTGTGTGTGTGTGTGTGTGTGTGTGTGTGTGTGTGTGTGTGTGTGTGTGTGTGTGTGTGTGTGTGTGTGTGTGTGTGTGTGTGTGTGTGTGTGTGTGTGTGTGTGTGTGTGTGTGTGTGTGTGTGTGTGTGTGTGTGTGTGTGTGTGTGTGTGTGTGTGTGTGTGTGTGTGTGTGTGTGTGTGTGTGTGTGTGTGTGTGTGTGTGTGTGTGTGTGTGTGTGTGTGTGTGTGTGTGTGTGTGTGTGTGTGTGTGTGTGTGTGTGTGTGTGTGTGTGTGTGTGTGTGTGTGTGTGTGTGTGTGTGTGTGTGTGTGTGTGTGTGTGTGTGTGTGTGTGTGTGTGTGTGTGTGTGTGTGTGTGTGTGTGTGTGTGTGTGTGTGTGTGTGTGTGTGTGTGTGTGTGTGTGTGTGTGTGTGTGTGTGTGTGTGTGTGTGTGTGTGTGTGTGTGTGTGTGTGTGTGTGTGTGTGTGTGTGTGTGTGTGTGTGTGTGTGTGTGTGTGTGTGTGTGTGTGTGTGTGTGTGTGTGTGTGTGTGTGTGTGTGTGTGTGTGTGTGTGTGTGTGTGTGTGTGTGTGTGTGTGTGTGTGTGTGTGTGTGTGTGTGTGTGTGTGTGTGTGTGTGTGTGTGTGTGTGTGTGTGTGTGTGTGTGTGTGTGTGTGTGTGTGTGTGTGTGTGTGTGTGTGTGTGTGTGTGTGTGTGTGTGTGTGTGTGTGTGTGTGTGTGTGTGTGTGTGTGTGTGTGTGTGTGTGTGTGTGTGTGTGTGTGTGTGTGTGTGTGTGTGTGAGAGAGAGAGAGAGAGAGAGAGAGAGAGAGAGAGAGAGAGAGAGAGAGAGAGAGAGAGAGAGAGAGAGAGAGAGAGAGAGAGAGAGCTCGCAGTTTTTAGGTGCGCGTTTAATTTCTGATTTCTGCTTCGGATCCGAATTATCTGAAGCGTGGCCACGGATGCGCTTCTGTTTCCCCGTCTGAACTCGTGGAAAGCTCAAATTAACCAAATTGGGGCCGAATATGTCCAAAATTAGACAGTTTTCACCCATAGAACAATGCAGAATTAGGACAGGGCAGGACGCCGAGCCCTAGTTTTGAAATTTCGAATTAATAGGGGCTGAATTTGCGAGGTTTCACTACCGCCAACGAATCGAAACCTGTAGCTTTCCTTCATGATTTCAACGTTGAAATTTTTTTGTTCTGTATGCGTAGGTACAGGGGGGGGATCGGAGTCTTCAATAGATATTATAGATAAGCGGAACAGCTTGCCTTCTCATTAGCTCGTATTTGTTAATATGCCTTGTTTTTATTTATATGCGGGCTCCAGCCACGGAAGCGTAATAAAGGCGCGACCTGGTCAGAGCCAACAATTTTATGCTAGGCATGATCGTTTGAACTGGGCATCATTTTGAAGAGCGATCAGTCGTCTGCAAGTAGGTGAGTATTTACACCCTGGTGAATACGAGTTGTTACGTGATTAATATAAATGGGGAAGTAACTGCTTGAGTGCACTTAATTGGGGTACGCTGGAAATGACAGGGCGGGAATCAGAGTAATAGTAATTTACATTGAAAAAATTTCCTCGTTTAATTCATTTGCAGTTTTCAACTTGTTAAGAACGACTTTTTTGCCTATGTGAAATCATTCAAGTCTTCGTTTTGTTTTTGTTTTTTTAAGTTCAGGTGCCGTCAAAATATATGTGCATTGGTCTTGAACACATGCGAAAATAATTGAGAGTGTTTGTATGAGAGGTTTTTCGGTGACGACTGGACTCGTCTCCGTCTACGCCTCAGAACGCAAGCGAAAACTAGTGCATTTCGGCTGGCGTTTTTCGGCTGGCGTGCCCGCAAATTTTCCCGCCATTCATTCGCGGGGCGACCTTGGTTGCCAGCCCAGGAATGCCCTCCCCGCTAAAGGAGCGGCGGTAGGTGTTCGCAAGTTTATGTGACACCTTCGCCTGGACCAAACGCACCGGACATGACAACGTAAGCCTGTCTTTGCTATTCAACAACAATACTGCTTGTAATACACACCCTCTCTGAGATTGGCTGAGA
Organism: Haemaphysalis longicornis; assembly: GCF_048455015.1. NCBI lineage: Eukaryota > Metazoa > Arthropoda > Arachnida > Ixodida > Ixodidae > Haemaphysalis > Haemaphysalis longicornis. The sequence continues at coordinate 82,840,319 of NW_027526203.1, read as the reverse complement.
AGGCATGACGTAATTTAAACAGTTGGCGGGAACTATTACGTCATGCATTGGCAACTTCAGTCTGCGTAAAAGTGACGCAATGCTACGTAACAGCTTGAAAATGGCGGCTGTTTTTGTCGCAAAATAAGAATAATAATCAATCAATCAATCAATCAATCAATCAATCAAATAATAATAATAAGAAGAATAATAAAATAATAATAATAAAATAATAATAATAATAATAATCAATCAATCAATCAATCAATCAATCAATCAATCATGTTTATTTACGTGCCCAGGAACAGCCAGAGGCCTGAGTGCTGGCGCACGGGTAGATACATGAAAAACAAAATACAAGAAACATGTAGCAAGAAACAAACAAGCGACAAGACACACACAAGTTGAAGTAGTGAAGATGACAGAAATAAAGCACAGGCGGAGCCTGGGTACAGGTAAAAAAAAAAAAAAAAAAAGATGCCTATGTTGTTCTGCCTGTCGTAAAGGCCACACGACAGGCAGAGCAACAAAGTTTGACAGTAATACACCAAAAACAACGGCAAGAGTGTAGAGACAAATGATAAAACGAACAAATGACAGTTAACAGTTTCAAAAATAGGCAACTATCAGTTGGATAGACAACCGCAGAGAAACCAGATTCCAGAAAAAAAGAACGACAGACATATATATCATAGGTGTTAACATACTGTATTCAATACCGCTGTACGGTAAATTGTAAAGGATTTCTGAAAGATGTCAAGGCGTTCAAAGAAGCGGTTGTAACAATTCTGTATTCTGCGCACAGGAGAATGATTGGAGTTGCGCGCAGCGGTCAAGAACGGGCGATGCGACCTGGTGGGCCTTTGTGGTACACTAAACTCTAAACAGTTAAGCAGGTCTGCGCAAGAAAGGTCACCATGAACAATTTTGTGGAGAAATGCAAGGTCTGCACGCATACGTCTGCAGTTCAAGGAAGGGATGGAAGGGACTATGGGTAAGTCAGAATCAGGCTGAAAACTGTGATTGTGATGACGGTGCTTAAATATGGATAAAAACTTCTTCTGCACACGTTCTATTAATTCACTACTAGATTTAGAGATGCCGTTCCAGGCAACAGAAGCATATTCTAACTGTGGTATACATATAGCGTTGTATAGCATTAGAAATGGATCTGGAGAAGAAAATTCCTTTGTAATCCGACACACATTTCCAAGGCTTCGGAGTGCTCGCCGGGTGATGAGCCTAATATGAGGAGAAAAAGAGAGGGTACTGTCGAAAAGCACCCCTAGGTCCCTAATCTCTTCAACCCTTTGCAGAGGAGCTCCCTCAATACTGTAGGAAAACAGCAGACGGTGGGTTTTCCGGCTGTAGGTGACAACCTTTGTTTTAGTGGGGTTTAAAATTAGGCAGTTTTTCCTGCACCAGACCGATAATTCCGACACATCCCTCTGCAAGGCACAGCAGTCCTGAACACCGCTAATGTGCCTAAATAGTTTCACATCATCAGCATAGAGAAGAAAAGAGGAGTTTGTTAACACTGTTGACACATCATTGATAAAGACAGAAAACAATAATGGACCCAGCACGGACCCCTGGGGTACACCACTTGTTGCAGGGTAAACACTAGACTTTTTGTAGTTAACATCTACATAAAATGACCGGTCAAGGAGATAGTTGGACAACAAGGCAACAAGGCTTGCATCTACACCGGACTTAGCAAGCTTATTAATTAATAACTGATGGTTCACCACATCAAACGCCTTACTGAGGTCAAAATAAATAACGTCCAACTGGCCGTTTTCACAAACTGCAGCCGAAGCCTGTGTCATAAAGCTTGCAAGATTTGTGACCGTCGATCGACCCGAGAAAAAGCCGTGCTGATTTGGTATCATAACGTTCTTGACGCAGGCAGCAAGAACTTTGTGCAGAGCTGACTCAAAGAGTTTTGAGGCGACACAAAGGAGTGAGATCGGGCGATAGTTAGAAACGGCTGACTTATCACCAGACTTAAATATTGGAAAAATTCGAGCGATCTTCCATGCACGAGGAAATTTACCTAAAAGTAAGCAGTTATTATAAATGGAAGTTAAGACAGGCACAAAAATGTTGCCGTAAGCCTTCATGAGGGCTGCTGGAATTCCATCTGCACCACAGGAAAATGATGGTTTCATCCGTTGAAGGCTATCATTGACAATTTTTTCATCAAACATAACTGTGTTAAAATTAGAGTTAATAAACGATAGGCGTTCGTCGTTGCCATCTGGCAGTTGAAAGACAGAATGAAAGTACTGAGCAAAACTGGTGGCAACATCCTCAACCTCTTCATGATTGGAATTAAGCAGGCTAACGTGTTCTTTAGATGCCTTAGAACGGCCGCGTACATACCTCCAGAATTCAGCCGGTTTCTGAGACGCAGCAGCCTCTAACGATTCTATATAGAGCTGGTGGTCACGCCGGTAGAGGATTTTACAAAGTGAGCGATATCGACTAAACTCCGCTTTCCACTTGTCAAGCCCAGAACGCTTGGCCTTTTTGTGGGCGCTGTCCTTAAGTTTAAGCGAACTTCGAAGTTCTTTAGAAAACCAGTGGGGAAATTTGGAAGGAACAGGTTTATAACAAGGGATATATTTTTCCATGCCACTTCTGACGATTTCGGTAAAACGTCGAACCTGTTCGTCAACATCATTGACATCCAAAACACTAGACCATTCAGCAGATGAATAAAAGTGATACAGCCCAGCATAATCTCCACGCTTGAAAGCGTAACGCGGGACTGCACAATTGTCAACACCGCCAGAGCGATGCTGGGTTGCGACCGAGACAGAGACAATAAGAGGGGGGTGAAACTTGTCGGGGTGCACAAGGGATATTTCGGAGGCACACACTTGTACGTTTTTTAAGTTTGAGAAGCACACATCTAGAACATTACCACAAGAGTTTTCTATGCGGCAAAACTGCTGCATGGAGGTGAACGATTGAAAATCTAATAGCATGCTGCATTTCTGCGCTGCATAATGGTTTTTGTGCTCAAAGGAAAGACTGTTCCAGCGAATACCTGGGGTGTTGAAGTCTCCAAGTATAATGAGCTTATGGTTGGAGTGTGCATTTGAGACATTTTCTATGGATGTGAGTGTTCGATTAAATTCAGAAGGTAATACATCCGGGGATATATAGAATGCACCGATAAGTAGCTTCTCGCCCTTCGTGAGGCCTACCTCAAGCCAGACTGATTCGTCTAGGGTCTCGAGGTCAGCACGCCGCATGCACTGCACTGAATGATCAACGGCAGCGAGAACCCCGCCACCTTTTTGTTTAGGTCCAGTTAATTTTCTGTCGCTTCTAAAGATTTTATAGTTAGAAGGGAAATAGTCGGAAGACGAGATATCATCGGAAAGCCAGGTTTCAGTAATGACAACAGCAGAAAATTTAGAGCATACAATATTTCTAATAAATTCAGAGGACTTAGTTCGTAGACCTCGAGTGTTCTGATAGTATATGTCGAGACTCTCGTACTTACTTATCATTTTCAGTTATTTCAGAGCTGTGCAGCATACCACGGTGGACCTGGTAATATAATATAATAATAATATAATAATAATAATATAATAATAATAATATAATAATAATAATAATAATAATAATAATAATAATAATAATACTTTATTAGCATACATATTCTGGGAGACCCAAGCCTGCAAGGGCCGCAGAAGGCAGTGTGCCCATACCAATAGGCCACCCAGCCTGGGTCCCAATGTTCATAGCTATTCATCACAGAGTTGTTGACTACATCAGTGCTGCACTACGCAGTTCGTTGGGCAGCCCTCATTATAGTCCTGAGGTCGTCGTCATCGGGCGGGAATGTTCCAGTGGGGTCAGATGGGAGCTGGCGCCATAGAGCTGCTGCACGGGGCAGCCATGATGAGCCATGGCGTTGCGTGCGCGTAAGGAGCGGCTGAAGACGGCCTGTTTGTTGGCTCAGGCGCGGACCGTAGGGCAATTCTTGGTGGCCTGGGGACATAAAGTGGCACATCAGTGTCGTACTGTTGAGGCCCGTACTCTTGAGTCAAGGGGTTGCCAGGAGGCATGCCGGAGCAGGTTGGTGGAGGAAATTCCAGCATAGGGGAGTTGCTCCCTCTTCGGCGTAGTACGGCGATAAAAGGTGTACGCCGCGCGACGTTGGACGCTGGCAAGATTTGTTTGAAGTGCCTTGGACTGGGGCAACCATACGGCAGCGCAGTATGCAAGGGTAGGTAGAACGAGCGCTGTGTACAAACTTCTAAATGCACTCGCTGGCATTCCATTGGTCACGCGTGTCACGAAACCCAGCAGGCGGCGCGACTTGGACAAAGTGCGATTGGTGTGTATGGAAAAGTTCAGCCGAGATTCAAGCTCGACTCCAAGCACAACTGCCGTGTTGGCTCGACTTATTACATGCTGCCCAAAATACAACAAAAATAGGGCAAGAAATTGCCCCGGCTTTCGGCGCTGCAAAATGTCCGCCAAATTGCAGCAGGCGCAGTTTCGCATGCACGCTGTTTAAAGCATGCATGTTTCCTACCGAAACAAATTACAGTTTCAACTGCTCCCAAGTCAGCCATCATGGAGCATACAAATAACGTGCAGAATTTCGGTTGTATGTTTGACAATAAAATAAAAATTATTTGTTTGGCGTAACCGCAACATAAGAGCTAGGGCAGTACAAGCTAGCCTCTCCATGACAAAGAGAACCCAATGCATGGCATTTGTCCACACTCGTCCTAGTAAGCTGTTGGGTCACATGATCGAACTCAAGAAAAAAATAACAAAGAAAAGTAACTCTTTGGTTCATTACAGCGCTGATTGAAGTCGAGAGTGACGAATGAGTGAATCGGCGACATCGGTGCGCTCCGCGGTTATCAGGCGGAGCGCTTCGCTGCTCTTATGTGTCGTAAAAGCGATGGTCGCGGCCTCCGTGGTCGCGGCCGTCTTTTTCTGCGATTACGCCATAAACTTGTAACATAGCAGCAGACGATGGCGTGGCGGCGGTGGCGCAGGGAAGGTGATAACGCAACAAAGCTTGCATTGAAGCAGAGAGCTCAGTTATGTTACTAAAAGCGATCGAAAGAAATAAATAGATACGGTAAAAAAATTGTGTGATGTTCTTTAGCTCGATATCCGCCTTTCGCTCGCTTTTGGATCAACGTTACTCGATCGCCTTGTGGTGTTGACGCCAATTTTGACCTCCAGAAATTTGTTTTTCTTGTCAGTCTCAGCTACCGTCTTAATTTTTATGGTACATGCCAAGTGTTTTTATATCTTCCTTGCACAATATTTGATACCTTGGTTGCGACCTTTGTCAAATTACACTACAAGTCGTCATAGGTGCAGCACGTCACTGATTGCTTACGTCGTGCTTACGCAAAAAAACATGGCGAATTGCCGCCAATTTGCGCAGTCGAGAATAGGGCCCCCAGCTTTACCCGCCTGCCTATAAGGCCCCGAATTTCAAATTTGCAGGAGCGCAACAAAATGACGACGGCCGGGCGCTTTTTTGACGGGTCATTAAATTCTTGAAATACTTTTGAGAATTTAATCATTTTATTCTATTTCATGCAAATTATTACTCGAATATTTTCACGATTTCAAGCCTGTTATTGATCAAGACGAGGAAATAACAGAAAATTGGTGTTGCTTGTGATAATAGGTTAAGTAACCATAATTTTTCTATCACGCGCTAAGGCAAAATTACGCAAGAGAGAGGTAGAGCCAAGACACCGCATGAGCCTGTGGTGGCTAGAAGGGGGAGGTTACGCCAAGGGCCGGTCAAAAGCAAGGAGGTTATACTAGAACTTTTAGTATAACCTCCTTGGTCAAAAGTGATGCGCCGGTTCATGCCTGGCGCACGGTGGCGCTGCTTTCCGTAGTTCGATGCCTGCATGGCCGCCCGCTCTACGACTCGGCGCGCGGCGGAAGCGCAAACCAGCAGAAGTTCGCCACACGCGCAAGTTTAATTTTACTAATCAGGCAAGTGGCTTGGAGTTGCATACTGAGCACTTCTACGCGTCCTGTTCCGATACGCATAACCAGAGTCCTTCAATGCTTTACTGGTCACGAAACTGCTCCGTAACTCAATGGGATTCATATGCTGTGTTTGGCCGCCACGCGGTGGCGCCACCATCTCACTGAGGTCATTCCACGGGCGCATGCGGCTAAAAGGAGGAAAATATTCCACGTTTTGATTGGCTCCTGAAACCACTGTCAGTTGGGGACAAAAGTTAGGGACATTTAGGGAATTTGTTGTTGCAGCGAGCAGGCTTGTTGTGGCCTCGCGCGTCGCCGCCTAGGAAATTCCCTGTAAGAAGCTGAGTGCCGGCGTCTAGCAGCCGACAACGCAAGAAACAGCTGGAACCAACGTTACTAGGATCTAGAAACGTTGGCTGGAACTGACGCTTCCTTTCAGTTTTGACGGGCGTCTTGCTTGACGATATTTTTTCTTATGAATGCGGTGCGTGCCTGCCTGACCGTGTCCACGTATCGCCCCGAGTTTGTCCTGAGCTGGTTCCTTTATTCTTAAAAACTTCAACATTTATTTCTCTTTCTCCACTGTGTGGCCCTAATATTACTGCTGCGCCGCACCAACCAATCATCCGACTTGGAGGACGTCTTCATTATTTCTCCGACACTGAATTACCTCTGCGTTTAAGTGTCTTGCTTCTTTCAAGAACGATGAGAAAAGCAAAGAAAAAAATCCGTGCAGAGCTGCGAGACTTCCTAGAAGCGCGCGCGTGTACGTACCGGCCGGGGAGAACTGCAGTAGTCGCAATAGCACTTCTACTTGTGCAGTGTACCACTGTTAAACTAAAAAAAAGTAGGATGAGATATTGCCCCTTCAAATCAATTTCCAGATCTGGTCATTCCGAAATGCACATTTATAGACCCTTTACAAAATGGCCAAATCATTGGCGGAAAAGCAGCAAGTCACTCTGGCAACACTGTGCACCCGCTGCGCCGCAATTAGAAAGGAAGCGAAAAGGCTGCGAGCACAGAGTTTCTATGGGGTAGCTACCGTCCACCGTCCACGTAATTGCATACGCGTCCCGCGAAGTAGTGTTTCCCACTGCAGGATGGGAAAATAACTTTGCCGCCCTTCCTTCGAAAGAAGAGCGGCATATTCAGGATTTTTATTCTTCGAGGTCGACCATTGAAAGGTCCTACGAGTACCAGCGATCATACATCAGCGTAAAGTCCTACGTTACGCGATTATCAGTGTTGACAAACAGCAGCAAGCAAAGGTAGGATTTGTTGCTAATAAAGAATAGCCTTAGGGCTGCCTCCTTGTTTGGTTGTCGAGTTTTAATTGTGTTTAATTGATGCGCCCTTGCCCCGTGGTAGCGGTGGCTGGCCGCTATGAGCGGGTCATGAAGGGTCCGTCTCTGCTGATCGCTCACTTTGCGTATGTTCAAACCCTCAAAACTATTCGCGAAAATGACCAAAGCATGCATAATGAAACTGATTTTGATGTCTGCTAGAGGTCATGTTTGCGATTCACCGTCTCTGTACTTGCGGCGCTTAATTTTTCCGTCGGTGAACGCGGTGCTAATGCGGGAGCGTTAGGTCGCACGCGTGCGCAGGCAGCGAGCAGAGGCAGTCAACCTGGAGCTCAGAGGAAGGAAAAAACACAGAGGAAATAGGAGAAAAGAAGGGCACGTATCGACTCGCCCCAGACGAGCCGTTGTGCAGCGGGGTAGGTATACAGGTGCAACTCGCAATAGTACACCTACTAGCGGACCATTTTACCGGAGGAAAATCGGAATTTCAGATCTCTGGCGTTTATAAAAAGTGCTCTAACCAGAGCGGCATCTCACAGAAGTGGTGGGCGGGCTGGCGCCTATAATAAAGCCCCTTAAAAAGGGGGTGGTACACTGCAGAAGGCCACGGCTATAGAAGGCGTGTGGTGTCAGCCACAGCGTACAGAAGAAAACAAGCGACGAATGCAAAACTTTGGGCCTATTCTGGCGAATGCGTTCAGTCTCTTCTCCCAACCGCTGTTTACCGATACGCAGGAGGCCTATTACCTGCATAGACTGTCGGGTGGGATTTGAAGCAAATGGCAGGTGCGTTCTGGACGCAACTCACAGATAATGGGTCCCGACTCCAGGGGTCACTCATAGCGCAAATAGCGACCGACGGATATTTCATCAAGCATTGTCCAAGGGCGATTTCTTCCGACCTATGGGCTCTTTACTGCCACGAAGTTTAGTAATGTCACAGTCGGCGAATTTCCAAAGCTTCCGCATTGGTTCACAACAAGTAGTGGTGGTAGCAGCAGTTGTAGTAGAAACCTCAAATGACATGCAGGTAGCAGAATTGTGACAGTGCCACTTTGGGGAGTAGAGGAAGTGGGGGGGGGGGGGGGGGGGCGGAGGACATTAGCATCGTCGGGGGGGGGGGTCTCTCTACCCCCTTGGGAGTCCACCGGAGTGGACTCGGGACCCCGAGCCCCGTAGTCGGCGCCTATGCGAAGAGCCGTACGGGAAACGGGAGGGTGTAAGGGCTGAGGAGCAGGTGCGAAAAACCTACGTTCTTGCCCCGCCTGAGCGTGCTGGGACCAATGAATTGGCGCATTCTCACTAAGAGAGATTGGCCGGAAAGAAGGCGCTCACCAAGACAAACCACAGGCGGATTAAAAAAGAATGCACAAATGAATCGGATTAAATCTGCCACACCTCTTTCATTCAGCGTTGCAGCTGCCTCAGCGACGCGAAGGAAGAGCTTTACTCCCCACTTTACGATTTCATCCAGTCCACCCGGGATTAAATCGTATAAGTAACACAAAATGGCGTTGTATGTTACTTATATTGAAGGAAAAAGAGGCAAAATAACCCGTCGCTTTTGTTAATACTTAATGTATTGTACGTCTTCCCTCGCCCCCACGGATTGTATGTGGTTTCTTTTTTGCCTTTGTCTTTTTTTTTTATTCTTACCAATGCATACTTAACCGGCCTGTTCTCAAGCATTGGCCATTCTCGGTCTGTTGGTGAAGAGAAAAATGAGTGCAAGAGATGTGAGAGAGAATAAATGCTTGCAGAGTAGGGGCTCATGTTATGGCTACGACGTTGGGCTGCTGAGCACGAGGTCGCGGGTTCGATTCCCGACCGCGGCGGCCGCTTTTCTAATGGAGGTGAAAAGCGAAAACGCCCGTGTGTACGAGATTTCGGCGCACGTTAAAGATCCCCAGGTGGCCAAAATTAATCCGGAGCCCTCCATTACGACGCGCCTCATCGCCTGCGCTGCGTCGGAGCGTTAAACCCTACAATCAAATCTCATGTTATGGGCCTCACCCCGTGAAAGCCAACCCTATTTTGGGATTCCTCGGCTTCGACCGGCTGTCCTAGCTCGAGTCACCAAGTTGAGCTCAATCTTCAATTTTACATTCCAAATGTTTTCCAACCAGCTCCCCTGATCTTTGGCCGATTCCCCGATTGGGTATGTGTCGTGTTCACAAAGGAACATCATCATCGTCATAGCGACCATCAGGTCACGGGGTCATTCGAGGGCCCGAGCGAACATCTCGCGCCATTACGCGTGTTCCTGACACATCTCGGCAAGCCAATGAGAACGCGACGCGTTTGACACTCCGCTTCCTGTAATCGGCTTCGTTGTTTGATCGAGGGAGCCAATAGTAGCTTGCCACGGGATGGCAGAGGTGATGAGCGAAGGTGGCCGATACCGAGGACGCAGTCGAGGACTAACTGCTCGCAATGGCGCTCACATTGTCGCCCCAACGGAGCCCCAGGGAACCCCAGGCGGGTAAGAAGTTCGGAGTCCCAGTATCCCAAAGGCTGCCAGCACCTCGATCCGCCATCCGACGCTACCGTGGCCCCCGTAGCCGCCCATCTGGGCTGGCAGCCGGCCTGCGCCTCTCGGGCGTCTGTCCCGCAGCAGCGTGGCCGCAGTCTGCTGCAACTGTCTGCGTTCCGCCTGGAACCCCCGCTGGCCGTCGGCGGACTGCACGCACACGGGGCACGTCGACGCGCTTCCTCGCTGGGCACGGAGACCACGCGGCCCCTACGGTCGTCTCTGGGCTCCGACCCCCACCGCATCACAGACACGACGTCGCCCACGTAAGCTAGCCTTTCTTTCGTGAACTTGCCCTCATTTCGAGACTACCTTGGCGTCTCTAGGCCTTTTACATTCGTATTGCGTTGTGTGCAATCTACTTTTTACCAACATAGCTGCTTATAAGCTTGTAGTTCCGCCGTATGCCGTTACCAGAAAACAAAACTACCAGTCGAAAAGATATTGAGTGCACGTGAGCGTGCGCCTAGCGCCCAGCGCCCGGCGTCGGCCAGCTCGACCTTCGAGAACATTCTGCCCAGCGTTCGTGGCCAGATCACGCGCGTTCGCGCCTGAAGTGGGGAGCATGGAGTAATTCGCGCTACAGAGGCCGAGTTCGCGATGCCGGTTGCCTCGGGTTTTAGCGCGTGCTAACGCGGTACACTTTGGGAGAGATGCGAAAGGCTGCGGACAAAACGATGCCGGCCTGCCAGCCATGGAGAACTTTTAAGCGGCAAGTTAGGAAATCCATGGGAACTGCAACTGCCGGGTTTCCGACGAAGGCGGAGGGGCCGCCAGCTCTGCTGCTTCTTCAGCCTTGCACCACTAGTGCAAGCTGCGCCACGTTTCTTTTTTTTTCTTTTTTTTTGCTCGTCGGATTTTACTTGTCAGATTTTACTCGTCGGATCATAAAACTACTGATTTAAGCGCCGAAGCTGCACCTGCGGATACAGGGTACGAGCAATAGATCTCTACCGTGTACCGAAATCTCGACACAGGCGCCTTTTAGCTCACCACATTTATCCGAAAAACGGCAGCGACGGTGAGAATCGAACCCACGACAACCATCTCAGTAACAGCGCGGTGTTTTTGACTTTACTATATTAACGGTGGATCTTTATCGTTTAGTTTTCACTAGACTAACAGTCGCCCAAGTTGGTATGGCTTTTGTGCTTGGCTGGCATTTATTTTTAGTGGATGTATCGTAACATTTCATCCAGCGTTCCCTTATTAGTACAGCCACTAATGCTGTCTGTTAACGGAACCTTCCCTGACGTGTCTATTCGGCGGTGTCTTCATGGTGCCGATGGGGAGATTTTCTACTTTGTTCCTGCGTATCTGCGCACGTTTGGCAGGTGTGATTGGTAATTAACCTGCCAGTACGAAATTATTCCGATGGTATAGTTTCTCTTTAATGTTCAGTTATGAGTTGGTTTTCACTCAGTATTTTTAATTAGGACCACCGCAGCTCTACTACGGCTTACGTCCAATAATACCGGTTCATATTACGTAGTAATGTATTAATTTATCTTCATGAAAGTTTTTTTACGAGCTTGTACTGTAAGGGATGGGGGAATGGTCGGAGCGCAGTCCCTTATTTAATAGGGTATTTGCGATTTAAAGGTTATAGGGGTAGATTATTACTCTATTTTAGTGAGGTAATTTCTTCAGCCGCACGAACTGTTCAGCAAGGGCGTTATTAATTATCGGGGGTGGAAGGGAAATAAATGTCCGAGAATAAGGATTAGTGCTTATGGTATCACAGGCGTGCGCAGAGTTCTTTGATAGGGAAGCTTATAGTCCCCCGTAACACCCCCCCCCCTCCCGAGCCTAAATATTGTAAAATAATAATTACAAATAAATATGGTCTGATGAATTTATTTCGTTTGTTATTTACTCCATATAATCAATGAATAGTAAATTTGAATTTTTTTTCTTGTCAAAACTTTGCTACACAGATTTTTATGCTTTGCGGGACACATCTGGCTTGCGGGGGACGGTCGAAAATAGAAAATAGCTGTTTTTTCCTCAAACAAGTTTCCGTTAATGAGGCTCACTCATTGCGGATCCCCGATAAATGATATTCACCGTATTGTCGGATGCCCCAGGTCGTAAAATGTAGCAATTTTTATCTTGTTTATGTTCGGCATAGATGGTGTTGAAAAAGGGGCTTCGTAGCACGAATTGGTCTATATTTTAAAAAAGAGCCTCGCAATGGGTGCAAAAATTAAAATGAAGCTATGACGCGCCTCTCACAACGGCCTGTCTTTCTGGTGGGTAATTTTGGAGGCGTACACAGTCGTTATCGAGAGCAACATCAGGGGTCGTCGGCCGCAATTATGTCGTCAAAAGTCTGGATGAGCATAACCATGCACTTAAAAAATGACAGTATAGATCCGCCTGAGCGAACGGACATGGGGCACACTTGACACAGTTCTTACGTTAGAGGAAACGTATTTCTGTCTTTGCTGTACCTTCGTGCCTAAACTAGTTGTTGCAATTTCAGAGTGAGTGGGAGAATACCTTGAGTGCTGTGATAGACAGGCAACAGAGGCTAATTATGATGGTTTGTGATCCTGAACATTATGTAATGAGTACAATTTGCAGAAACCACGCTTGTTCGGGCATAATACCAAAACTCTTTCGTACGAGGCGCTAAAATATTTGGTGCCAGTTCAGGAACCACCCCGCGGCCTGAATTCACCCCCGTTGAAATCGTGTAGTTTAGCACTGAAGTGGGAGGGAGCTACTGATTAATTGTACCTTCTCGAGAGCTGTCCGTCAAAAAAAACGGCAATGTAACCTCCTACCTCGTCCTCGGTAGCCTTATGGCCGTATTCGAGTCGGTCCTCCGCTTCGTGTTTCCTGGACCTGGTTGGGCGAAAATCGCTTTCAAGAATCTCCTCGACTGGAAGTTGGAGGGGAGGAGGGTTTCAGAATCCGGGTGTTAGCCACCGTGGAAGGCTCTGAATTAACCGGGAGCCCATCATCCTGGCATACCTGAGGTCGCGGGAATCGCTTCTTAATCCGCAGTTCGTGCCAAGCTCATTGCAGTGCCCCACCTAAGCGACGTTTATGGTGGACGAGCGGTCTCTCCCTCTAGTTCTCCGAGTGCAAACACCGCACAGCTTCCATCTTCGGTCGAGCTGCTTTCGTGTTCACGTGTTTTGAGACGGCGGCTGAAGACAGTGCTGTACCGCATGCAGGAATTGCGTTCTGGACCCAGCGGTGTGGTCCCCCACGGTCACGGCAGTTGTCCTCCACCACGACCGACGGCTGCATGTCAACAAGGACTTCAGGCGGCATGATGGCACCAGGGCGGGTCGCCTTGAGCGATTCCTCGGGACCATGGCCGCCCTCGGCTGTGACCATTTATTCCTCTGCCCCAACAAGGTCAGTAACGTGCCGGCCCCCAAGGTACAGACGCCGCTGCGTAGTACAGACGCCCATGAAACAGTCTCGTTGGGTGGGTGCCATAGGGGACCACGGGCAGTCCTCTACGAGAAGAGTGAAATGTCTTCTATTAGAGAGGGCATCAGACAGACAAACGCCCTTTCACCCAGCTTATTTGCAGGCAGCCCGGAAAGGACATTTAGCAGATCTTCCAGAACGCGAGGGAAGAAAGAAAGCGCACATGACCCCCTGGGAGATTTGGAAATGACTTATTCTTGTTCGTTGAGTCTTATAAATACCAGGAAATAATAATTAATGAATTCAATTCCGAAAGATTAGCATTAACATAAGCAGCCTTAAAAATACCTTTAGCGTAAGTGGTAAACTTCTACACAAAAGGTGGACATATGTAGTTGTTTTTAGGAGTTGATGGTGCTGATCCGAAGCAGCCAAAGCAAATGAGGCATGCGATTAAAATGGGCCGAGATCCATTTGAGAATCACTTTCGCGTATGGAAGAGCAGGTTTTCTCAGGTAATAAAATGAATGCTATTATGCTATTATATAATGCTATAATCCTATTATACCAACTAAAACATGAATATAGTGCATGGATGAATCTGAAAATTCAGTTTTACTCAGGACCTTGAAATACGTGTCAACTAGAAAAGTACTGGAAGAAGGCTGACAGGTGCGATGCTTAAGGTTTATAAATAACCGTCATAGGCTATGGAAAAAACTCGCGTCATAGGCGATTCCTACACAATAAACGTTTTTGCACCCTTTCTGGCCGAAAAAAGTGTAAAAACTGTCCCGTGGCACACACCTTTAAAAAGTGTTTTGGCTAAAAACAGGTGTGTTTGTGAACGCCCTCAAATAAGGGTGTAAGGTTGCTTAGCACCTTAAAATGAAGGTGTGGGTTGTCCAGCTACGCGTGACAATGTGGATCGGCTGAGCGCGTAGCACGACATAGACACATTCAAGTCGCAGAAATCACGCTTACACCACATATGAATGGAGCTAGAAAACCAACAGGATGCATCGGGGCACCGAGTGCACACTTACTAGCCTTAGAAATAAACCTGCTTTTCTTGCTTTTATAGCCAGCAAAATCAGATATTTTAGCGCTAATTTTGGAATTATGTATTCTAATGTGAGCTTACAGTGAGCATGCGGATTTGCAAATGCTTTTTAATGGCGAGGTGGTTATGTTCAATAAGCGATGGAATTTCAAACACCTATTCACACCCTTTCAACACCCACCAAGAAGTGTGTTCATTATTTAAACACCATTTTTGCCTCATGGGTATAAAGCTACAAGTTAGGGGGCCGTACTCTGAGTCCCTCCTCCACTCGGCTGAGGGGAGGATTCCGCAATGCTTATGCATGGGGAAATTCATTTCAAGGATCTGCTCAACTGGAGCCTCGAGTGGAGGAAGCACTCAGAATACCAGGGAGGGTCTTGTAAACTAAGAAAAGGGGTGTAAAGGCCTGCAAGTAAGAAAAAGGGCATTTCGAGATATTTTCTACCCGTTTAAATGGGTGGACGTGAACATTTTATACGAGCGGCGGCGGGAGGATGTTTTGTATCTCACGATGTTTAAGAGAGGATAAATTGGCATAATTTACTACAAGCGGAGCTGATTAAGCTCAAGCTTGGTTCAATGGCTCTAGCGGAAAATACAAAGAAAAAAAATGCGCCGCCTGTAAAGGGTGCACCACCGCAGATTGGGTGTTATAACGGTGAAGCCAACTTTCGCAACTTCTCGAGTGTGAGAACAAGGGGCGCATGCGTATACGCACGTCTTACTGCACCCACTTACGAGCGATAGTCTTTTCGGGCTACTAAATCGCAAAAAAAAGTTGGCGCAGCTTTTACTAGTGGTGTAAGGCTGCAGAAACAGATGAGCTTAGGGTCGACCTAGCTGTTTCCCTCTTTGATCCGCTAGAAAAGCCCTGTAAAACCCGGCTACATTTGGCCTCACCCCTCAGCACTTAGCCTAGCCTAGCAAGAACATCGCACAACATAACCAAACTTACCAGAGCTTAGCAAAACTTAGCAACACAGGAAGAAGCTGAGTCGACCCCAAGCTTCTCGCTTTTTTTTTCAACTGAGCACCTATTTCACACCCTTTTAAGGCCCTACAGAAAACTGCGGGTGTTGCAGTTAGTCAACACCAGTTTTGCCGCACAAAAAGGGTGTAAAGGTACATGTTAGGGTGTTGACACCTAAGACAAAGGGCGTAATGGCTTCCCAGCAGCCTTATACTACACCTTTTTTAGGCAAAACTGGTGCAAGAAAGTTTAGTGTGCATTATCGAGGAACCGATTACGTGTTAGGCCACTCGTGTGAGGCGGAGAACTCTGACAATAAATGGCTCACTCGAGGGATAAAATGGCTACCGAGGGTGACGATTCGAAGGCTGGTAAAAATTAGGTACGGAAGCTCCGGAGGCAAACCAAGATAATAACCGCGCCACACGTACACGAGAAATGACATTACGTGTTTGAGGATTCCGAATGACTTTATTTGGTTCGGGCGGTGCTACACGCGAAAATGCTCAGGCATTGAATGTACTAGGCATGATGGCGATAATGCCCAAAAAGAGAAATGTACTTTTAATTTAGAAGTTTTTAACGGAGAGAAAAACGTCTTGCAAGGGTTAAAATGTTTTTTTTGTGAAAGAAAACGTTATGAGAAAGTGTTTCTAAAAAATGGTGTGAGCCGTTTCTAAAAGTGGCATCAGCAGCTGCCGTCCCCCAGCAGTAGCTACATGCTTCAAAAAAAAAAAAAGTGGTAAAAATCACGACAGAAAAAACGAAGAACGGCGAGACGCATACATTACGCTCAGTTACCGGCAGTGCATAATTCCTCAGGTTCCTTCCTTAAAGTACCTTGGGATAATTTACACCAGTGAACTTGACTGGACCCCACATATTGCCCTCATTGAGGCCAAAGGTGCACGTGCTGTTGGGATGTTAAGACGTCTCAGTCATAGAAAGAAGGGAATGCGCAGAGAGACCCTTCTTATGATATACAGGATGTACGTTCGCCCCATTTTAGAGTTTGGGTGCGTGTTATTCGCTGGGTCCGCGGCGTATAAGCTTCATCGTCTGGTTATTCTGGAGCGCCAGGCTGGGTCCGCGGCGTATAAGCTTCATCGTCTGGTTATTCTGGAGCGCCAGGCTCTTCGCTGCTGCTTAGGGTTGCCTAAGAATGCAGCAAATGCAGTTGTCTACTTGGAAGCGCGCGTTCCTCCTCTGCTTAATAGGTTCCGGACACTGACTGTTGAAACTTTTCTGAGAGCTTATAGCTCTGAGGTGAACAGGGAGCAGTTTATCTTTATTGTAGAACCAGGTGCGTTTATGGTGCACCAATGGCCCAAGTCCTCATGTCCACAAAGCACTCTGGTACAGAGCCTCCTTTCTCCGTTGGGTGTAGCAATAAATCAGGTTATTCCATATAGAGACAGGAGTTCTCCTCTTTCTATCAATTTCCAGAACATTTTCCCCAAAAATGCTAAACTTTTACCAGCCCGACTGCTCAATCGTCTTCTCGAAGGTTATTTGACCTCCATGCAGCCAGGTGCTATAATATATACAGATGCCTCTCAACGAGAAGAAAAATCCGGTATAGGAATATTTTCCCTTTCCCTTAACTGGTCCTTTTCGGTTCGTCTGGTTGATTTTATCCCGATATTCTTCGCGGAATTCCTGGCAATTGTCCTGGCGCTACGAAAGCTGGATGTATCAATTACATCTCCAATCATAATTTCTGATTCTTTTTCTGTATGCTTAGCCCTTTCTTCCCCTAAAGACACTCCTCTTCTGCGGACGTTTCGGTCACTCCTGCCACCTCACTTCACTGAAATTAACCTTCTTTGAATTCCTGGTCATGCGGGGATCACATTCAACGAGACAGCCGACTCTCTAGCAAGGATAGCACTTTCAGGTCCTGTAGTAGGCGTCGTAGAGCCGACACCATTAATAACAGCAGCTAGGTACCGTAGGATGCTGAAACTCCGAGAACAGCAAGAATCGGTTTTACTGTCATTAAGTGAATTTACTCATCTTAAATTCTCATGGAAACCTGAATGGTGCTCTTCACGCAACTTAGAGGTGGTTATCACAGCCTTACGTTGTCGAGTACCCCAGTTAAATAGGTACTTGCACAGGTCTCGTCTGGCGCCAACAGCTCTGTGCAGCTATTGCAACGAAGACGAGTCTGTCGAACACTACCTGTTGACATGCCGACGTTTTTCCCGACTGAGACGTCAGTCCCTGGAGGTGCCGCTTTGCAGTTTGGGGATATCACTAACAGGGCCGGCTATACTATCGTTCGGGGCATCCGAAAACGGGGTTTTGCCGCCGGGATGTATGCTCTGCTCTCCTGCGCTACATTGAAAATTCTAAACGATTCTCTTTATGATTGAGATTGGTCATCCTCGCTTTAATTTTCCAGTTTTTTTTTCTTCTCAAAACCAACTGATCTAAATTATCCTTCCTAGGCGTGTCGTGAATTGATAAGAGTACCATTCATTTTTACAATCCTCTGTTGTTTGGCCGATCCCCTGATTGGGTATGCGCCATTAATTATCAGGATCAACAACAACAACAACAACAGATGCGCGTCTGTCTCGCCGTTCTTCGTTTTTTTCGGTCGTGGTTTATAGCGCTCTTTTTCTTTAAGAAATATGTAACAACTAGCCCAACAGCATACTTTGCAGCAGTAGCTAAATCCAAAAAATTCAAAACAACGAGATTAACATGGTGTTTTGCCTCTTGCCGCTGTTATAGTGAACTTCGTCTTCTTTTTTTACTTCGCCACCAAGAATGCCCAAAAAATCGTCTTACTTCGAAGTTCAGCTACCCCGCGTCAACACTTTGGTGCTGAGAGTTTCGTTAGTTTCATTTGGTGCTCATCGCATTCAAGAGTAGGCAAATTTAAGGAATTCGTGAAGGCGAATGAGTTGTTTAAACCAAAAATGACATCAGAGCGAATGGCATTAGATTTTTGCGTGTAGCAGCGAATTAATGGCATTAAAACTGAAGACATTAAGCACTGAATGCCATTTTTCGTGTACGTGTGGCACGGCTATAAGTATTACAAGTTGAGGGGAGATGCATCTCTGCAGTGGACGTGAATGGGGGATGACGACAGCTAGAGCGCATATATACTGCCGCATTGGCGGGGTGCCCCAGCATTCTGCTGCTACGCGCAAAGTGGCAAGCTCTTTCTTTGTACCGGTACGGTCGCCGACCATGGTGACCCACCATATAGCTGCTAACGGTGACGTTCACCACCCCTACCTGCTCGACATCTTCCACGTGGAGCACTAATGACACTCGCCAAACTACGTGCCCATATGTGTTCCGATTTCGGCGTGTAATGAAAGTTCCGACGTGCTACGTCCATAATCAGTGGCTGCCCGGTCCCCTGCATCGGCGTGTCAGCAACGGTGGTGGTCACGCATGATGACTGACAGTGAGCGATCACAGGACGTGCTCTTCGTGTTTAGGACATGATGTTTCTGCTTGTGGTCATCACGGGGCATATTTAGGCTGCAGCAACGAATAAGCCTGCCTAAGTTGCTATAGGGGTGTACGACATTCTACCAATGCGTTTGTGCGACTGCTGAGTGTTTTTCAGGGTGTGGAGTACAGATGTCCACAGCATGTTTATAGAGTAATGGCAGGACACGTCGGGAGGCTGGTAGCCTACATGCGTTTGGCTCGTGCAGTCCTTGTCATACTGGGCCAGGGAAATGCCCCAAACGTTTTTCCGAGTTTCGAGGAAGACGTCGCATTCGCGCATTGTTGCTGTATTCGTGGTTATTGCTTTATAGTAACATTGAGCGTGTGCGTGTGCTGTTAAAGCGTGCTCCAGGAGCTGGTGAAAGGCCTGGAATCTGAACGCACACCAGCGTACTCGTGCAGGATGGGAGCTTACCTTTGATGTGTCATCTCGTGTCTTTGGCCCCGAATTCTTTTATCTAACCTCTTCACCAAGCTATTCTACCATGCCCGATAGCTAGCTCTCATCGAGTCTTTTGATGGCCACTCGTCTGGTTCGCGTGTGGTCAGTACTCTTCATTGCAGCACAGGCCTAATTACCCTTTCTTTTGCAAGGCTGTCTGGAATATGTGTTTGCTCTCTCGACCACGACTATCGCTTTTGATCCCTTGAGGGTCCATCAAGACAAAATACAAGTTCGGGTCACTGGAAAGACGGCTTTGTCCAGATAACAATGCTAGTAATTTTATCGCGGACTTGGGACAAATAATCGAGACGTTAAAGAATACCACCCACGAAGCGGTGGCGAATCCCCGGCCTATTTCGAGCGAATCTCGATGGCGTCACAGGAGATTGTTTGTGCGATCTTTGGCGGTCGCCGACCCAAGACGCAAGCAATATGGGTCCTCTAGGCCTCTGATTTCGTTCGATCGTATCACTTGAATGATAACACACTAGAAACTAACTATGTTTTATTGCTGGACCATATTACATCACTCCTGCCCACATTACGCCACTGTGGCGAGAAATTTGAAAGCTCTACAATTTATTACTTTTTTCGGTTAAGAAACGCAATTTGCGCCTGTAATGAACCTGAGTAAGCACCCAAATCCTGTAGTTCTTTGGGACTGAACCAAGTTGTATTTTGTCTTCATGGCCCTTTAACGACACCCCTCCCTCCATTCCATAGCTGTGACAGGTGAGGTAAGATTAGTTATAACGGGCATAGGCGTGCTCGGGGTTGACTTTTCCACCGTTGCGCCCTATTCTAATTTAAATCATTTGAAATGATTAAAGAAGAATGATTTATTTTGAAGTTACTTGTAAAATTCTTTTACATGGTTTTTATGTTCTGAGCGACACATGTGACATACATATGCGTGGGACGGTCAGAAACGGAAAATGGCTGCAGGACAGGGCGCGGTGCTGGAAACCGAGAAGGCAAAAGAGTTACTAGCAGTGACTTATCAGCGCTTGTCCCTGTCTTCTTTGTCCGTGTTATTTTCGTGCGCTTCAGATGTACGCTACGGAGTACCAACTAGCCCGAACGCAAGTCCTTCTAGAATTGGCCGTTTTTTTTTCCCTTGACCAGGCCTGCGTAAATTTCGATCACTAACTGCGGATCAGTAATTTAAACGGAATTTGCTGAATTTCTGGATGCCCCAAGTCCCGACCGTAACATATAGCAATTTGTACGATGTCCATATTCAACAGATACACTGTTAAAAATTTCCATCGTAGCAAGAATGTCTATTGTCCGAAAGAAAACATGCTCCGAAATGTGGGCAAAAATGAAACTGAAGCTATGACGTGCTTTTCACAAGGCACTGCGCTTGGTCAGCGGTGGCTAATGTTGCGGATGTACACAGTCCTTATAGAGGGCAACATCAGAGGTTGTCGACTGCAATTGCTATGAAAAACGTGCATGGCCGAAATCGGGCAGTTTAAACTGTCGCAGCAGGTCCGCCTGAGTGAACTACACGGGGAGAGTGGGAGCCTCCCCCCCCCCCCTTTGATACTATAGTCCGCCCCCCTCCCCAGTGTGCAAGTATCCCATAAATATGGTAAATTCCTTTTGTTTGTTTATTTTGTCCCTTAATTTCGCTTTACTATTCAAAGCTGATATAGCAGCGCAGTAACGTGGCATGATTGGGCAATAATTGTAGCTAATAATTGTACAGTTGGGCCTTTGTTTCCCTTTGGTGAGTTCATTCTTGTCTGTCCTTTCAAAGGGAGAGCGGTATCACACCTAACTCGAGCCGACACCCCCTCGGGGTGCAGTAGTGCCTTTCCCCCGGAGGTCATCGTCGCACGGCGTTTCGTGTACTGAGCAGCTGCTCCGCGATCTCTCTCGCCCTCCCGAACGCACCGTGCAGGATTCCGCAGGGGCTCCCGAGCGACCCGTGGGCTCTGCGGGGAGACGCCGAGCGGCTCTCGGAAACCTCCGTGAGGGAGAGCCCGGCGCCCAGCCAGCGGCCGTGCTCAGCGTGCCATGACAGGGCGGCGCATCACTGCGGCCGCCTCCACCGACTGCCCTTTTGCAGTCAAGCTCCTTCTTGATTTTTTTCGTATGCGACACAATCTAATAAAATGAATTGGAATGGAACCTAAAGACTCCTTACGTGTGCTAGAGGCGGTAGCTTCACTGGCTAATAACACAGTCGAGTACTGAATGGGCTAGGGCGCGTTGCGCTGCTGAGCACGAGGTCGCGGGTTCGATTCCCGGCCGCTTTTCAGATGGAGGCGAAAAGCAGAAATGCCCGTGTGTACGGATTTCGGCGCACGTTAAAGATCCCCAGGTGGTCAAAATTAATCCGGAGCCCTCCACTTCGGCGTGCTTCATCGCCTACGCTGCGTCGGCGCGTTAAACCCTACAATCAATTGAGTACTAAATGGGAGCAATGTGGGTGGTATTATGGTGCCGCAGCCCGAATGAGAACTTTCCAATATCACGCGTGAGCTTCTGACGGCAGGCCCTTTCCTAGTCAATGCTGATTGATTGTAGGGTTCAACGCGCCGACGCACCGCAGGCGATGAGGCGCGCCGTAGTGGAGGGCTCCGGATGCGCGGAGCGGGCGCGCATCGAGGCACCCTAGGTCCTGAAAGGACACTCCCTTCTCCCCTCTCGGCAAGTGGCACCGCACGGCCCCGGCGCCTTTTGTCGCTTCCTTCGCGGTGAGTTAGGCCCCCTGAGGGGGACAACAATGTAGCCTCCACAGTACTGCAGCTAGCTTGTGACTTGTGATATGAACTATAGTTGACTGGCATGTCAACTGGTAGCACTTATATGTCATGGCATGGCGGCCTTACCTGCAGCCAAGCGCTCCCCCCCCCCCCCCCCCCCCTCCCTACCCCGACCTGTCAAACTTTTTTTTCATAACAATAATAAAAACGAGATGGAGAGGCTGGTAGAAACGTTTATTTGAGCTTCTTCGCTCTGGATGCCAGCTGTACGTCCAGATGGCCGCTGGTCACTAGGTTCTTCACAGCTCAGGGGTGGGACGAGGGGATCGGTGAGGCGGAAGTTTTGGATTGCGCTTGAGAGAGAGAGAGAGAGAAGTGAACTTTATTGAAGTCTCCGGCGGAGGTAGCAGGGTGCCACGCAGGGCTCTCTTGCTACCTGACTATGCGGGGGCAGTCATCAAGTCGTGTCCCGTCGCTTACGTCGGGGAATCCAACGCTCTCCGCGAAGCTTCAGCCCCTGGATCGCGTCGTGTGCATCCCTGCGCGTTTGGCGAGCGAGAGCTGCCTCGATCCGCTTGACTTGGAAACATACGATGCAGGCGAACTGAATGAGGAAAGGTATTAGTTCGTAGTCTGCGGAATAGCGATTCTTCCTCCTTGAAAGTGCAGCTAGGGTGAGGGGGAGGAAAGTGCAGTCTGTCGGACCAGTAATACTGCATTATGTCTTGATAGGTGATGAGAGGGATGGACGATGTGGTCTCCTCGGAAGCCTGGAGCGCAGGCTTGCTGATGAGCAATGTTGTTGCATATAACAGTGCTTATATATGCCCCTGATGGGATGTCTTCTCAGCAAAAAATTTGTGCTTAATAGTGAAGACGACTTTAATTGGCCTTTAATTGTAACCTGGCTTTTGCTCATTGAAGCACCTCCGTCTACTGACGGAGTATGATTACAGAAAATGGCTCCTGTTTCAATGAAACTGCCGCAAAAACAATTATCTGACAACGAGCTGCTAAGACGGCTCTACCATTACGCGAAATTTCATTTGCGTTTCGAACTTCGCAGTGTCTAGAGTGCCGTCCGACCGCTCTTTAGCGGGGCCTCGCAGTGCTGTCCGACGGCGCCGCAAGCGTATGCTCCCGTGCCGTCCGGCCAGTCCGGCTCTTGAGCGGCAGAGCTCAGCCCACGGCCAGCACGAAAGAAAAGTGCTCACTTCCTTATGTCGCATCAGCTAGCTCAACTTCGGACGGTCGCGGGCGGTTATATAAGTCGTTGTGAACTGTATTCCTGGGAGCAAGCGAGCCGAAACCAATTAGGTGCAATGTGCGCGTACGTGCGCCGCGCCATTTCGCGTAGCGATAGGCGGCGATGAGCCGATCGCTCGTCGCGCGACGACATCACAAAACCGGATAGTTAATCAGGGCTGCAGAGTCACCTGACGTAGTCGGTAACGAAACGTTTGTTTACATCCGCACTGGCCAACGGCGGTGAGCAGCCGCCCAGTCAAAGTTGGCCCGGCCCGGGCCCACTGGGCGGGCAAGCAGCGTCCCGTGCTCACCGGCTCTTTGGTCAGTGGCTTCAGCGTACATATGTAATCAACGAACAGTGTGGGACTCACCAGTGCCCGGAAACTACTTTGACTAGCAAGCTTCATCTTCGTATAGGTATAGCTGGATGCATAGCGGGACAGTAGGCTGACATGCAGCCTTGTCGTACCTCTATCGGTACGACACGTTCAGACGTTGTTCCACGTTGAAACTTGGAGTTTCAACGTGGAGTTCGAAGGTGCCAGAACTTTTGCGTCTGTGAAAAGAAGCGAACTTTGCGGTCTGGGATACAGGTATGGCGCGTGAAAGCTCGCATTAAAAAAAAAACAAAGAAGTCTTAGGTACTTTATATTTTGACATGATGGCTTAAATTTCTCCTGAAAAAATGTCTTCCCAGCAATGCTGAAGGCGACTTTCGAGGTATCGGTGTAAGTTAGGCAACGTGGGAAAGCCAGCTTACGAAGACCTGTTCTGCAGGGAAGCAAGGCCATCTACTCATTGATGACCTCATGTGCAGCCTCTGCAAAGAGAGTAACTGAATTCCTAAGTCTGCCACCGGAGAAAGCAGTTTCCATAGCTTTCTTTGTTCACATGACGCATAATTGCATTCGTGGAATGCCCTGAAAAGGCAACAGAACTTCACTGCTCCCACATCACTACAGTAGATTGGTTTTTTTTCATTGGGAACACAATCTAAAATTTATGCATTTTAATGAGTGCACAGGCGTCTTCCCACTTAACATTTAGAGTTAACGTCTTCACACTTCTGTAGCAGCTCAGTCAAACAGCCTTGACCCGTTGACTGGTGAATGCCACGAAGCTCAATGCTCAGCTTGTCAAATTGCATCCCAACAAGCTGCATTCAGTGCCTTGGGCAATTAAGTGTCGCTGTCGCAATGACTTGGAGTTGCCGACCCGACTAACTGCGTAGATGGATGTCGCCCTGCCGCAGAAAAGGTGGGTGTGTTGGCCACACAGTTTGAAATGTGTCTCTGCTAACCATGGTGCCCGCTACATGGGAGTCGACCTCAAAGGTCACGGGTTTGCCGTGCACTTTTAGTTTCAGAGTACAGTAGACTCTCAATAAACAGAACTTCAAGGGACCGAAAAAAAATAGTTCCATTTAACAGGAGTTCCGTTTACTGAAAGAGATGTGTGAAAGTGCAAATTTATGTGTGTACACACTCTTAATACCATTTCATGGAACTCTAAGCACTAGAAGGTAAATGTAGCTGATAGATTTGCAGAAAGCAAGAAAACTACAAGAGGTTTAGGCACAGCATTCACAAAGTTGATTTGGCAACAGTGAGTCGCTGTTACTACAGAATGCATCAATTATTTGAGTCCTTGCAACTGCATATTCACGGAGGCTTAAGGCCTCAACCTCGCGAGTGTTCATGAGCCACCGAATTTAGGACAGCAACGCGGTAATGAAGCGCGAATAGCACCAGAATGGCACAAACGAGGTGGCAGGAGCTAATTAAGCCCTGTAACCTGGCGTCTTGAATTGAGACCGAACGACTGGAACAAGAACTGCAATGTTGCATTCGTCGCGCTAACACAGCTGACCACTAAAGACGAGGCTTACGAGGCCAGTGAGGCGAAATAAAACATGGAGGAAGAAAAACAAAACAAAAACAGAGCAGCCCGAATGGTAAAAAGCTGATTCTCATGACAATAAATTTCACAAAAAGTTCCGTGTCTAGTTCCGTTTATACGGTGACGCGGGAATTTTAGTTCTGATTACCGAGAGTTTTTTTACGTTATCTGAATATAAAACCAACCAACTTACTGTCTACTGTTCCGTTTAAGCGATTTCCGTTTATCGAGAATCTACTGTATACTTCGGGACGTTCAAGAGAGAGAGAGAGAGAGAGAGAGAGAGAGAGAGGGGGGGGGGGGGGACGTGTATTTGAGCTTTCTAAAGTGGGAGTGGTTGCTTAGTCCGGGAATCCATGAGGTGAGTAGAGAGCCCACGCTCTGGATGCCAGTAGCTGCTGTACGTCCACATGGTCGCTGGTCACAAGGTTCTCCCACAGCTCAGGGGTGGGAAGAGGGGATGGGCGTGGTGGAAGTTTGGGATTGCACCCACATTGTATTATAATATGAGGTATGAGGTAGAGTTCCGGGTTGTGAAGAAAACTGGCATTCAGCAGAATATTGAGTTGGAAACATACGATGCAGGCAAACTGGGTGAGGAAAGATATTGGTTTGTGGTCTGCGGAGCAGCGATTCTTCTTCCTTGGAGAGTGCAGGGTGAGGGGGAGGAAAGTGTTGTCTGTCGGACCAGTAATATTGCGTGATGTCTTGATATGCTACGAGCGGGATTGACGATATGGTCTCCTCGGAAGCCTGGAGAGAAAGTGCGCAGGCTTGCTGATGAGCAAAGTTGTTGCCTGTCAGTGAGGAATGGCCGGGAGTCCAGATGATATTAACTTTCCGGTGGGGTTGATGTGGGACGTTGAACCCTTTTGCCACTATAAAAAGGTCATGGAGTGTTGAAACCTCGTGTTTGATTTCGTCACTCACATCAGCAGTCTGTGAAGTTTGAGGAAATGCTGTGCAGGTACGTCTTTTTGTCAGCTTTCTTCCTCGAGATACAAGCCTCAGCCATGTGACCCTGTTTGCAGCAGTAATTGCACGTTGTTGTGACGAAATTACATGTCTTTGGACTGTGTGACCCGCTGCAGCGCCAACAGCATTGCCCTTGGGAATGCACGTTACAGTTTTAAACACGGGCACTGGCACGCGTTGCTGCTTTGTTGACTTCCACTTGATCAACTTGTATCTTTTGTTGCTGCTGGACAGCACTTTTCACTTAAATGACGAAACTGCAGGCCTTACTAAATCCTTCTCTGTGAACAGTCATTACTGAAAGTTCTCGTCATGGAGGCCACACATGAAATGACCCAGCAACATCACATCTATGAGCAGAAGCGTTGCATTGCCGCCCGTAACAGCCCTCACCATGGGTGCTCTTGCATCGGCAGTGTGCCGAAATAGCAGTTCGCAGCAAAGTTGCACAGTTCTGCAGTGTAGTCGTTCACTGACTGACCTGGCCGGGAGTCCAGATGATATTAACTTTCCGGTGGGGTTGATGTGGGACGTTGAACCCTTTTGCCACTATAAAAAGGTCATGGAGTGTTGAAACCTCGTGTTTGATTTCGTCACTCACATCAGCAGTCTGTGAAGTTTGAGGAAATGCTGTGCAGGTACGTCTTTTTGTCAGCTTTCTTCCTCGAGATACAAGCCTCAGCCATGTGACCCTGTTTGCAGCAGTAATTGCACGTTGTTGTGACGAAATTACATGTCTTTGGACTGTGTGACCCGCTGCAGCGCCAACAGCATTGCCCTTGGGAATGCACGTTACAGTTTTAAACACGGGCACTGGCACGCGTTGCTGCTTTGTTGACTTCCACTTGATCAACTTGTATCTTTTGTTGCTGCTGGACAGCACTTTTCACTTAAATGACGAAACTGCAGGCCTTACTAAATCCTTCTCTGTGAACAGTCATTACTGAAAGTTCTCGTCATGGAGGCCACACATGAAATGACCCAGCAACATCACATCTATGAGCAGAAGCGTTGCATTGCCGCCCGTAACAGCCCTCACCATGGGTGCTCTTGCATCGGCAGTGTGCCGAAATAGCAGTTCGCAGCAAAGTTGCACAGTTCTGCAGTGTAGTCGTTCACTGACTGACCTGGCAGCTGATCCTGCCTTTTGAACATCACACGACTGAAGACCTCAAACGAGTGAGGGTCGTAGTGTGCCTGAAAAGTGCCACAATCTCAGCATAGCTCACTTTAAAGCAATCTCACTTTAGAGTTGAAGCAACGCCGAAACCACATAAATACGAGTGCTGCACAGCATAAGCAACCATGCTCGTTGCTTGACAGGGTCGATTACATCGCTGGCCTCAAAGAAAAATTGTAGTCGGGCGAACCACGATGCCGAGTTGGAACCTGCAAATTCCTCCAAATGTGCACAAAAACCATTTTGACGGCGAGCCATTATTTACTCACTAGGTGCTCGAAGGTGCACTCTGACCTTCCCTGCCGTGGGAGATCCGCATAGTCGCCAGTGTTACTTTATTCACTAGAAGTATACATAATTCTGAAGAGTGCCCAAGATGGGGGCCACAAGCCAACCTCCTGTGATGCCTCTTTGTCCTTTCCTCGAGCTCCTCCAACGCACGGCATTCCGAGAGCTACCCCAGGCTCTTGGGAGGATTTAGTGGTTCTGGCTGGCCGGTGCACAGCCTCCTTTATTACGGTTATAAAGGAGGCTATGGCCGGTGGAGTTGTGAGAGCTCCATCGCCGAAGGCAAAGAACGAGGTTCTCTGTTTGCCAGTAGGGGCATTTTTTTTACCTGAACTGGTGCAAATTAGTGCAGTGTCGTGCAGAACAGTGCAGAGTGCTACTGAGGATATCAATTAGTAAAAAAAAATGAACATATGCAGCACTGCTTGCACCAGTGCAGCCAGTTCAGGTAAAAAAAATGTCTCTAGTGTTGTGCACCCAGCCCGATTCTGGAAATACTGCCGCTGACCCAAAGCACGGCAAGAGGTGGATCTTAGTTGCAATATCAAGCCCCCTTAAGAACTGCCAGAAAAATTTCCCACACCCCGAGCGAGCCTATGTTTTCTGTGATGATTGTGATTCAGGTTTTGCTGGGAGTTATCGCGTCACCTTCCCTTCACATCATAGCAGTGCAGCGATAGTGTCCCATCAATTGAGAATTGTCTCAAATCGCGAAAGGCTTGGTTTCACGCACGTGCACCCTGGCACACCTTCTTACCTGTGCTGCATGGTGGCATGCGTGTTACACGTGCTGAATGCAGTTGTTTTTTCCTGTGGTGCGTTTTTATCTCATTCAGTGCCTTGGTGGTGGTGGTAAAAACGTTTATTTGAGCTTTAGGGGAGAGGGAAGGGGAAGTGGTCAGCCTCCCATGTCCAGGAGGCCGCGAGCCCGCGCCGATTCCAGAGCTCGTTTCACCAGGGCCAGTTGCTGCTCCGGTGACGAGCTGGTCAGAGCGGACTCCCACTGCTCAAGGGTGGGGGAGTGAAGGGGGGTTGGGTGCTGCGGGCAGGAGAAGACTAGGTGGAAGGTGGTAAGAGGAAGGTCACACGCTTGGCAGTTATGGGGGAAGAGGGATGGGGAGATGTGTGAGAGAATCGTGTGATTATAGAAAGTTTCCGTCTGAAGGCGGCGATAGACATAGGCTTCATGTGGTGTAAGGGATGGGTGGGGAGGAGGGTACCTTCTTCTGTTGTTTGTGTAGTGGGAAAGGATGGAGCTATAGGTAGAGTCCAGTGGTGTTAAGGTGGTGCTTGCAGAATCTGGACGTCCTGTGGTATCTAGCCTTGCAGAGGGGAGTGCCCAGTTGTGGAGAGCGCGGGCTGTGGCATGGGCCGCTTCATTCCCAGCAAGACCAGAGTGGCCAGGGGTCCAAACTATTGTTATTTCTATTTCTTCAGGGAGGCAGTGAAAGATGGGAAGAGCTTGAGGGGGTGCCAGGCCAGCTTGATACCACCGGCATGCTTGCTGAGAATCGGTGATGATGGTTAGGTAGGGCTGTTTTTGGTGGGTGGTGGTCGCATGAGCGACGGCGAGTGCCTCTGCTGTGGGAACTGGTAGCTGCTTGTAGGTGGCTGCAGTGGCGAGATTGCCGGTAGAGTCCAGGGTGACGAGGGGCGAAATAACCGATCCTTGTGGTGTTCCCTTTGCCGGGGTGTGGAAAGTAGGCAAGAGTAGAGGGCCGAGTCGGAGTGTAGCTGTTCTTTTCTCAAGGAAGGCTTTTACAAAGCGAAAGGTATTTACGCCGCAGTTCGTGGTACTCAGGTTTTCCAGTATGGCTTCGTGGGTGACGTTGTCAAATGCACCCTTGACGTCGAGCGTTAAGATTGTTTTGGGAGAGGTGCGGCTCAGGTGGTCCACCACCTGTTCCTTGAGCTGCAGGAGGACGTCTTGAGTGGATAGGTGTTGCCGAAACCCAAACATTGTGAAAGGGTAGAGGTTGTGGTCTTCCAGGTATGCGGTGAGGCGCTGATGTACTAGGTGTTCGAAGAGTTTACCGATGCATGAGGTCAGGGAGATTGGTCGAAGAGTAGTCGGCGTCAGTGGCTTGTTGGGTTTTGGGATCAGTATGATGTCCGAGTGTCGCCACTGCTCAGGTAGAGTTCCCCCCTGCCAGTGATAATTGTAAAGTTCGAGGAGATCTTGGAGTGTGTCCTCGTCGAGATTGCGGAGAGTGCGGTAGGTAATATGGTCCTTTCCTGGGGTGGTGTTGCGGGTGAGGCGGACCAGGACAGCTTGAAGTTCAGTGAAGGTAAAGGGGGCGTCTAGTGCTTCGTTAGCTAGGCCCGTATAGCATGTGTCGGGGATGGGTGGGTAGGTAGTAGGGTCGCCAAAAAGATGGTCGCGGATCGACTTGAGGAGTTCTTGAGAGGGGAGAGCGCTGTTGCGGATTAGTTGATGGATTCTATGGTTTGTGTATCTCTTAGTATTGGTGTTGTCGAGAAGGGAACGGAGGAGATGCCACGTTTTCTTTGAGTGGAGAGTGCCTTGGAGCTGATTGCAGAAAGAGTGCCAATTTTGTCTCTGGAGATCGGCGGCATATGCTTGCGCTTGCTGGGTTACGAGGGCTATGCGCTTTTTAAGTTTACGGTTATGCTTCTGCCGTTTCCAGCGTTTAGTAAGACTACGACGCGCGTCCCAAATGTGCATAAGGTGGGGGTCGACTGCCGGAGTGCTGTCGGTAAGTGCGATTTCTTGGGTGTGCTTTTTAACCCGGTGTTCGAGGGCCTGGTCCAGTCACTTAAATTTTGGCTTATTGCAGGGAGAGGGGTTGGATCTTCACGGAAGGCGGACCAGTTAGTCAGGCGTGCGGTGCCCGTCCGGGTCGTTTTCTTTTTGGTTGGGAAGCGAAGGGAGAGGAGATGATGGTCACTGCCGAGTGTTTCGTCGAGTTGGGACCATTGGATCCTGGAGATGTTTTTTAGTGAATGATAAATCAGGTGTGGTGTCTCTGGTGACACTGTTGCCGGTGCGGGTTGGAAAGGTGAGGTCGTTTTGGAGGATCAACTGGTGGTTCTGGGTGGCGCTTAAGAGGGCCGTGCCTTTCTTGGAGGCAAAATGGTAGCCCCATGCAGGATGTGGGGCGTTGAAATCTCCGAGGAGAAGTAAAGGGGCGTCCTTGGACAGGGATGCGGCTTCGTAAATCAGTGCCTCAATGTTGTGGAGGTTATCAGATGGGGGACTGTAGATATTCAGGATGAAGATGCTGGAGCCAGTCGGCCTTGTGGAGATGAGCTCTACAAAGGTATGAGGTACGGTTTGATTAAGACAATGTGATTGGGCCGGATGGGAGTTATGTACGAAAGTGGCGGTGCGATGCTGGGGGTCTTGCGTGAAGGCGGTATAATGCGGTAGGCGGGGGGTAGGAGTGTTGGTCTCTTGCAGGGCAATGACATCTGGAGGATCTTGTTTGGTAAACAAGTCAAGCTGGTGTCGCTTGTTGTTGAGAGAACGGCAGTTCCACTGGAGTACGACGAGGTCGGTATCCGGGGGATTAGTCATGGTAAGGGTGATGTTTGAGTTTCTTGGGTTGGTGAGTCGAAGCCAGGGAGTTCTGTATGCCTTGGATGGTCTGCTCTAATTTGTTTTGTCGTTCAGTTATTGCCTGGATGCCACTACATATGGGGGCCAGAGTCTCGGTTTGTGATGCTATCAGTTCTTTTATGGCTTCCGCTATTTTCGTGTCAATGAGTGCATGAATCTGTTCAGGAAGGGGTGCTGGTGGGGGCGGCGGGGCTGGGAGGGGGGAGGCTAATAGGGCGTCAATTTTGGCAGTTAGAGAGGCGAGTTGTGCCTGGAAACGTTGCTGCTGCTGTTTAAGTTCAGCAATAGCAGCGGAGTACGAAGGGTGGATTGGTGGTTGGGGTTTTGGGGGGGGAGGGGGAAGGTAGGGTGAAGTTAGAGCAGTGGGAGTAGAGCGGAGAGCATCTGACCAGCTCACCTGCGGTTGGATGGCGTTCCGGTCTTCAGGGTGGGCAGTCGAGGATTGGGCTTGTAGGGCTGGAAAGTCCTGCTCGTGGTAGGCCAGCGGGGTCTGGCCGATTGGTTGGTATGGGGACTGGGCAGGATGGCGGAACCTCCGTGTTTGGGGAACTGGTAGAAAGCGTTTGGGGCATTCTTTGTTGGCAGTGGCATGGGGTCCATCACACAGTTTACACCGAGGGGCACAGGAGTGGTCCGGTGACGGGTTGGCGATACCACAGGCCGGGCAGCGTGGCTTGTCGGGGTGCGGGCACACGTCTTGACGGTGCCCTATCTCACCACAACATTGGCAAGTCTGGGCGGCACGGCGGTATGGACGGCAGCGCACCATTTCACAGTCTAGTTTAATATAGTACGGAATGCGGAGTCCGTTGAAGGTCAGTAGAGCTGATCTCGTGCGACCCATGAGGCGGGCGTGGATCAAGTACGGTCTGTTAGCGGCGGTGAGCTCAATGAGTTGGTCCTGCGTGATGCCCTCGGGAATGCCGTGAATCACTCCACGAGCAGTGCCCGGAGGGGGCTTCATATAGGCAGATACTGCATAGGTAGTGCTTCGGAGGGTTAATGCGGTGAGTTGGGAGAGTCGATCAGCCATATCTGGGTCAGGGGTGGCAGCTACGAGGAGGTTTTGGGCTGGCTGTACTTGCAGTGTGACAGTCGCACGGAAGAGGGGGCCGGGGATCTCGCTTGCCGCGACGAGGCTGCATACCAGGTCACGAGCAGGCCAGTCTCCGACACGAAGGCCGTCATGAGGTCGGATGACAGTTATGAAGTGGTTTGGCGGAAAGCGAGGAGGCGGTATTTTTCGTGCGGGGACGGCAGTCGTTGTAGCGTTTGTGGGGCGTACCTGGTTTTCAGCAACGGTCTTGTTCCTGCGGGAGTTTATGACCTGACGCCATGGGTTAGGTGTCGGAGCAGTTCTTCCTTTCGAGTCGTCGAAATCCATGTGGCCGTCTGCGCTGTTTTCATTGACAAGGTCTTGCGCCGGCGATGGTGTGTTGTCTTGGTCTTGCGTCGGTGACGATGTGTCTTGGTCTTGCGTCGGTGCCGATGTGCTGTCACGCGCCGTAGCGCAGCTGCGGGATGGCGAAGGGGGCATGGTAGATGGCAGGTGCACGTGCGCGTGCGCGTGCGGCTGCGGCAGCTCGGGGAGGCGGCCGCTCGTACTAGGCCTGTAATGTAGGCCTAGCGGCGGCCCCGGCGTGGTCGGTAGGTTCGATGGTCCTGAAGGGGGGCCCGACGATGGTAGGTGGCAAACGATGATATCCAGAGACGCCAGAGGTACTCACGGAGACGATAGGGGCACAAACTTGGTCAGGCAGGCGGAAAGATCGCGATTGGAGCGACAAAAACGGGAGTCAAAGCGGGGCACAAGCACCCGTGTCGGCCCCCTGGCGGCGATCCTTCAGTGCCTTGGAAGAAAAAAAAACAGGCGCAGAACCACTTGAAGGTGGAGGTTGCGATAAAAATTTGGTTTTGGAGGTCGCGAGGAAAATGTTGTAACCTTTGAGTTATCATATTCAGACTCTCCGTGGGTAGTAACCTGGGTAGGACCTTCCACCCACCAGTTTGCGCCTGTGACCAACTGTTGCAATTCCGGGACTACCAGTGATCTTGAAGGCAAACTGCACTCAAATTTCACCTCAGCCAAAATTTTTTTGGACTTGCAGTGCGTACCACCAAACCAACTGGAACATGATTCGTAGTTCAGTGAAATGCCTTGTTAATCAATAGGATATGTTTAAAACAGCTCTGTCGCAAACGACACTACACATGCCATGCCGGCGGACCCGGCAAACAGCCACGAAGTGGAAGTGACATTGCGGCCGGCCGGGTGCTTGGTCCTCCAGCCCACCAGGAGAACCAGTTGAGCTCCGCCGGGCGTGAGTGCGAAGTGGTTGCATGCAGGCTTACTCCGACAGGCCGGCCGCTCGCTCACCGGCTGCAACGTCACTTCAGCCTGGCCGTAACGGCTACACTCATCTCAGTTTCGGTTTCAAATAGCTGATTTTTGATGGTCCCTGCACCCTTCATGTGCCTATTTCAGCTGTCATATTTGGTATGTTGCTGTCTTTCGAGGCAGAAATAAGGTTCTCAAGAAATCGAAATTTTCAGTGCAGTTGGCTTTAACAAAGGTTAATTTCTTAGAAAAAGGAGCCTGAGCATATGTTAAAAGGGATTGCTACTGCATCAGGTAAAAATTGAACAGAAATAGATATTCAGTGCCTTAATGTATGTTATAGAAAGCAGAATAATAAAATCGATCAAAGTACTGATCCATAACAAAAACTCCCAATGCCATGCTTCGTTCTCTATTTTGTGGGCGGTAAATCCACCACACAGAACCAATTGCAGTATCAATTTTAAAAATCTAACGAATTATATACTATACTTTTATATTATACTCTCCTCTATTTTATTCTTCTTTTTTATACTCCTGAGCATCCAGCTCTCAACGGGCAGTGTTCTTTAAAGCACATGTGAACTAGAACTGCTCCTTATCTGTACGCCAACAGCCAGGGTGTACAAATGTAATGTTAAAAAAAATATGTCAACAGCCCATGATGCGTCTCTCAACAAAAAAACTGAAGCTAATTGCAAGCCACATTCCGAAGCAGGACAGCAGCATGAAAATGAGACAGAAAGCAACAATTTTCGGCCACAAACAAGAAGGCTGCGATGGACACTTCGGCAAAAGGCAAGGGAGGCGCAGTTGCGAGGGCAAACTAAAGCTATCTTCAATAATCGGAGTGCATTTGTTATGTGGCCCTATAACTGCAAGCTGAACCATTCCTTTTTATTTTTATTTTCTAAAATGCATCCATTCCCGCTTGCTTGCTACGATCCCTAGGCAAGCCAATATTTTGTATATATAGTAGCTCGTGGTTGTATCTAGAGCTCTAGTTTAGTTTGACAGCAGGAATTTTATCAAAAGAACTCTGTGCACATATTTTATTTGTAGGCAAAAATGCAAGTGAGGATGACATTTAGCAGACAGAACACTCGTAACAACATTCTGTACAATAAAGTACACGTGTACAAACTGGCATTTTTCCACCTTGCAGGGAAGTGGGATGCCACGAGTTTCATAAAAACAATGTTGTACAAAAGGGAAATTATTGCTTGTGAAGCAACAAGTCACAATAAATTCCAGCAAAAAATGCTCCTAACAGCATTTTGTAAAATGAATTATATACAGTAAAAACACAATTTAGTGAAGTTGAGGGGAATCGCAAATTATTTTCTCAAATTGAGAACTTCGGTAGAGTGAGTTAGGCATTTCTTGGTCACTTAATTGTAGTGGCATCCAGCAAGCTTATGTGGCGTCGTACTTGTGAAGCGCAAATGCTTTGAAAATAAAACTGTGACCCACGCGTATGAAGAGACCACAAAAATTGTTACCTGAACAGGAATGGGCCCCGGGGGACTACAAATTTATTTCCCACCAGAGAAATCGGTGATGTTTTCTTGCGTGCGCTCTGTAAGCAACGGCCACACAAATTTCTCATAAGTTTGTACTAGTGCGAGGCTCTTACTTGCAAACGGATGTAATGTACCCTGACTTTTCGAAAGCTTGCTACCGTGTCTCTCATCAGCTTCAAATAAGTAAATTTTACTCTCAGCATTGATCCGTTAAAGCTATTAAAATTTCTCGAAATCGTCGGCCACGTCGATTTATTTTCAAGCATTCCGTAAGGCTCCGGTCACTTTTATTTCTGATCTATACTAACGATATTAGAGACGAAATTTTATCTACCCCCCGGGTTTTCGCCGATAACTGGGTACGCTTATGTCGCATTTTATATTGCGTTGTATTTTAAGCCTTCATTAAAATTACCCATTAATTCGCTGAGCTAACTCAGGCCCGTCTGGTAGATTTGTTTGTTCACATTACAACTTCGCAACATTATTCGCACCACTAAATTAGCCCTCAATCTTCTCGGCCTTTTAAATTCACCGCAAAGTGCCTCGACTCTGCCTTTAACACAGTGTTTTAATTTCCCTTCACAATGCAATACAGTTCTCCGTACAGCCTCCTTAACTCGTTAAGTTTAGAGCGCTTGGGTGACACATTTTCAACAAATCCTTTAAAGATATACAGAACCCGCACGAACTCATAATCAAAGTACACAAGCCCTTAACATCCAAACAGTTAATCACAGGTGACAGCTTGTTTCATTCGTTCTCAGTTCTATAACTGTTGTTCTTGCTTTCATGTGTAGCTATTTTCCTCAGCTGTATTTTTATCATGATACTGAGTCACGTTTATGCTTGAACCATTGACCATCGCCTGTAGTTGAATTCTTGGTAGAGCCCCGTCAGGGGTTTTAAGGGCGCAATATATAATGCTGATGATGATAATAATGAAGATGAAATAAAAGCTTGTATAAAACATGAGCTGGAAACAAACCGGAGTCTAAACACACATTTAAATGTAAGTATGCACAGATTTAATAAAACCGCCGCAACTTCTTTCTTTTTAATTTACTCGAGTGCTTCTTCGTCTACTTTGAAGTACGCTACTACACTACGAAGAAAAAAGCGGGTGAGAGAGAGAGAGAGAGAGAGAGAGAGAGAGAGAGAGAGAGAGAGAGAGAGAGAGAGAGAGAGAGAGAGAGAGAGAGAGAGAGAGAGAGAGAGAGAGAGAGAGAGAGAGAGAGAGAGAGAGAGAGAGAGAGAGAGAGAGAGAGAGAGAGAGACAACTTTATTGGATCGCCTGCAGAACGAGAGGATCGCCTCCTAGAGAGGCACCCTATCGTGACGCGGCCTGGACGTCCTCGTGGTGTGCGCCGCAGGCGTCGACTGGCCCGGCTGACGGGCAGTGAGGGGGTGGATCCCTCGGCCTCGCCGCCTCCCCAAGTCTCTGCCGTGTGCTTCGTAACAAGCGAACTTAAACATTTTTCGCGTCGTCCACTTGTTTATTTCAGAGATTGCTCGTGGCCTGTGACATGTGACAGAGGTATTACGATCAGGTTGACACTTTTTAAAGCGAAGCTTTTTATGTGTCGCGCTAATGGCGTTTGTCGCGTCGATGACGCCTGTAGGAAAGGCAACTTTTCGTGGTGATCGTGATGATCCTAAGTGAAGTCAAAGTAAAATAAGAAAAAAAAAGCTTCCCGTGGTCAAAATCGCAACGGGGTTCCTTGCGTTATGAAGTCGACGCCTATCCGATAGCGCCATTTCGACACGGTCGAAGCACTTTAGATTTGGAGAGGGGTGCATGGACGTGCAAAATTAGGCAGAAAAATCATGTGCCCCTACGTCTAACGATGAGGATGGTTGAACGCGAAGCTTTCTTCGTGTGAAATGAAATGGCAAAAGGTCGAAGTGAAAGCGCTGTGTTCAGAAGCCCAAACTGCCGGCGAGTCAAAGTCAAAGCTCAACGAGTCAAAGTCCAAACCGCCTGCGAGTCAAAGTCCGAACTCAGACGACAACCAAGGAATCCCTCTCGAGAAATCTTCTGTTTAGCCATCGTCGTCACCAGAAAGGGGTGGAGGACTTTTTCCCCTTTTTTCTTACGCTTGTTTTTTACCTTTCTTATGACATATCAATCTGTCATTTTTCCAACTCCCCCGTTTCCGTCTTTCGTAATTCGATCCATTGACGATACCAAATTCGTGTTGCCTCCCCCGAAAGGGTATGCGCCTTTTTTCTATGGGCCATCAATATCATCATCGTCGGCGTAATTTGAGCTTCGTGGAACGCAGTTAGGCCCGGCGCTGCTTCCAG
The DNA here is from genome assembly GCF_048455015.1 of Haemaphysalis longicornis. Classification (NCBI taxonomy): domain Eukaryota; kingdom Metazoa; phylum Arthropoda; class Arachnida; order Ixodida; family Ixodidae; genus Haemaphysalis; species Haemaphysalis longicornis. Next base: position 82,803,097 of record NW_027526203.1, on the reverse strand, counting down.
GTATACTCTGACCGCCCAACGCAGCAGCCTTTGAGCCGGCAGGTAGCATATCTGCTCGTGGGCTCCGGCACTGCCCACCGCCGGCTTCGCGGACGTACGCACCCTTCCTGTACGAAGCGTCGACCGGGTGGACGGCAAGAACCTCCGGCTGCGAAAATACGTGCCCAAACGACACGCGCGCTCCGCAGTTCTCGGCGGTCTGGTCGCCGCCTGCTGTTGGAGCAGGGAAAACGAGTGCACCGACGCTGGACGTCTCGACAGCACGTCGCGCCATTTCGGCGGTAAGTGCGCCTTCTACGAGGTACTCTGCTCCCTGAGCTCCAAGACCGCGCTTCGGTGTGACATCGCCGCCCTTGTCGAATCTTCCCACCTCCGAAGTGAAAGACCTGCAGGCCGTGATCCAGCGGCCGGTGACTGCCTCATGGCGCACCACGACCGAGACGAGCAGTGCGGCTTATGCGGGCGGATCTGCCGGCTCACTCGAGGAAAAAAATCCAGCCATTCTACTCTGCCAAGGCGGTACACCTGCAGAGCTGTGCAATGTTGTGCCAGATCGCCCAGCCCAAATTCGCTGCACCGGGCGACGCGCCGACAGCGGGAGCCGAATTGCGCCTCGGCCAAACCTTCCGCGGCAGGCGTTCCCGAACTTGCAGGCGCCGCACAGTCGCCTGTCCTTTTCCCTTCTCAACGGCTGGGCCGAATCATGCCTTGGACGAACGGCCCACGGCAGACGCGCAGCGACATGACTGGAGATGGTGCCGCTAGGTCGCCCGTCGTGGTGGCTCGGGTGACGCAACCACTTCGCCTCGGATTCAAACTTGGGCCAGCGAAAGTCCTGATTGGAGCGATTCAAACCGCTCGCGGCTGCAACGGACCCCCGGGGGTATAAAACCAGCCCGGAAGCAAAGCGAGAGCGGCACTTTTCGGAGGCACCGAGTTGAGACGTGCTGTCGCCTCTGTGCTTGCCCTGAAACGCTTTTGTTACCCTTGTACATACATGTATATAAATGTTGCTCCAACTCTTCTTCGGCTGGAGAACTTCATCGCTCTGCTCTGCGCCGCGTCGATAGCAGACGTGGCAATGCAACGCCGTATACACCGATGACTGCGCCCGGATGGCCAGTCGCAACAGTGGTGGCTGCGGTGAAAGGGCCTAGTCCCAACAGTAATTACCCCTAAAAGACTGCGGGAGAAAATAGAATAATAAACGATACAAATACAAAACACGCGGAATATATATGCATTGCGGCGCTTAATCACACCGCTCACTTCGTGACAGTTACTCGGTTGCCTTATAATTGATGTAGTACACATTATTGGCACCGAGGACACTATTCCGACCTGTTCTCCAAATCTCTATATGCGCGTACACCCAACACCCTAGAAGCGACGGGTCCAAGAAGGTTTAAACCTCCTTGGACGGGCCGCGTATTTCCAAACGCTTCGCTGCACAGAGCACCCACGTGACATGTCTGTTCTCGCGATGTAAAACGGTAATTCAACGTGGTTATTGGCTGCGCCCAAGCCTAAAGCGACCTAAAACATACCAAATCACCATTACTAACAAAAACAAAGCGTAGATTTGAGATTTAAAAAATATATATATTTAGGAAAATATACGCAATTAAAAAAAATAACCCACGAGATAGACGCACTGGGGCTCGAACCCAAGCCGTCAGCGCAGGCACTCAGTGCTCTACGTCAGGCTACAGAGCCAGAACGGTGGGTTTGTTTTAGCAGGAGCCTAAAAAAGAATAGCGCGCGCAGTGACATCACACATGTCACGTGCGTGCTCTGTGCAGCGAAGCGTTTGGAAACCGGGCCACTGTATACGCGTGCAGTGCTAACTTCCACATGGGCGCCGTCTTCAGTACGGTGACGGCAGCTCATGCATTATCGTTTGCTTTGCCTCTTTATACAGGGCGGTGGCAATCTCGTTGATTGATTGATTGATTGATTGATTGATTGTGAGGTTTAATGCACCGACGATACACTGGTGGTGATGCGCGCCGTAGTGTAGGGCAGCGGATTAATTTTGACCACCTGCGGATCTTTAACGTGTCCCCAAATCTCGAACACACGGGAGTTTTCGCTTTTCGTCTACATCAGAAAACAATTTTGATTCAGAAACGTGAATAATAATGGTAGGGAGGCAAATACAGCTCCGCTGTAAAAGAAAGCTTTTTTCTGAAGGTGCAGCTAGCAGGCACCCAGGAAAAAGAGAAGAGACGCACCTTGAAGACGTCTTGTTGAAGATGTCGCTTGAGCCCACCGAGGACGTAAAGGGAACAACGGAAAGCTGTTCCTTGAGAACCTGAGTGGAATCAAGGTAACGAAGGACCGCCTTCTGGCATTCGCGATCGCAGCAAGGACTACCCTGCCCGTGGATGGAGTAAACGTAGCTGCTGCGAGTTCTTCCTTCGAGTGGCTGTGGGAAACTATTCGAGACCACAGGTCGATGCAAGTTTCGCGCAAGTGCAGGAACATTTCCTTCCAGTACTCGGTGAACTCCCGGTTCCTAACCATGTTCATTCCGTGTAGTTCTAACCACGTCAAACAAAATAATGTTATAATTACACAATAACTGGCGCCTCCTGAGGAAAATCCTTTGGTTACGTAAAAAGATCTCCAACCTTCTCTTTCAAATATACAGTATATTAGGAAACTCTATGGGTATGGTAAGGCCGTTAGGGTAAGGTACGTTGTTCGGGCATTCCTTAGGTGCTCAGGTATACTGTACACACTAAACTTTTTTACACCCTTTTTGGCCGAAAAGGGTGTAAAAACCTTGTCCCATTGCTAACACCTTTAAAAGGTGTTTTTTGCAAAAAAAGGGCGTATGGACGAAAAGAGGGTGTAAGAACAAAAAAAGGGTGTTGAGCTCAACACCTTGAAAAAAGGGTGTTGAGGACGCTCAACACCCTAAATAAAGGGTGTTGAGCATCCTCACACCGTTTTTTAAAGGTGATGGCATGCACAGTACCATGGTGGTGCGCGCGTCATCACCAGGGCCTTGGAGGCCTGCGACCTATCACCATGGTGTCTTAATGCAATTCATGGCGACAGGTGTATGTCTGGAGGCTCTGTAAGTAAATGAAATGCAACAATTTATGACTAATGGCACAATTTTAAGTTATATATACAGTGATCCCTCGCGGCGTCAAACTCGGATATCTTGAAATATCGGTTAACTTGACATGACACAAAAAAAAAACGTAGTAGTCTGAACCAAAAAAGAAGAAATAATTTCACAATTTACTGCACGTGACGATCACAACGTTGGTGCACTAGAGGGACCACTGAAAACTGTTATCAGTGTGCTCACTACACATTAGCATTGAAGTGATACAACTAGACAGAACTGGAGCCCCACTACAATTGCAATCACGTTTTCTGGTGGTAGCTTCCAAAAACAATATCCCATGTGATGTGCACCCGTAGAGAACTTGTATTGGTATTTGTCGTCACAACTTTTTTAAAAGGCAGACGACCACATTTATAAGTTCAATTGACCATAAATTGCACAATTCCTTTTGTGTCAAAAATCTTGAGACTCAAGCCGAACGAAACCACGTTTTCCGAACAAACTGTTACAATTGACAGTAAATGTCGCAACATAAAAAAAAAGAAACAAGAATGTTTGCAAAATTCTGTGCATGAATCTTGAGACTAAAACTAATTCACAACCATAAACTATGATTGAGGTGTCTATTAATAAACATTTTGGCAACTTCCCTTAAAACTTTACAGCCAAGCACATACCAAATATCAAGATACAAGCAATTATGAACTTCCTTCCCTCCGAATGCAATGAGGTGGACAGAGCAGTCTGAACTATAAAGAACATTTATCTTTGACCCATCCTATAGCCGGTATTAATTGAAAAGTTTAGCTGTCAATTTCTTTGTTTGGCAACACTGAAATAGCCACGAACATGGCTGATCACGCCACGGACATGGCGCGGCTCGTGCCACTGCGGCCGCACGCCGAAGAAAAATATAACACCGACGTGTGTCGCCTGCTCCGTTTCAACCGATTCTCAACAGTGGTGTCATCAAAGTTGTTATTAAAAGCACTCGCATTGGAGTCAAGGCATTACTTTGCGTTCGGCGGGCTAGAGCTTGGAATGTCCAAACCATATCATGCGCTTAGCACGGACAAGTACCGCCGTCTTGCGGAGCTCGATCTAACCCCACACTAAACATTTTTATTCCCAAAAGGGTTCGTTCAGCTTGTCGCCGCAGGAGCACCCTCATAACACAATATTTTACACCCTTTAGGGTGCCTGGATTCTGTCACTGCAGGAGCACCCTTTTCTGCCCAAAATATCATAGTGTGTTTACTTAGCACCCCAATCTGAGGAGCTTTTCCTGCAAAAGCACCCACCTAAAGGGGTACAAAAAGGGTGCATCATCCTCGGTTCACAAATGGCGCTGCAGGTGTGCAGCCACATATGGCACAGTATGACACACAATTACGGTATGAAACATTCGTGCTTTCCAAGCTCCGTTCTACGAGACATTCCATTGAAGCTCAATGTCAGCTGATAATTTACTTGAACTTTTTGACCCACCGATTTTTGAAACATCTATTTATAAAGTCTAATATTACAGCCAAATTGCAGTACAGAAGTTGTATCATTAGAGGTTGTTGATTATTCGAAACGGTGTTAAAAATTTAATTTTATGTTCATTTTGCTAAACTGCAGTGCACATCCTTCGAGCTTCACTGCACAGCATAAACGTGTTATGCAGTGAAAACAAGTAGGCGTGCAACTGCACAAAAGTTCTTTAACCTTAAACTACTACTACTATGTATATTTTATTGCCACAAGGGCGTCTGAGGCCAAAGAGCGCCAAGACAATGTTTGTTTTGTCACATTTATTAAAATGCCATGGCGATGATTGTGATGTACTTGATAAAAATAGTGTATATATGGGTGCAAAGGGCCCTTACTCTAAGAAGCGAAGATGAATAAGATGAGGGGTAACAGTGACGATGTTTATGTGTGTGCTGGGAGCGCCATAACATAGCAGGGATGGCGGTGACGTCCCTGGCACGTTATGAAAACGCTCAGAACCGCCCTCACTATTTGCATTGGGTGGCCCTGATGTCACACATGGTATGAGATGAGTGTTAAAAATCCAATGTCAGCGAGATAGGCTAAAAGGCGTTCACTTCTAATCGGGGGTTGATCAGATAAAAACAAGGATGGGTGTAAGGGTATCATGTAGGTGTAGAGTTCTGGGAAGTGTCGTTTCCTTGCGTCATGGTATGCCAAGCATTCAATCAATACATGGAGGACTGTAAGTCT